>NC_064856.1:72091016-72460183 GCF_024139225.1 Suncus etruscus
CCAATTCAGCAAAACATTCTGTTTTGCTATTCTCTAAGTTCGACCTAAAGGACTTGCTCTTGTTTTATTTTGGAGGGGTTCGTTTTTATGGGGGGGCCAAACACCCTTTTGATGCTCAGGGGTTACTCCTGGCTATGTGCTCAGAAATAGCCTCTGGCTTGGGGGAGCCATATGGGATGCAGGGGCATTGAACTTCTAGCGCCACCATTCCGGCCCTTGTTCTTATTTTAGTTATAAATTGTTACTTATTTTCTAAAAATACATTATTATGTAATTATAATACATATAATATATTGAACATATAAGTATATATACATGTATAATCATGTATAAATTATGCATAATATATTATCTATAATATGATTATATATGCACTTATGTATCTATTATTCATATTTGTCTATCATACAATGTCTTGAATGAGCTAGGCTTTATAATGTATATCAACACGTGTCCATAGTCTTAGTTATTTCTATTAATTTGTCTTTTTTTACTTAGGATTCATATATTGAGCCACTCCCACTATATTCTTTTGTGGTTGATGTGAGAAATAAAATAAGCAAAATGAAATTCTTCACTTAGAAGTGTATATCCCCATTTTTTTCTCCCACCCATTCACCCTGTCTCTTTCTTTGGCAGGAATTTTGCATTTCTCTTCTCTTTTTTCTTTTTTGACACTGTTATTTGCACTACTATTAATGAAAGAGAATCAATCATGTCTCTTTATTACTATTTAGTTCCCAGTTTTTGCTCAGAGTTATCACTCCAATTATTGCATAGTGGACACTTCTCTACTTTATTTGCATTCACTGCTATTTGTGGCAAGCTTCCTACTACACAATGTTCCCCTGGCATTTATCAGTATTGTTCCTGGGTATTATTACCATTCAATCTTTTATTTTCTTCTATTTCATAAATAAGTTATATTAACCTATGTCTATCCCTTTTCATCTGACTCATTTAACTCAGAATAATAATCTCCATATTCATTCATGTATAAGAACATTTCATGACTTCATTTTTCACAATTGCTGCATAGTATTTCAGTGTATAGATGTACCATGGTTTCTTTAGCCACTAATCAGTTCTCAAGTACTTGGGTTGTTTCTAGATTCTGGCCATTGTGTGTAGAGCTGCAATAAACATAGGAATGTAGAGAGCTCTTCTGCATGGTATCTTTTGAGGGTTCCATTTTGAGGAGTGATGTTAATGGATCATATGGGAGCTCAATGTCTAGTTTTTGGAAAAATATTTATACTATTTTCCAAAAGGCTGAACTAGTCAGCACTCCCACCATAAATGAATAAAAATCCCTTTCTCCCTTCATTTACACTAGTACTAGTTATTCTTGCTCTTTGTGATGTGTGCCAGACTGTAGTGTGAGATGGTATCTTATTGAAGTTTTGATTTCAATATTCCTGATGATTAGGGTTATGAAGCTTTTTTTTCATATACATTTTGATCATGTGTATTTCTTTTTTGATGAAATGTCTATTCATTTCTTCTTACATTTTAGGATGAGGTAAGACTTTTTTCATGCTAAGTTCTAATAGTACCTTTTTGTTTGTTTGAATTTGGGCCACAAACGGCAGTGCTCAGGGATTACTCTTGGCTCTCCGCTCAGAAATTGCTCCTGGCAGGCACAGGGGACCATATGGGATGCCAGGATTCAAACCACTGTTGGATCTGGGTTGGCCGCTAGCAAGGCAAACACTCTACTGCTATGCTATCTCTCCACCCCCTAATAATACCTTGTATATCTTAGATATTAATCTCTTATAAGATGGGTATTGAGATAGTTTTTTCTATCCCATAGGTAGTCTTTTTATCCTAGACACTGTTTCCTTTGACATGCATAGCTTCTAAGTTTAATGTAGTCCCATTTATTTATCACTTGGATACTCACTTACTTGGACACTGGTGTTTTCTCCTTGAAGCTGCCTTTAGTTTTAACATCATGGAGTGATTTGTCTGAATTTTCCTCTATGCACCTTATAGTTTCAGGTCTTATATCAAGGTTTTTAATCCATGTTGATTTGACCTTTATGAATGGTGTTAAAAGAAGTTCACATTTTTGCATGTAGTTAAACACTTCTCCCAACACCAGTCGTTGAAGAGGTTTTCTGTGCTCGGCTTTGTATTTATTGTCCCTTTATCAAGAATAATTTATCATGTACCTGGGGGTCAGTCTCAGAATTGATCTGAGTGTATGCTTTTATTCCAATGCCTTGATGTTTTGATGAGTACTATTATATAGTATATTAAAGGTTTGGGTAAGTAATGCCTCCTATCTACTTTTATTTTTCCAGGGATTGTTTATCTATTACTGAAAATTTATTGTTCTAAATGAATTTCCAGAGTTTTAGAGCCACGTCTTTGAATAAAGCCTGGGTATATTTATGGGAATTGCATTAAATCTGTACAATGCTTTGGAATATTGATTTTGAGGGGGAGGGTTTGGGCCACGCCCTGTGATGCTCAGTGGTTACTCTTCGATATGTGCTCAGAAATCGCTTTTGGCATATCGCAAATGGGACTGTGGGGATTGGACCAAGTCAGTCCTGGATCTGCCACGTAAAAGGCAATGCCCTACTGCTGTGCTATTGCTCTGGCCCCAAGTATTGACATTTTAATTATGTTAAACTTCCAATCCATGAACAGGTTAAAGCTCCATTTCCTGTGTTTTCTTTTATTTCTGACATAGAATTCTGTAGTATTTTTTGTACAGGTCTTCATCCTTTTAGTTACATTTACTGCAAGGGATTTGATTTACTGAGGCAAAATTTTTAATGGTATTTTTCAATGTCTCTTTCATTTCTTTAATTTTTTGTACATAGAAAAACTATGTATTTTGGGGCCAATTTTGTATCCTCTCACTTTACTATATCTATCTTGATTTTAGAAGTTTTTTGTAGACTCTTTAGGTTTTGTTAGATATAGTATAGTGTGATCTGCAAATAGTGAGAGCTTTACTTCTTCCTTTTCTGATATCCTTTTCTTATTACTATGGCAAATACTTGTAGTACTATCTTGAATAAAAGTGCTGAGAGGAGGCAAAATTGTCTTGTTCTTCATCTTAGAGAAAGGGATTTTATATTTTCACATTAGGTATAACATTTGCAATGGGTTTGTGGTAAATGGCCTTGACTATATTGAGAAATATTTCTTTAATTCCCATCTTGTTGAGATTTTTATCATGAATGAGTTTTGAAACTTGTCAAATGTCTTATCTAAATCTATTTTATGATCATATTATTTTTCCTTTTATTGATATGGTATAATAAATTGACTGATTTGCATATGTTGAACCATTTTTTGAATCTTTAGAAAGGATCCTACTTGGTCGTAGTGTATGACCTTCTGATGAATTGTTGGATTTTCTTTTCCTTTTTAAAATAATATATTTGTTTAATCACCATAATTACAAACATGTTTATAGTTGGATTTCAATCGTAAAAAGAATGCCCCCTTCCACCAACACAACATTCCCACCACCAATGCACCCCATTTGCTCCCTCTTCACCCCTGCCTGAAATCAAGACAGGCATTCTACTACTCTCACTCATTAACATTGTCATGATAGTTGATAGTGTAGTTATTTCTTTAACTGCACTCTTTGCTAGTATGTTGTGGATTTTTACATCTGTGTTCATCAACAATATTAAACTATAGTTCTCTTTTTATGGTGTTTCTGTATGCTTTTTGTATCAGGGTGATATTTGGCTCATCAACATTATTTGGGGGTGTTTTGGTTTAGGCATTAGGTCCTCTTTGAAGTTTTAAAATATTTCACTAGTAAATGCATCTGAGACTGGATTTTTGTTTTTGAAAAGGCCTTTTTTATTAACATTTCATGTTTTTATAGTGATAGATATGTTCAGATATTACAAATCTTCTTAGTTCAACCTTGAGAAATTCCAGGAATTTAACCATTTTTTTCCAGCTCCTTTTGTTTTGTGGCATAAACTTTCACAAAGTAACCTCAGATTACCCTTTGAACTTCTGTAGTCTCTATAGTGACCTTCCCTTTTTCATTTATGATTTGGTTTATTAAATTTCTTTCTCTCTTTCTTTGTGACTCTTGCTAATGGTTTTCCTATCTTGTTTCTGTTTTCAAACAACCAATTCATACTTTTATTGATTTTTTTCATTGTTAGATTCCTTGTCATTAATTTCTGCTTTGTTTTATTATTTTCTTCCACCTGCCTATTTTATTGCATTTTGTGAAACATTTTTCAATTTTTAGGCTGTGCCATTAAGTTTTATATATAGACCTTTTTTCTTTCTGATGAAAACTTGCAAATCTATAAATTTCCCTCTTAATGACACTTTTACGATGTCCTACAATTCTGATATTTTTGTGTCTAACTTCTCAATTATTTCCAGGAATGTTTTGATTTCTTCTCTAATACATTGGTTGTTCAGTAGTGAGCTATCTAACTTCCAGGTGTTAAAGTAATTTCTCCATGTCTGTTTGTATTTCACTTTCGTTTTTAGTGCATAGGGTCAAAGCAGATAAAAAAAAAATTCTAATCTGGGGCCAGAGCTGTGGTGCAGTGATAGGGCATTTGCTTTGAAAGTGGCTGACTTAGGACAGACCACAGTTTGATTCCCTGGCGTCCCAAATGGTCTCTCAAGCCAGGAGCTATTTCTGAGCGCAAAGCCAAGAGTAACACCTGAGCATCACTGGGGGTGGCCCCCCAAAACAGAAAATAAATAAATTTTTATCCTCTCACTTGTAAGGTTATATATTCTATTGTCTAGCATGTGTTTTCTTTGGGAGAATGTACCACATGCATTGGTGCATTTAGTCTATTGGCTTTGAGAGAAATAATTGTCATGGTATTTAGTGTCATTTTTTATTAGGAATTTGATGACTTTGTTGGGTTTGACTTTCATTCAAATAGACCTTTTTAATAAATATTTTATTTAAACCCCTTGCTTACATACATGATTGTGTTTGTGTTTTAGTCATGTAAAGAACACCACCCATCACCAGTGCAACAGTCTCATCACCAATGTCCCAAATCTCCCTCCTCCCCACCCAACCCCTGCCTGTACTCTGACAGGCTTTCTAGAACCCTCATACGTTCTCATTATTAGAATAGTTCAAAACATAGTTATTTCTCTAACTAAACCCCTCCCTGTTTGTGGTGAGCTTCATGAGGTGAGCTGTAACTTCCAGCCCTTCTCTCTTTTGTGTCTGAAAATTATTATTGCAAGAATGTCTTTCATTTTTCTTAAAACCCATAGGTGAGTGAGACAATTCTGCATTTTTCTCTCTCTCTCTCTGACTTATTTCACTCAGTATAATAGATTTTATGTACATCCATGTATAGGAAAATTTCATGACTTCATCTCTCCTGACAGCTGCATAATATTCCATTGTGTATATGTACCACAGTTTCTTTAGCCATTCGTCTGTTGAAAGGCATCTTGGTTGTTTCCAGAGTCTTGCTATGGTAAATAGTGCTGCAATGAATATAGGTGTAAGGAAGGGATTTTTGTATTGTATTTTTTGTGTTCTAGGGTATATTCCTAGGAGTGGTATAGCTCAATTAGAAATCCTAAATGGAGCAAAGAAAGCCTCTTCAAGTGGCTAGCCACTTGCAAAACATTGAACTTAGACCCCCAGTTAACATCATGTACGAAGGTAAAATCCAAATGGATTAAAGACTTGGATATCAGACCTGAAACCATAAGATATATAGAATAACACGTAGGTAAAACACTACAGGACATTGAGAATACAGGCATATTCAAGGAGGAAACTTCACTCTCCAAGCAAGTGAAAGCAGAAATTAACAGATGGGAATATATTAAGCTGAGAAGCTTCTGCACCTCAAAGGAAATAGCGCCCAGGATACAAGAGCCACCCACTGAGTGGGAGAAACTATTCACCCAATACCCATCAGATAAGGTGCTAATCTCCAAAATATACAAGGCACTGACAGATATTTACAAGAAAAAAACATCTAATCCCATCAAAAATTGGGGAGAAGAAATGGACAGACACTTTGACAAAGAAGAAATACAAATGGCCAAAAGACACATGAAAAAATGCTCCACATCACTAATCATCAGGGAGATGCAAATCAGAACAACTATGAGGTACCACCTCACACCACAGAGATTGGCACACATCACAAAGAATAAGAACAGTGTTGGCGGGAATGTGGAGAGAAAGGAACTCTTATCCACTGCTGGTGGAAATGCCGTCTAGTTCAACCTTTATGGAAAGCAATATGGAGATTCCTCCAAAAACCTTTTTTTTTTAATGTTGTTTTTAAGTCTTTAAAGTGAGCTCTTGTTTACCCATAAAGCTCTTTAACCTTACTTCAAACCTGAGTGAAAGTCTGGCTGGGCGCAGTATTTTTGGCAAAGCATTCCTTTGGTTAATTTTTTTAAACATCCCACCACTGCTTCAAAAAACCTTGGTTATTATCTATATATTTTTTACCTCCATTTATTATTGTTATCATTATTTTTATTTACCTATCTATTTTGGTCGATTTCTCTGTTTGGGAGTGAGTATTGAAATTGTCCCCAATCATACTTATATTTTCTCTTCCTTTCTTTTCTTTCGTTATGTGCTATGCCATGTTTCTCATTTCAAGACCATGGCGTGTTTTTTTGTTTGTTTGTTTTTGTTTGTTTTTTGTTTGTTTTGCTTTTTTGTTTGTTTGTTTGCCTGTTTTTTTTTTTGTGGTGCTTATCGATATAGCTCGAGCCCTCACTGGATATTTGACACTTCTTTTGGTACTGGTGGAGTGTCTCACCTTCTTTTTCTCCATCTCTCAAATCGATGATGAGAGCCTCTAGAAGGATTCCGCCCAGTTTCGGTGTATTAGACCCTTACCCCAGTTTATTACTTTTCTCTTTTTCAAACAAAACCACGCAACTTGAACTAGTTAGTCCTGCCTCCAGTTAGAGGGGGAACTAAGGGAGGCATCAAGACCAAACAGGTGCAAGACTACTAAGTTGTGGGTTAGATACAGAGGGGACCACATATTCTAGCCGACCTGGGGTGAGGGAAGAGGAAATGGGAGGTAGGACAGAAACGGAGGTGTAGGGAGGACAATTTGGTGATGGGAATCCCCCTGATTTTATGTAAATATGTACCTAAAATATTATTGTCAACACTATGTAAACCACTATGATCAAAATAAAAATTAAAAAAACAAACAAACAAACAAACAAAAATTCTGGCTAAAAAGTAGATGAATCCATTATCACTTTTTATGTTTTTCTGAGCATCATAAATCACTGATAATGATGAAAAACTATCTTTAAATATTTTCATAAAAGCAATTTTATGAGGGGTCCTTGAGATATATTAATAACTCACTGAGTTACTGAGTAAAATTTTTTACTTAACAGCCTTCAAAGCTACTGCTACAGTTATACATACTACACTTTTAAAAGATGCAATTATCCTATATTAAGTAGATTGATGCAATAGATGAATCACTATGATGAGTTCAGTTCCTGAGCACATCAACCATGCTGCTGGTATTGTGTTGTGTTGGTTCCCTTAAACTCAGTTGTGATATGTGCCTCACATAAATTGCCAAGTATTTGTTAATATATAATTGGTAAATACATAAAGCTATGCTGTTTTTAAATATTTAAACTTATTTGGGAGATTATATTATATTATATTATATTATAGAAATAAATATTTTTCTCTTATATCTCAATTATTAGAATTTCCAAGCCACAGCATACATAGATAGAGTTAAAAAGTATCCTGGACATGGATTTATAGACTTAAATGAAAATCCTATGTTTAAAACAGAGTATTTGTCTGTTATTATTGTGAAACATAGTGACTTGCAGCATCAAGTGTTTATTTTCCTCACTCACAGGTCTGTAGAGTTCCTAGGTGGAGTTTCTATTGTAGAAACATCGTTGGAGATTAATTTCAGGCAAACAGTATACCTTTTAGGCATGTTTAAAGTATCTATTCATTTTCCTTAAACTTTAAAATATTGATTATGTACTTGTTATATTAAGTAAGACATACAAAAGTTAAACAAACTAATGAAATGACATTCCAGTACTCAACATATGTTTTAATCTAGTCTTTCTTTGGAAAGCGAAATCAGCAAACAAGTCTATTGTCAATGGGCTATACCTCAGAATAGGTTCATTAAAATGAGTTATTAAAATGTTATGGGAAAGAATTTTACAATGTATTATCTTACACTAACCTGAGAAATGCTTGTTTATTGAAATCTGATAAAGATAATGCAACAATTACATTACTTGGAATCTACGAAAGAACAGAAAACATTAATCCCCAAATATATATATGATATATACATACTATGTACATCAAAACACTACTTACACTATTTAAGTTTCTGCTTTCAAACCAAGTATCCAATGATAGATGAGTGTACAATATTGAAATACTACTGTGCTATCAGAAACGATGAAATCTGACTTAACTTCTATTTAGATGTAACAATAAGGTATCATATTAAGCAAATAAATCCGTGGGAGGGGAAAGTAAAAGATTATATTAATTTCAATAAAGAGATAGGATTATATAAAATTTTATTCCTTTTTTTGTTTCTTTGTATATGTGAGAAGATAGAGAAAAATCAGGGTGTGTAATTATGAGAGAGATCAGGGTGTTTTCATGTGTGTGTGAGAGAGATCTATATTGAATTTTATTGAACAGCTGGAGTCTTTTAAACAATTGACTTGTAGAATTTTTCTCATTAATATTTATGAGAGATGGTATGGATAATTTATTAAGTGCTATTATTATAAACACAAATGTGGAAGTAGTGTATGATGGACTAAAAATACTGATTTACATTTTTCTAATTTTGTATTAAAACTTGGCTTATGGCTGTTTATGACAAATAATTATAAATGCAAATACTTTTCTCAAAGAGTTATTCTCAAAAAAGTTCAAGTAATTTCTCAAAAAAAGTAACTTATGCCATTTAAATTCTCCACTGTAATGAATTAATTAGGATAAGATTTGATAATATTTTAATCTGGGAAAATAATTTTTACTTAGATAGCTATGACTAAATATCCCACGACATTCATTTATTTTATTTATTCCCTATCCTATCTTTTTTCTTCATGTTTTATAACAGACTGGAATACTATGCAGCTGTTAGGAAAAATGAAGTCTTGAAATTTGCTTATACATGGATGGACATGGAAATTATTATTCTGAGTGAAATGAATTGAGGGAAAGAGATATACATAGGATAATATCACTCATTTATGACATATAAGAAATACAAGAGATAGCATAGTAATAATATCTAGACAATAGAGAAAAGGGTCAGGTGGTCCAGACCAGGATAGAAAACTCATCACAATGCGTAGTAAGTGCAGGTAGAGTAGACAAGGGTCTACTCTGACAGTGATAGTTGTAACTTATCACTCATGACAAGAAATCTATGCTGAAAGGGGAGAAAGTGACATTCAAGACATCCCATCATTAACAGTAGAGCAAACTAAAGTATCGAAAAGGAAATAGAGAGACAGAGTGTGTGTGAGAAAGAAACAATTGTTTGCCTTAGAAACAGGTGGAAATAGGGAGTTGGAGAGGTGGTAGGGAAATAGGAGACATCGATGGAGGGAAGGGTGTACTGCTGAAGGTTGGTGCACATTCTATGAATGAAACCTAACAATGATCATATTGTAACCATGGTGCCTAAATAAAAATAAATAAAATAAAATATGGGAAGTAACTATCAGAAAACAATAACTGTCCAGTTTTTCTTAAGTATCCTCAAAAGAATACTCTTTTTATGGGGATGGTGGGTTACACCCGGTGACACTCAGGGGTTACTCCTGTCTGTGCACTCAGAAATCGCCCCTGGCTTGGGAGACTTGTGGGATGCAGGGAAATCTAACCACGGTCCGTCCTAGGCTAGTGCAGGCAAGGCAGACACCTTACTGCTTGTGCCCCCACTCCGATACCAAGGATATTCTTTTTTAATAGTATTTATAAATTAGAAACATTTTCCTTCTTAAAGGAACTCTAATGATTACTCTTTACAGGTGACCTAGCATTGTTTAGGAGAAATAGGGAAACAGAGAAGAAAAATGTGCTGGATTCACAAATGTTAAATCATGGCCTAAAATACACTAAATTCCATGAAATCTTAGACAATTTAGGAATTTTGAAATGCAACATTAAAAGACTATGCAGTTGTCTAAAAACAAGTTTTGGATCACCACATCAGGTATTTAGACCTTTTTAAGCATTGCTACTGGCATTTTGAATATGGGTAATTATAATTAGTATATGGGTAACTGATTAATTAATACAATTAATTATATGGATAACTACTTAATTACAAGGCTCAATATTACTAATAACCAACACTGAAGACTTTAGACCCCAGACCGATTAATTTTGATGTCCTATTTTTTTTTTTTTTTGGTTTTTGGACCACACCCAGTGACACTCAGGGTTACTCCTGGCTCTGCACTCAGAAATCACTCCTGACTTGGGAGAACCATATAGGACACCAGGGGATGGAAACACGGTTTGTCCTAGCTTAGTGCATGCAAGGAAAACGCCCTTACTGCTTGCACCACCACTCCAGCTTCTTTTGATGTCCAATTCTGCAATTGCTAATGATACAGCATTTAAAAAGAGCTAGTGTGAATTCAACAGTACCATTCACAGGATGTGGTTTTAATTTGCTTATGCAAAAAGAAAAAATGTTTAATAACTTGATTTCTTTGTGCATGGAAAGTGATTTTAAAATACTTTATATTAAATAGAAAGTCAAAATGTTTTAAAACATTTTGTAACATTTTTATGTAAAGCTCAGAGGTTTAAATATTAAAGTAACATTGACATGTTGAGAGGAATGAAGGATGATTCAGATGTCTGAACTGATTTTCAATCAAAGATATGAAAAGCTCTTATTTTAGCTTTTAACCTGATAAATTTGACTATTAAAGTGTATGTGAAATGAGAAGCTCAGGTATTAAAAATTGTGGAGGCTATGACACACAAGGAAGTTTCAATCTGGTCTTGGCTGTAAACACCCCAACTTCAATATACTGTATAGCAAAAGTCAGGTTTGCTTTTCTATCAATATTGTTATTTAAAGCCTACATATTCTGAGATGCACAAGCACCAAATAATGAGAAATCACTTTGAATAACCAAAATGTATTATGATAAAGTTTCCCTTATTAGGCTGCATCGATGTCAAAAGATAAAGGCATTGAATATTTACCAGTAAGAAACGGTCAAGTGCAGGGTAATTCCGTACCTGTGTTAAAAATAAATTTGCCAGTTTTGGATGTAGTTTCCTAAAATTTAGAGAATTGATCTTCTAGGATTTTTCTAAAAACCCAGAGAGCACAATGTCTTTAGAGGCCAGAGTGCACCTGTACTTTAACTTCATATCTTGTACTTCGCTTTGATTTATTGATCTGAAAAATGCATGTTGATTCATAAATATAAAATTTTATAATTGTGCCATATCTAACTAAATATTCATGATTTATGTACTATGTATTCAAACTCCTCTATTCTCTGATTTTTACATTTATGTACTATGTGTTCAAACTCCTCTATCCTCTGATTTTTACATTTTTGGGAGTTCAGATTCGAAGAATTGTTGTAATCGATGATTTGATTCATTTTACATTATTTATTTTCATATTACATGACTTTATTTTATCTTATACACATATATGAAACCACATGCCATTTTTCTTTTTTGATTCATTTACTTAATATAATCATTTCAAGTTCTATTTACATAATTTCAAAATAGCAATATTTCCTCTTTTTTTTACTTCTGTGCTGTTTGATGCTCAGGGGTTACTCCTAGCTATGCGCTAAGAAATTTCTCCTGGCTTGGGGGATCATATGGGAAAACTGGGATTGAACCGAGGTCTGTCCTGGGGCAGCTGAAGGCAAAGCAAATGCCCTACCACTGTGCTATCATTCAGGCCCAATATTTGGAGTTGTTTGAGTGACATTGAATTTATATACCACAGCTTTGTTACCTAGTCATTTATCAATAGGCATATGGTTATTTTCCATGTGGCTTTTGTGAATGGTGTGGTAGATAAGAATCATTAGTGTGCTTGGAACTTTGGGACAGACACATGAAAAATAACAAAATTAACTTTTTATTTGTTTTGTTAAATATAATTTTAAAAGATAATTTGGGCTTTGAGCAAAATAAATTTTAGGGCAACCTTTTTGGATAATTTGTATGATTATCTACTCAAATGTGTGTTTAATTTCTTTTAAAGGAACCAATGATTTTTATTATATGATATAAAATATGACATTATACCTTTTTTTAGGTTCTATAACATATTTGTAAGGTGAAAGGGAGGCTTCATCGTTCAAACTTCATGAACTCAGAGTATAAGAAGCACTATATAGAAAGTATTCAACATGTTTAAGCATACAGAACTTCTATTTAATTTCAGGAGTACACTTTTTCCACCAGGAGTCTTCACTTCCTATGTCATCTTGATGACATTTATGTTTTCTTATTATATTAATGTACTTTATGGTTATATTTCTCCCATGAGAGAGTGCAACTTAAAAGTTTTGCTAAGTCTTTTTTATCTCTGTAGACTTTATTACTACGGTCTGAAAGTTCTTAATTTTTTTTTTTGCATATTTTTTTTTATTTAAACACCTTGATTACATACATGATTGTGTTTGGGTTTCAGTCATAAAAGGAACACCACCCATCACCAGTGCAACATTCCCATCACCCAAGTCCCAAATCTCCCTCCTCCCCACCCAACCCCTGCCTGTACCCTAAACAGGCTCTACATTTCCCTCGTACATTCTCAATATTAGGACAGTTCAAAATGTAGTTATTTCTCTAACTAAACTCATCACTCTTTGTGGTGAGCTTCCTGAGGTGAGCTGGAACTTCCAACTCTTTTCTCTTTTGTGTCTGAAAATTATTATTACAAGGGTGTCTTTCATTTTTCTTAAAACCCATAGATGAGTGAGACCATTCTGCGTTTTTCTCTCTCTCTCTGACTTATTTCACTCAGCATAATAGATTCCATGTACATCCATGTATAGGAAAATTTCATGACTTCATCTCTCCTGACAGCTGCATAATATTCCATTGTGTATATGTACCACAGTTTCTTTAGCCATTCGTCTGTTGAAGGGCATCTTGGTTGTTTCCAGAGTCTTGCTATGGTAAATAGAGCTGCAATGAATATAGGTGTAAGGAAGGGGTTTTTGTATTGTATTTTTGTGTTCTTAGGGTATATTCCTAGGAGTGGTATAGCTGGATCGTATGGGAGCTCGATTTCCAGTTTTTGGAGGAATCTCCATATCGCTTTCCATAAAGGTTGAACTAGACAGCATTCCCACCAGCAGTGGATAAGAGTTCCTTTCTCTCCACATCCCCGCCAACACTGTTGATTCTCATTCTTTGTGATGTGTGCCATCTCTGGGGTGTGAGGTGGTATCTCATCGTTGTTTTGATTTGCATCTCCCTGATGATTAGTGATGTGGAACATTTTTTCATGTGTCTTTTGGCCATGTGTATTTCTTCTTTGTCAAAGTGTCTGTTCATTTCTTCTCCCCATTTTTTGATGGGGTTAGATGTTTTTTTCTTGTAGAGTTCTGTCAGTGCCTTGTATATTTTGGAGATTAGCACCTTATCTGATGGGTATTGGGTGAATAGTTTCTCCCATTCAGTGGGTGGCTCTTGTATCCTGGGCATCTTAATTTTTTTTTAAATAAGAAAAAACTGATTATTTGTTTTGTTAATGCAAACTCAAAATCATATTTGTTCTTTTCCTTCCAATGTATAAAGAAAACTGCTTCATAAGTTAACAATTCTATTATTCAAAAGGTTAATATACCTGCTGACTTTTGAACATATCTTAAAGAGTGACTTTATATTTCTTTATATTTGCTACTTTCCACACTCTTCTATTATTTAATATTGTCTAATACTATCCAATCTTAACATTGGGACTCCTAATATCTTTTGTCTGTTACATATTTTTCCAAAGTCCCAAATAATCTATTTATTGTTATTATAAATATATGTTCGTTTTTGTTGGTGAGCACCTTAGTTCTTCTAGGGAAGATCCATTGATTTGTAGGGACAGATATTTCATCCCTTACATGGTTTCATCCCTTACATATCCCAACATGGTATGTTGTAGAATTTTAAAATATTATTGTTAAAACTATAAGTATGGGGGAATTAATAAAGAGGAGTCATATATGCTTCCTCTAATATATTTCTAAGGCTAGATTGGAATTTAGATATTTTTTATAATTTTTAACATGTTAGGAAAACCAAGGTATCTAATTATTAGGAAGGAATTTGTCCATTTAACTCTACCCTGATCTTTGGAAGTTTGCCATAATGGAGAGGGCTGAGCTTTTCTTATATTTTAGCACCAGTGTGGTAGGTATGATCCTGTATTATGAGGGGCAGTCACTGTCTTGTCCTTCATATCATAGTCTATTAACTTAATCTACTATTTCTATATAATTTTCTGTATAACCATGTTATAGCTGGTCTTGATAGCTGTTTTATAAACAGGAGTGCATATAAAGTTATGCTCTGAGTTTGAATATATTAGATATTACATTGGTTGGATCTTTAATTATAGCAATTATTTTACTTTTTGTTACTCAGTGACAATTTATAAAACTGAATATAATTTATTAAGTCTTCTATGTATTCCTTTTTATGCATGCATAAGAGCTTGTCTAAAGTATTATAATAATACCTACTATATAGTAACTTCTTAACATTAAAATTTTATATAATAAAATTAAAGCTATTTTCATCTTGGATTAAATGTACAACAATTTTCTATGTCAGTATCAAATGGGATATATATTTTCCTATATGCACAATAGAATAAAAAAGCAAAATTTATCTCACTTACTAAAAGATTAGTTGGCTGTTCATAGTCTGTTTGGTAATTTTAAATTTGATGATTTGCCTAATATAGAGGCAAATACTCTTATGAAGTCCCTAAAGAGAACTACAAAAATATACTCAAAAATAATTTCACTCACTGACTCCACTAGTTTGTATTATTACTAATGTCTCTGGGGAACCTGGAGTGAACATAGCTTTATTGTTGTTTTTTAGTGCTACTAACTTAGTGCTACCAACTTATATATGATAAATCTTGATCTTTCAGCAGAGACTTAATTCTTATTAACACCCTCCTAAAAAGATACACATGTAGTCAGGTAAAACTGAGTTTGTCACTTTATAAAATAAGGGTTTAGAAATTAATGCGAGTAGTTATCTCAGGAGTAAAGTGTTAAAGTATAACTTATCTCATTTGGTCTTGTTTTAGGCAATTTATGAAAAATTTGTGTAGTATGAATTTGTTTAGTAATTTATTGAGGAATTGGTGAAAATTATGGCATTATAGTTGAATTTAGTAAAGAAATACTGGTCACTATAATCTGAGAGGGGCAATACTTTGATTTTTTTATTTAAATACCTTGGTGATAAACATGATTGATGTTGGGTTTCAGTCATATCAGATGACACCCCCCCATCACCAGTGCAACATTCCCATCACCAATGACCCAAATATCCCTCCTCCCCTTCCCGCCCCTACCTGTACTCTAGACAGGCTTGATTATTTTGTGTGTATGTTTACACTGCCTTTTAGTCCCTCTTCTTTCTTTTTTTTATTTCTTTTTATTATTTGACAAACATATAAAACTGTGCCAGGAACCATTCTTGGCTAGTTTTAATGATGCTCAGGGTAGTCTGCTTTCTGGAGATTAGATATAAGGCCTTTAGATGCAAAACTTTTAGATCTTTGAACTATCTCCTTAGCCCTGTCTAATTTTAATTTTTTTTCTGTGCTCAGATTTGACTTAAAAGGTTTATAGTACTATTGGCCTCTGTCCTTGCTAGTACCTGGCACTTCAGGGAACAATTAATGTAGCATCCTCGGCTCATGGTACTGAAATCTCAAATATAATTATCACCAAGAGGGTTCCCTGGGTCCTCTGAGTATCTGCTGGGACCTCTTGTTTCAGATTCTTCTCCCATTTGTTTTGAGAACTTTGCATGTATAAACTAGCAATCACAAAGTTTTTATTTGTTTGGTTGGTTTTGGGTGGCATCTGGCATTGCTCAGGACTTGCTCTGTACTTAGGGAATTACTCCTAATGGGCTTGGGTGACCATATGTGGTCTGAACTCGGGTCTGATGAGCTGAAGGCAAGTACTTCTCTACACACTGTGCTAGCACCACAACTCATCAATCAGTCTTAAGACTAAACATATTTTCAGTTGCAATCTGGGTAGAAAAATTTTCCCTATTATTTCATATTTACTTACAAAGAAAAGTAATGTAAAAATGGGATAAAGCCTTTGACATAAGAAAATATTTTGTCCTTTATTATTGCTTGCAAAATATCTTTATCTCTCAGGACTGAAAAATAATAATATTATTATTTTAGTTCCAAATGAATAAATTTTCAGATCAATAATATTTGCCAATAAACAGGACATTTAAGATGTTTTTTACTTGTCACCTTATTAAACACTAGAAGAACTATATCTTTGATAGCATATCACAAATTTGCTTCAAAACTAAACAGTGTAAGACTTCCTTCTGATTCAATGAATGTAGGGATTGGTATGAATTGTTATTTTGTCTTTACCTTTTCAATATAATTTTATGCTGGATTGATATGTGATAATGAGCAAATTAAAAAAAGTCAAATATATGTTACCTCCTTTATCATATTCTATGCTTGTGAGTTTTCCTATGGAATACAGGCCTTCATAAGAAAGAGTGAAATATACAAAAAGATGTGCCAGAGCAAACTAATTATTAGATAGACCACATTGAAAAAAAAATAAAAGTAACTATGCCTCAGATGGGTGCCAAGTGCATGTGAAAACTTAGAAGGTGCAGTGGTAAGGCATTTGCCTTGCATGTGTCTGACTTAGGACAGACTTTGATTCCATCCCCCAGTGTCCCATATGGTCATCTAAGCCAAGAGCGTTATCTAGGCACATAGCCAGGAGTAACCCCTGAGCATCACCGGGTGTGGCCTAAAATCCCCAAAAACCAAAAACCAAAAGAAACCAAACAAGCAAGCAAACAAAATCCCTTAGAAGCAAAAATCTAATGTATTAACAAGTCTATTTAGAAATAATCAGATATAGTCAGTAATATATTAAGATGTAGAAGAATAAAGTCAGCATATTTAAATAGATAAGAAGAAATGCACTAGCTTTAGTTTTTGAGGTAAAATATCAACCTAGCATATTACATAAAAAAGTATAAATGAAAGAATAGACAATTGAAATGAGATAGTTTTTAACTGACATTAAACCTGGAAAATAAAGTTAAGGAAGGGCTAAGAACTGTGTTAGCTTTGTATATTTGAAAGTATTTAATATGCATCGATTATGGATCAAATATTGATTTTTGAACACTGTTTACAAATATCTATTTATCTCCTCAGTACCATGAGGAGAGGTAACAGAGCTGATTTAGGAGAGGAATAAGGAGCCAAACTAATACTGGGATCATAGTTAAGTGAAGTAAGCATTAATAAATGAACTGATGACTCTATATACTGCACTTCTGCTTTGAGCACTGTTTCTGGCTAATTTTCATGCATTTCATTCTTCAAGGTTAACACTCTGTTCTCTTCTTTTTTTAGAATTTCTAACTACGTTTTTCATTATTAATATATCAAAAGATACTGACATATTTTATCAGTCTCTATAATAGATTTTAACTATATCACAATGTGGGTATTAATACAATATATACTCCTTTTTTTATTTATTTTGGTTTGGTGTCTATATCTAGTAGTTCTTAAAGTTTACTCCTAGCTCTAAACTGCTTTAAGGATCACTCCTGGCAGCTTTCTGTAAAGTAAACTATAAGGAGTGTCAAGTATAAATCCTGAGCTGGCCATATGCAAGGCAAGGACCCTACCTGCAGCACTATCTCCCCTGCCCTGATTAATACAAATATTTAGAACTCAGACTGGAAAAAGAACATAATCGATACTATTTACCCTTAGGAAACTTTCCAAAAGAAGCATGACTATAATAAAGATGAACAGAAAACATAAAGAACATTTTTAATTCCTGCAACAGAGTAAATATAAAATGTTTACTAATTCACTTATAAATAATCTTGATGGCTGAAGAATATTTTGTCAAGGAATCAATGATTATAAGCATGCAACACTGTGTAGAGACACATAGTTGTGAATAATGAGGGCAAAAATTTCTTAATTCTGGAATTAAGAACAAAAAACTTAGTAGGTTCTGACTGCCTTTGCAGTCAAAACTTATCTTTTTGGAAAAATCTAACACCAATTTATCCCTCATTAAACAAAATGTTAAAGCTGATTACCTTAGACAACCCCATTTTCTCTTGTTAAATATCTGTGAAACTTACAAAAAAAATTCACAGAAATTAGAAGTGCTATCTATACTTAGTTCACAGTTCTACAAAGCCTGTTGTCTATTTGCAGATGTTTGACCCTCCTTTATTGTTAAATCTCTTTCATCTTACCTCCCACATCTCACCTACTAATATATATCATTTCCAATATCAGCATTAAAATCACTCTATTCTTCAGAACAAGGTTTTGATTTTTTTCACTAAACCTTGCTTTCATATTTCTTCTGTCTTCATATTGACCTTATTTTATCTTTCATAAAACTACCTTCTTTCTTAATCCCTCTTATTTGTTTATATTTGTAGGAAAAACTTGATCCACCAAACTTCTGAATGTGTGTATGTCTGTGTGTTTGTTTGTGTGTTGATAAGATTTGTTTTAGGGCATCACAAAAAGTGTATGCCACTGACCTATATCCTTAGATTAAAAACTTATATTTGTCCCAGTTTTATTTTAAATTATTATGCAAAACATTCACTTTATCATCTAATCTAGTTGGGTCCATGCTTCTTTTTACTCTTCAGGTGTCAGTTTCCATCCATTTACCATTAAAAGCTCTTCTGAAAACCTCCAGAACTTTGTTCTGGAATTCTATGAATCAATTCTGTACTTACCTTTACAAATTAGAGTGGTCTATATGCAGAAATTGAGGATAAAATTAATAACTAATTTTTGTTCATCTTAATTACTGATGATTCTCCATGGCCAGTCACCATACACATTCAAGAGGAAGAATTTTTTCTCTTTGTCTTTCCTTTTTGACTTAAAATAAAAGAGAAAGAATTCTGCAAGTAAACCTTGAAAGCAGTAGATGTTATGTCAATAAGGATGCTAGACTACATTTTCAGTTACATAAATTCATTTGTTTAGGATAATCAATATCTATCAAGCATTCCACTTAATTTAGGAGAGCAATTAAATATCATAATCAAATATTAAGCATATTGGCTTAGTTAACACTTTTTATAAAGCAGTCATTATGTGTTTGTCTACATGATAGCTTCAGTAGAAACTGTTGTTCTGCAATGAATATAGGTGTAAGGAAGGGATTTTTGTATTGTATTTTTGTGTTCCTAGGGTATATATATTCCTAGGAGTGGTATTCATTGCAGCACTATTTACCATAGCGAGACTGTGGAAACAGCCAAGATACCCTTCAACAGATGAATGGCTAAAGAAACTGTGGTACATATACACAATGGGATATTATGCAGCCGTCAGGAGAGATGAAGTCATGAAATTTTCCTATACATGGATGTACATGGACTCTATTATGCTGAGTGAAATAAGTCAGATAGAGAGAGCGAAAGACGCAGAATGGTCTCACTCATCTATGGGTTTTAAGAAAATTGAAAGACATTCTTGCAATAACTTTCAGACACAAAAGAGAAAAGAGCTAGAAGTTACAGCTCACCTCAGGAAGCTCACCACAAACAGAGATGAATTTAGTTAGAGAAATAACTACGTTTTGAACTATCCTAATAAAGAGAATGTACGAGGGAAATAGAAAGCCTGTCTAGAGTACAGGCAGGGGTTGGGTGGGAGGAGCGAGATTTGGGACATTGGTGATGGGAATGTTGCACTGGTGATGGGTGGTGTTCTTTACATGACTGAAACCCAAACACAACTGTATGTAATAAAGTTGTTTAAATAAAAAAGAAGAAACTGTTGTTCTGAGAGATAAATAATATAAATTTATACTTAGAAAACAATTGTAAATAGACTATCTAAAATGGGGCTTAGGATCTGGGGTACAATGTTCTAGCACCACTGCCATTGCCTAGCACCTTGTTGGAGAGTGAATGGCAAAGACAATAATTTAAATAAAATGAACATGGGTAAGAATTTGATAATTTGAGACTCTATAATGTTAATTGTTCACTGTATATTTTACTATGCCTGTAGATAGAAATGGTGGTAGCATTTTGCTTTTCCTTTGCTTTCACTCAACACTATCTCCTTTGTAATGATTATGAACTAGTATGATGATTATACCTTAATGAATGATTTTCAACATATTATATGAGTACATTTGTACAAAGAGTTCTGATGAGAAGAAAAGCATGACATGCATAAAACATTGTCTTCAAAATGGACATAAAGAATATTACTTTCAGGTTATGGACTGCCATGCATTTTTACAATATAAGACCCACCATGCAATCAGTATAAAATAACAATAAATCAATTTTATTGATTTTATTATTTTGAAAAATTTAAAGCAGATAAAATAATAAAAGCATAGTATAGTTAAAAATAGAATATTTCAGACTCTGATATAGTGTGATTGAGAATGATGACAGTTTAGAGCATTGATATTTATTGCTAGAGATCAAAATATGATTAGTGCTACAGAGATAAGCTCTATAATTAATACATCATAATACATACTAGTCACAATATAGATAAAGTTAAAATGAATGTAAATACATCTTATAAATTTTAACTTTGAATATGAAATTGTAAGGGAAAGTGTTCTCTTGTCAAATATCTTAGAACATGTCAAGTTACTTCTGAAATCGTGTGCATTTCTGAACACTGAGTTTGGGAGAAAAACTATATGTTGAGGATCAGGGATTTGACCAATTGGTAAGTTCCTGCCTTGCAGGTATGAGGAAGAAATTTAGTCTATCACAATTTTACTAATTAAGTTTGATCCCATAATACTATCATTTATGATCTCCAACACATGCTAGTAATCTGTAACACTGCCAGGTAATGGTGTGCAATTACTAATTAGATACTATTATTGATTAGTTATGTTTTAATTTCCTTATTGCTATTTTTTCTTTAATCTCTCATCTTACTTGATATAAGACTTTTTATGATTCAGTTTTCTCTTGTTTTCTATTAAATTTAATTTTATTGCTTTATACTTGATATATAACATCAAATCAGTTTCAAGTATATAATATAATCATCTCTAATATTAATGTAGTGTGGAAGATTGGTATCCCTCCCACAACTTCCTGCATTATCTCACCTGGATGGTGAGTCCCACCCACACCTGGGAGGGGGGGGTCTGTGGTTGGTAATTAAGGAGTTGATTGGAGGAAAGGGAGAAAGAGATCATCGGACACAGGAAGGGTATTGCAGGGCAGCAGATGGAGGCTGCTAAATAAAGCTTAGCTTAGAGGACATGTGAGAAATATGAACATGGTGATTATGGCCTTGTAATAAAGCTGAATATCTCCTGAAACTTCAACTAACTTCCTGTGGATTATTTCTTTGCCGTCACCCGGAACCTACAGATCTGCCACCATCCATAACACGAGGACTTCATAATTAATAATTAATGCAACAGAAGAGCATCACAGTATGTATCAGTGACAAATGTTTTGCCTTGTGACTGAGAATATGCTTTTAGCAATATGGGAGAGGATGTATTTTGGGTCACAGCCAGTGGTGCTCCGGTGTAGCTTACACCTGACTCTATGCATAAGGATCACTCCTGGTAGTACTCAAGGAACCATATGGGGTTCCAGGGAATTGACCCTAGATATATGCATGCATGAAAGCCTAGGTATATGCATGCATGATAAGTGCCTTATTAGCTATTTTAGAGGCTCTCTGGCCCCTTTCACTAATTTCAAATACAAAATACAATATTAACTCTAGTCATCAGTCAGTATATATAATCCAGTCCTGTGTCATGAATTTTATAACTGGAAGTGTATTTCCTTCTTGTCCTTTTGCCTTCCTTTAAAATTAAATACCCACTTTTCTGGCTCTATGCTAAATTATTATCCAGTACCCAACACTTTCTATAGGGCTATGGGTTCTTTCCCCATGCTTACTAAAGAGGTGAGATAAGAGTCAATTTAATTATACATAAAGAGTTGTTAAATTGTTAATTTAGGATTGTGAAACACACACACACACACACACACACACACAAAATGACAAAGAAGGAAAAAGCTACCCAGTCAAAAGGCAAAATGCTTCCCTATTACAAAACAGGTATCAGAGAATTCAGATATATCAACAATGTAGTAAAGTGGTAATTCAATATATTCAACAACACTGAAAACATGAAATTTAAATGTCAAACACCAAACTGTGAAATGTGACTGTCAAGGTAGTGGGAGAAAGAGGGAGAATGGTAACAATTGGTGGAGGGAAGTTGACATTGATGGTAAGATTACTGTTGGAATATTAAATACATAAAAATTACCTACAATAACTTTGAAAATTATAACTTTTGAATAAACAATTAAATAAATGTTGTCTGAGGTTAAATGCCAGAAGTAGAATTGTTGTGTCAATGACAAGTCAATTTAGGTTTACTGAGAACTTTTTCAAGTTCAAGTTTTCCAAGGGTTTATATTAAATACATTCCCACCAGCAGTAGATGAGAGTTAATATCAAAATTTGAATGTTTCTCTCAAGGTGATATAGGGGTGGGGTGGAAAGGTTTGGAGAGAAGAGAGCGAGAGAACACTGGTGGAGAGAAGTTGACATTGGTGGTGGGACTGTTGGTGGTATATTGTAGGCCTAAGACTCAGCTATCTATAAATTTTTAAATCAGTTTTTTAAATTAAAATGTTTTTATTAATATAAAATATTACATAAAGATATCTGTCTTCTTCAAAAATAGGTTCAGGGCATGTGTTGCAATTTTATAAGGTGGTGTTATCTTAAAGTTGCAAGGGCAAAAGCATAGAAAGAGGGTAGAGGACTGTTTGAAATGTATCTTATGGAGAGTGCTGCTTCCTCCTTGAAGATGCCTTTAGTCTCAATGTCATAGAGAGTTTTACCTACTTACCTACACGTTGTTCTAATTACCTTATAGTTTCAGGTTTGATATCAAGGTCTTATATCCATTTGGATTTTACCTTTGTACCATATAAGCTGAGGGTCTGAATTCGCTTTATTGCTAACCAGTTGTGCTAACACCACTTGTTGAAGAGGCTTTCCTTGCTTCATTTAGGATTTCTTGCCCCTTTATCAAAAATTAAGTGATTGAATGTCTGGGGAAAATTCTCTGAGTACTCAAGCCTATTCCACTAATCTGAGGATCTGTCTTTATTCCAATACAATGCTGTTTTGATAGCTATTGATTTGTAGTACTATTTAAAATTGGGGAAAGTATTGCTTCCCATATTCTTTTCCCTAAGGATTGCTTTAGCTATTCATGGGTGTTTATTGTTCCAAATGAATTTAGTGAGTGTTTGATAGACTTCTTTGAAGAATGTCATGGGTATTTTTAGAGGAATCACAGTAAATATGTACAATGCTTTGGGAACTATTGCCATTTTAATGATGTTAGTTCTGCCAATCCATGAGCAGGATATGTGTTTCTATTTGCATATGTCCTCTCTTATTTCTTGGAGCAGGGTTTTATAGTTTCTTTGTATAGGTCCTTCACATCTTAGTCAAGTTGACACCAAGATATTTGAGTTTGTGTTACACTAATGTAAATAGGATTGTTTTCTTAATGTCTATTTCTTCTCTATCATTATTGATGTATAAAAAGATCCATTGATTTTTGTGTGCTAATTTTGTAGCCTGCCACCTTGCTACATGAGTCTATTGTTTCTATTGCTTTTTGGTAGAGTCTTTAGGTTTTTCTAAATATAGTATCATGTCATCTGCAAATAGTGAGAGCTTGACTTCTTCCTTTCCTATTTGGATGCCCTTAATATCTTTTTCTTACCGAATAGTTGTAGCAAGTATTTCTGGTACCATGTTGAATAGGAGTGGTAAGAGAGGACAGAATTTAGAGGAAAGGCTTTTAGTTTTTCTCCATTGATAAGAGATAAACATATGGTAATATATTAAGCTGAGAAGCTTCTGCACCTCAAAGCATATAGTGCCTAGGATACAAAAGCCACCCATTGAATGGGAAAAATGATTCACCCAATACCTTTCAGATAAGGGGCTAATATCCAAAATATACAAGGCACTGATAGAACTTTACAAGAAAAAAAATCTAATTCCATCAAAAAATGGTTAAAAGAAATGAAGAGACACTTTGTCAAAGAAGAAATACAAATGGCCAAAAGATACATGAAGAAAATGCTCCACATCACTAATCATCAGGAAGATGCAAATCAAAACAACAATGAGGTATCTTCTCATAACACAAAGACTGACACATTTCACAAAGAACAAGAACAATTGGTGCTGGAGGGGTTGTGGAGAAAGGAACTCTCTCTCTCTCTCTTTTTTTTTTTTTGTTTTTGGGCCACACCCGGTGACACTCAGGGGTTACTCCTGGCTATGCGCTCAGAAGTCTCTCCTGGCTTGGGGTATCATATGGGACACCGGGGGATCGAACTGCGGTCCATCCAAGGCTAGCACAGGCGAGGCAGGCACCTTACCTCTAGTGCCACTGCCAGGCCCCGAGAAAGAAACTCTCATTCACTGCTGGTGGGAATGCCGTCTAGTCTAGCCTTTATGGAATACAATATGGAGATTTCTCAAAAAACTGGAAATTGAGCTCCCATATGATTCAGCTATACCACTCCTAGGGATATACCCTAGAAACTCAAAAAATACAATTAAAAAAATCCCTCCCTCAAACCAATATTCATTGCAGCACTATTTATAATAGCCAGACTTTAGAAACAACCTTCAACAGATGAATGGCTAAAGAAACTGTGGTACATACACACAATGGAATATTATGCAGCCATCAGAAGAGATTAATCATAAAATTTTTCTATACATGGATGTCTTGGAATCTATTACACTGAGTGAAATAAGTCAGAGGGAGAGAGATAGACATAGAATAGTCTCACTCATCTATGGGTTTTAAGAAAAATTAATGATATTTTTAGCAGTATCTCAGAGACAATAGAGATGAGGGCTGGTATGTCCAGCTCTGGATATGAAGCTCACTACAAATACTGGTGAGTGCAGTTAGAGAAATAACTATACTGATAACTAACATAACAATGTGAATAAATGAGGGAAGTATAAAGCCTGCTTCAAATACAGGCATGGGTGGGTGGGCAGGGAGGTGGGATATTGGGGCACTGGTGATGGAAATGTTGCACTGGTGATGGGAGGTTTTCTTTATATGACTGAAACCCAATTACAATCATGTTTGTAATCAAATAGTATAAATAAAGGTATTAAAAAAAGAAATGCATATTATGTAAATCTGGTTAATACCTACCTACGTATTCCAGACTGTTGCCCTAACTTACTGATCTATTCCTAATTTGGAATTCCTAATTCAAAAATTTGCGCCAAAAAAAAAAAACCCGAACTGGGCTTATATTGGGTCATGCAGGAATCAAATGCACGTCGTTGTCTCCAGTCATCTTCGGGCCTCTGCTAGATGGGGTGGTGCTTCAGCTCAGTCCCCAAGACGAGGCTGAGCTGGAGTTAAGCGGCTGAATTGAACTGGATGCCACTGAACTAGTTAACCCACAATATTCTGCCCTTTGTATGAGACCAAAAACAATGATTATAGTATCTGCGAACTCAGTGATGATGACAATATCTATGCTGATACACTCACCTCAGATACAGCTGAAGCTCTGTTTGGACATACAGATGATGAGGATGAGGAGGAATCCAGTTTTGAAGGATTTTAAAAGATTTTAAGGATTTGTGCTTTATCTTGATTACCTGTTAAGCTACGTGATATTTTTTTGTACTTTATTTAAAGTTTTACAATTATTGTTGCTAGTTTACAGTTTTTCTTTAGCAATAAATACTGAAAAACTTTTAACCTAATGATTCCTCAGTTATATTATTGTTTTGGGTATATATTTTAATGTTTGAAATTTACCAGTGGCTGCTGCATTTTCCACCTCTGCTTATACACAAGTCACTAAGTTTTCTCAGTTCTTAGAAGAAAACTGGGTTGTTGGCTTATGGTTGGGTAGGCTTATACTCGAGTAGGTAGTGTATTATTTTAGTTTAGGTAATGATCTTATAATGTTGTTCAAATTTTTGGTATTGATTAACAAAGTTTCTGCAATACTTTTACCTATACCGTTTTTTCCATCCCTGTATTACCTGGCATCGAACCTTTCTTTCACCAAACGTGCCTCTATGTTTTTTTTGACTGCCAGTTATGGCTTTAGTGCATGCTGTTTTCTCCCTCAGAAGTAACTATGTGCTTGAGAACCTCTACTTATATATCTTATATATTTATTTATCAGAAACCTTCTCCCTCTCCCTATATGTCTTAAGATTAGCTTTACTCTTAACTTTTTGAAATATGTCTCTTCACTTTATATTTTAGATGCTTTTAGTTTTATAAACCACATCCTCAATATAAATGGCCTCATATATAGTTTAAGAAGCTTATAAAGATTTTTTAGTATCTTACACAGCAGTGAGTATATTTTTCTTTGGATTCTCTGTATAATTTTTTGTCACATATTTTATTTCTATGCATGGTACAAACTCCAAAAATATTATTTTTACATACCCCAAGTATCTTTTCTTCATTGAAACTGAAAAATACATATTTTATAACTATTAAAATTTAAGGAGCCAGAGAAATAGCACAGCGGAAAGGCATTTGCCTTGCATGCAGCTGTCCCCGGACAGACCTCCTTTCCATCCTCAGTGTCCCATATGGTCTCTCAAGCCAGGCACAATTTCTGAATACATACCAGGAATAACCCCCGAGTGTCACTATGTGTGGCCCCAAAACCAAAAACATAAAAATAAATAATATTTTTAAGATCTCAACTTTTTTTCTGAGTTAAATTCTTCTGGTGAAGAGTTTTTGTACCATTTAGTAACAATGCTAGTTATTATAAAAGGATTTTCAATTTTTATTTTCATGATTTATTATTTCCTTTTTGTATTTTTGGCTTAAATATTTTTGAAATTAATAATCATTTCACTGTGTTATCCATGTAAGTAAGAATTTATTCTTGATGCATTAACTTATGTGTCTATATGTTCTGACATCATATATTTTCCAATTGCTTTTGCATTGCAATATAGTTTGAAGTTAGTATGCATGGTGTCTTTATTTACTTCCTTTTTCATCAGGATTATTTTGACTCTTCAAGGGTTGTCTGTGATTTCATATATGTTACACTTGGTTTTTCCTATTTTCTTTTGAAAAACCGTAAGTAATTTGATGGTTACTTTACTAAATATGTATATTTCTCAAGAAAAGACTGAAACTTTTAATAATTTTCATTTTATTCTATAAATAGAATGACTTTCCATTATCTGAGTCTTCTTCATTTACTGTATTTTACAGTTTCATGTGCATAGAGATTTTATAAGCTTTGATAATTTTATTCACCAGTGTTCAGGTATTTTACCTCTCTTAAAGAAATTATAAGCTCATTTAATTTTTCTTTATAAATCATCACGTAGTGATATTTTTATCCTACTATTTATTAAAAACATTATATCTAGTAATTATTTGTGATTTAGGTAAATTCCTAAAATATTACTCTAAAGTTTTATATGTATATTATGATTTAATTAAGGTGTATATGTTATTAGGGATCAATACCAGGCATCATATATGCAATGTGTATGCTATACCATGCATGTATGTATGATCTACATTCTCAACTCATTACATTATTTTAAAGATGCATATTTTAACGTCATAGTGTGACTATAAGTGAGATAATATCTATAAGTCTAAATAAAGAGTCAGATAAACTATAGAATTTCTTGACAAATTATCTATGCTAAAATTATAAACAAACACTAGAAAAAGTACTTTCCTTCAGGGACTGTAAGTTAAATAGAATAAAATATGTATATCAATTTGAGGTAAAATTTTAAGACTAAAGAAGAGAGATATATTTCATTTAAGTCACTTGAGAATCAAAGACTAATTCTCGTTAAAAAGTATCAAGAAGTATTAGTCAGAAATTTCTCTGGAGCTGATTCCATTTAATAGTTCTTTATGCTTATTTTGGTATAATTTATATTCTATGGGTGGAATATAATGTGAATGAAAATAGAAAACTAAGAGATTTGAGACATAGTTTAAAGTCTATAATGCAAAAAATTTATTTTATTTTTTATATTTTTCTTTAAGTGCTGTAGTTATAAAATTGTTCATGATTGAGTTTTATTCAGTTATACAATGTACACCATTATTCACCAGTGCAAGTTTCCTGCCACCAATGTCCCCAGTTTAATTTCTCCTGTTCCCCTCTCTCCCCTCCCTGCCTCTTAGCTGATGTTTTATTTTTCTCTATATATCTCCCTTTTCCACCCCTTTGACACAGTGGTTCACACTATTGTTTATTAAGGATGTATTATGCATATCATTTTATCTCCTTTTAGTACCTTTTCTTGTCCAGTGTGGTCATTTCTAATTATCATTGCCATAGTGGTCCATTTTCTACCCTAACTGCACTGCTACACTATTTGTGGCAAGATTCTTACTATGGACTGCTTCTTTTGACCCTTATCTCTATTGTTTCTGGATATTATTACTATAGTACATTTAATAGAAAAAATCCCACATGAAGAGATGATTATAATTGTAGATATATAATTGTAGATGAATACAATTGTAGATGAATAAATAACTGAAGTTGAGATAGTCATTTGTTTATGGCTAAAATTTCTAATATATTGACTTACAGCGAGGTAATTATACTATACTTATATATCTTGAATTATGTCAAGGACATTGGTATCCTGCATAAATATTACAGAGTATGAGTAGACTTTTTTTTAAGGAAAGACTTAGAAGGTTTTGGATACCTTGATTGATGTATGTACTTCAAAATCATAAAATTAACTCTAATGCAAACATTTTACCAAAACAACAATAACATTTTAAAAATTAAAAATAACTGTAAAACAAAAATTTAGGACAACTGGACTCTAAGTTAAAAATGATGTCTCCTCAGGGACAGAGCCATGGCAGGGAGTGGGAATGCATTTGCCTTGCACATGCTAGCCTAGTACAGACCACCATTTGATCCCTCATCATCCAATATGGTCCCCCAAACCAGGAGCAATTTCTGAGCACATAACCAGGAGTAACCCCTGAGCGTCACCGGGTATGCTGCCTCAAAAAAAAAAAAAAAAGGATGTCTCCTGATGAAACAATAACACACATTTGAACATTTAATTTTTGCTATACGTTTGATTCTAGGTAAAATTTTGGAATGTATTAGATATAAGTTGTTATTATAATGATTATTTTAATTAAGTAAGCTAGATAAAACGATGACCTACATAGTAGCCCTGGAAAGTAATAGTTGGAAAGTAATGAGGTAAAACAGAATACAATTATGTCTCATAAAGAGAGTTAAGAAGTTCTAGAAAAGTTAATGGTATATAATTTAATGTATGATAAATGACAAGAAGAACTTGCTGACAGTATAATTAGGAGGCCATTGGTAGCATTTACTAATGGAGAAATAGGAGCCTAATTAAAATGATAGTAGGAAGATCTGGTGATGCAGACCAAGGTTCAAGACTAATCATGTCTCAGGAAACCTGACTGTGAACAGAAGTATAGAATAGTACACTAAAAGTGTTCCAGGCAAAATGATGATTATAGGAGCTAAATACTTAAATATATTTTAGTTTATTTATTTATTTATTTATTTATTTATTTATGTTATTATATTTAAGAACTTCAAGAGTTGAAAGGTTGAAATTCAGCATGCGATGTCTTAATAACACTGTGAGATGATGAGACCATCTTTTACACACAGCTGGTGAGAGTATAAATTAGTATAATCTGTCTAAAAAGAAATTCAATAATGCGCGTAAAAAGCCTTAAAAATACATTTTCTTACCTGTAAGTATGCTTACAGAATTTTATCCTGTGGATAGAAGCAGGATGCACATAAAGATTTATATACATGCATAATATAGTATCATAACAGTAAAATGAAAAATAACTTTATTTTAGTAATAAAGATATATTTATATAGATTATAATAGGCTTTTGAGTAGAATATCAGCAAAACAGTTCTATTTTCAAAGGTGTCCAAATTATTGGGAAAATATTCTTCAATGCTATTTTGAATGAGGAAAAATATGAAACTGACTATAGAGTAATCAAAATCTTGCAAATAGTAATGTAAAGCTTAATAGAGAAAATATAGCATTTTAGGAACAATGAGAAAATTTATTTGTGTTTCAAACCAAAGAAAACTAAATTTTTATTTACTTAGTTAACTAAAAAAATAATTTTATTGCATTAAAATGTGACCTCAGGTTTGATTTTAAATAAATATTTCTACGTCAATATGGAACACTGGGTTATTATCAATTTAGAGAAAGAAATTTAAAGTTACATTAAAGTTTACTTCTTTTTTATTAAATCTGTCTTACTTCTTAACATATTTACTATAATATAATTAAGGTATTTTAATGACTATAAATTAATTTACCATAGTTCATATTAATTGTTACAGTATTCCCAATAGTTACCATTAAAAATAAGCTTAGGCAAGGTTAATAGGGACTGGTAGAACTGCTATTTATACTCAGTGTTGTCTGTTTCCACAGTTTAATCCAGAGCCATTTTGCTGAGAGAAGTATAGCAGTCTTGATAAGAGGCTTAAGCTAATATAGTGTCCCTGTGGGATATCAAAAAGAATTGACAAGAGCAAATCAGAAAAAATAAATAGCTGAATGTCACTGGGGATATTCTTAAGATCCCATCTTTGGAGTTCCACTATTAGCATGTTAGGGAATATTTGGGATTTCTCCATTTTTTTTTCCTGACAAAAATTAAAGCTGCTTGGATAAAGCTAACTTTACATAGAATATATTTTATGTGGTTGAAATAAATTTGGCTGCCTACCACTGACAATCCTCAATTGTGTAGATGTAGACTTCTAGTTGTTAAAAACCAACTAACCTCAAAAAGCTTCAAATTCTATCACTACCATAGTTCTGCTTTTCTGCTCTGGCAATTTAGTGAGATATGAAGAAGTATAAGCTGTCTTCCATAATTTACCTGTCAGTCATGTATACATATAACTATGTAAGATATTATTCTGAGACAAACATGTCATGTAGATGAATCACTTCAAGAGAAAAATGCTTACAGTTCCCTCACATTTTCATGAGACAATAAAATTTACAAAAAGAACTACTCACATGCAGTGAAATGTGAAATCAACATTTGCATTATTTATGGGAGTTATGACTACCATATTTTACCAGAATCATAGCTAAACATCTTCCATCATCATTTTTACAGTTCCTCAGATGTATTTGTTTTAATTAACAGTCAGATATTATTGGCAGATGAAGGCATTATTAATAATCTCATAATTGATAACAATCACTTTTGAAGCTCAGAAATACCTCATAACTCACTCGTTCTTTAGAGATTAATAAAAAACTTCCCTCAAGCTAAGGGGAGAAGCACTCAAAAACTATGAGAACTTGAGTTGTTGAATAAATTAAGACTGCATCAAAGGCAGAAGTCACGATTATTAACATGAAAATTACTTCTATTGTCTTTAAATCTCGGTTTTATAAAATTTTATTTTATAAAATGAATTTTTGTTTTCTTTGATGTTTCCTTTTGCTTTTTAAAAAATTACTTATTTAATAGAGTTAAAATGAAATACGTAGTTACAAAGATGCTTATATCAAGTTTAAGACATACAATCCCCAACACCCTTCACCAATACACATTTCCCACCACTAATGTCCCTCTTTTCTCTCCTGCCCACCCTCTATGCCTGTCCCCTTGCCTCCTTGTGGCAGACATAAAATGAGAATTATATCTTTAAAATGTTTTTAAGAAAAATAGATTAATAAATGCATATTTAATGAACAGGGTACAAAATCTAACATCAACAACCTCAGAAATTGTCTTATAGTTGGCATATCTAATATGAAACACATTTTGCCATTGGCATTATCCACTGTCAATTCAATGTTAAACCTTTGAGACAGTCTAGCTTTTTAAAATAGCTTAAAAGTTTCCCCTGACAATCAAAGACAATCTATTTTTAATGACAATTCTGAATAGATTTTAGTTTAATATATATTTTGTTTCTGACTTTCATATATTCAATGTCATATCTTTCTCTGACATAAAACCTATTGATAAATTAAGGATAATAATTAATAATTAAGGATAATCCTTAATAATAATTAAGGATAAATTAAGATATTCAGAACACAGAAATAATGATATAGGTTTTAACCTCTCTCACCTACCCCACCATTGCTGGTGTGTTGAAGTAGTAACTAATATAGGATTGTTCATGTTATCACTATGCACTAGTGTCTGTTTTGAGGAACGCTTAACTGTTAAGGTTCTCTTAATTATTCCATGAATAATTAATGGTCATGATACCATTTAGAGTTTGATAATACAGACACAAATACTTGTATCATCTTAAGTTACAATTCAAAAGTTCTTGAAAGACAATATGAGATAGCCAAATTCTTTCATTACTATGATAATCTGGAATTTAATCAACTGGTATGTTCCACTGGATGCAAATTGAAAAATAAAGATCAAAAGACTAGTACATTACTCCTGTGGCATAGTAGAAGGAAGTGTAGAAGATGAGAGAAAGTTAGGAAATCAGAAAATAAATTTAGAAGCAAAATCAGTGAGCTGAGAATAAGAGAGATAAGGGGGTATTTTTCTAGACTACTAATTGCTGCCATAACTTGCTTTTATCTGTTAGCTAAGCCTGCAGAGTTATAAGACTAGTCTTATATTGGATTGCATGGGTGCATTTTATTAAATCACACTATGGAACGCTATTCAGAGTATAGATTCAAATAATTAGAATTAAGTATTAGAAACCAGAGTAGGTGAATAATATGACTATAAATTGGGAATGCAACAGCTTGCTACATTCTACTTAGAATATTAAATTTCTTTCATAGGAAGGAACGTACTTACCACATCATGATACTATTATTCAGTGCTTCTCCCAAACAGCTATTAAGTGCAGTGCTCTGTTATAGCAGGTTTTGTGAATTTAAGGGAGAGTAATGGATTTTTTTTGTTTGTTTGGATTTTTGTCAGACCTAGCACCATATCTGTGATTAAATATGCTTTTTATTGGTAAATTGTAACCAAAAGTGGTAAATCAATGAAACGTATTTGATTCATAATACAGACGAAGTTGTAAATTTGGGAAAGGACATTTGTATGTTCATATCTTCTTGAGTCAAGATTTTAGAAAAGCAGGGATTTTTTCCTTTATTTACTTTAATATCTGATATTTAAACTAGGATTATTCTACAGGATGAATGATATTTTTGAATGGATGAACCCTTAAGTAGTTAAAGCTTGAACTCTCAGATCTCTGGAATCTGATCTAGGAAGACTTACAAAATATCGGTTTCAGTTCACAGTGTAGCTAACGTAACTGCACAAGATCTTTCATATAACCTGGGATTCCTTCTACCAGGATGGTTTTATGATAACCAATTTATTCCGTGGTATCCAGGATACAAATTCAAGTATTTCAGTACATGAAACTGTAACCTTTAAGAATTAGATGTGACCAAAACTATATTTAAGGACTACCCTCACAAGTAGTCAACTAGGCCAAGTATTCATTCTCTCCAGACTGGAAAGTATCTCAGATGTCTTAGCCATGTTTTTAGATAGTGATGTTTAATAACTAACAACCTAGAATAATAGAATAATACTAGCAAGTGTCTCAAATGTCTTAGCCATGGTTTTAGAAAGTAGTGCTTGATAACTAATAGCCTATAATAATAAAAAAAATCTTTTCAATGAATCCCATTATATCTATAAACGTACATAATTTCTTTATCTAATTTCTACCTAAGTATTTTGGATATTGCAGTAGTCCCAAAAATAAATCACATATTAACAACTCAGAATCACTTTGGGAGACTGAAAGATTATTAATTTGAAATTTTTTCTTTGAAATCTAAACATATAATACCTTGTTCTGCCTTGTCTCTGAATTAGTGGACTTTAGATAATATACATTATCTTTTTCAAGATTAGTCAGAGGGCTTTGCTGCATCTGAAAATTTTTGCACAACTGGTGAAAGGGAGTTATTCTGTTGATGACTAAAACTCAATTATCAACATGCTTTTAATAAAGGTGCTTAAAGATATAAAGATTTATATATTTAAAAAAATGAAGATATTTGCACAAAATATAGGCACCACTGGGTCCATTGAAATATGGTTGTGGAACAAGTGGTTATGGAACCTTCCAAATGATCACTTACCTTGAGCACAGACTTGAAAATTCTTAAATTCAGTACTTGTTGTTATATTCTAGTACTTATCAGTTTATATAAAACTAGTTGAAGGATACTATAAACAGATACTTTTTTAAATATAATTTTTATTTTAATCATAGTGGCTTACATCTCATTGACAATACTATTTTAGGTACATATTAACATAAAATCAGGGAAATTTCCATCACCGAATTGTCCTCCTTCCACCTCCATTCCCATCCTTCTTCCCATATCCTCTTCTCTTACCCCTGGGGCTGCTAGAATAAGTGGTCCCCTCTGTGCCTAGTTTACTACTCAGTGGTCTTACACCTATTTGGTCTTGGTACCTCTCTTATTCCCACCCCCAATTGGGAGGCGGGACTAGATAGTTCAAGTTATGCGGTTTTGTTTGAAGAAGAGAAAAGTAATAATCTGGAGGAAAAAAAGAAGAATCAGATACACTGGAAATGGGCAGGGTCCTACTAGAGGCTTTCATCCGTGGTTTGAGAGACGAAGGGGAAAAAGAAGGTGAAACACCACAACAGTACATAAAGAACTGTCAAATAAAATATCCAGTGAGCATTCCAAAAACAAACAAACAAAACAAAACAAAAAAAGGGTAAGCACCATATTAAAAAATGTGGCAGAGCACATAAGAAAATAAGAAAATAAATAAATAAATATAAATGGAGACATCCACTTCAATAGCCAAACCACAGCAATGAAATCAACAAAAAATAGATATGTAATAATAAAAAAGTGTTTTGTGCATGACAATATACTTCAAGGGTGGAGAAACCCTGTATCTCTTAGGCAAAGGAAATTCCTTTTTGAATGACCCCAATATTTACTGTGCATCTGCAGGAGGGGGAAAAAAAAGCACTAAACAGATACTTTTTTAATAATTTAAGTACTATGACTACTGGTAGTCATACTGTAGAATTATTTCATTCACTGGTATTTCAGCAGAGAAATGTGTAAAAATAAAATATTATAAAAGAATATTCTAGGCATGAATGGTGAATAATATGAAATAATCAAATAACTATTTGATAAATATTATAAAAACATACAAATTAGATTATGATATCAGGTTATAATTGGGGATCAATTGCAGAAACTGGATGTTACTATCAACCACTTGGATTTGTTAAATGCATTTGTTTAATTTGAATAAGAATAATTTGAATAATTTGAAAGAAAGAATAATTTTAAAGAATAATTTAAATAATTTAAAAAAGAAACAATTTTAGAAAATATATAACCTGATGGTTTTAAAATCTCCTTATAGGTTTTAAAGTAGGAGCTAAGGATTTGGGTCACCTTAGTTACCAGTGGGCAGAGAATAATAGGGTCTTTGAATCTTTATAATTATTTTAGATAAATTCTCACAAAGATTAATATTTGCAAGGTATCTATTAATACAGAATATCAGTTTAAGGCAGTAAACATCAGAAATAATATATTTGTTAGAGAGGGAATTGAAATCCCAGTTATATAATTTTCTGAAGTTACCTAATTAGTAAAAGACTATGCTGATGCTCAAATTTGAAATTTTCAATTTTGAATCTTAAGCTGTTTCTAATACACACCACACTAATGATTTCCTGGAAATTGTATTCCAATTTGCTGTGAAGATCTCTTGTCTATCTTCTGACAATCATATTTGACACCTATCCAGAATTTATTCCAGTATTTAAAATTTATTTCTGAGCAGCAACACTTGACATTTCATCAACTTACGCTTCCCTCCTAAATGGATTTTTTGTCTCTTCTTCCATCACTCATTTAAAACTTTTAAAAAAATCCCAAACAGCCTCAAAGACAAGTTATTATTGGATATAAGATGGAAAGTAGCAAAGAGAAGCATTGGACAATATATTGCACAATATATTAATAATAATAAACTTGTTCTAAAAACATTTTCATTAAAACAATGTTTTCAGTGCTATTATTCATACCATTCTTTCCATTTATTCCTTGAACTGCTATTCCTATTCATGTTTTTAAAATTTCAAAAATGGGGAGATTAGCATGGAGGTAAGGCGCTTGCCTTTCATGCAGAAGGTCATTGGTTCAAATCCTGGCTTCCCATATGGTCCGCTGAGCCTGCCAGGAGGAATTTCTGAGCGTGGAGCCAGGAGCAACACCTGAGCGCTGCCGGGTGTGACACCCCCCCAAAAAAAAAAGTCAAAATCACCCTAGAAGCTTGCTTGCATTCCAAAAATGCCAGGTATAACTCCAGAAAAGTATTTCTTCTTCATCTTCATCTGCTGGCGCAGCTAACCTTGCCTTGGAGTTTGGTACACATTACCTTTGTAGCTGTCATTTACTGTCAATATCAGAGCTATGAAGAGGGTTAGAGATGAAAAAGGTTTTGGGAATCTTGAAAAACAGTACTATTTTATATACACAAACAAATAGAAGCCCAGAGAGGGAAAGTAATTTGCTCAAGGCCACATAACTAATTAGTTGCAGAAACTGAGTCTCTTGAGCTCTAGTCCAGGACTCAGTTAACATGAACGGACTTATTTTTGTTTCTAGCATAATTTAGTACCCTCTAGCTGAAACCCTGGTGACAGGGTAAGCTCCAGCTTTGCTAAATGTCAGCAGTGTTCCAGTGGAACATATAGGATACCCAAATAGCTCCATTCTTAAAGGGCATGTATGCCTGGAGTGACACATATGCCCAGTGGACATCAATCAACATAAAATATTGATTGCCAGACACCGTTAGCAACATCAGGAACTAAGTGCTTCGCCTGCCAATAGTCTGTCATTTCAACTCTTTGTTGTGACAGGTGATTAGGGCATTAACAGAGTGCTCACCTGCAGACAAAGAAGGTGGAAGTAGGACACAGAGCCTGAGAGTACACATCAGTGTTTCCATTATCCCCCATTGAAAAAAAAGAGATGAAAAGCGATTCCTAGTTTTGAGCAAGTATTCAATTTATTTTTGTTTTTTTAGTAGCAAAATTTTTCAAATTTTTCCAAGCAAAATTTTGCTTGGAACTCTCGTGCATGCAATGGATTAAAAAGGAGGTAACTCTATACTGAATTCTGGAAAGAACACGATCTTCCCTGAGAACAAGTTTACAACATTTGGTTATCAGTGATCAACAGAAGAGTAAACCTGCTACCAGTAACAGTTTTGGGAGTTCATAAAAGTAGTTTTGAGGCAACCCATATGGTCCCCCAAGCCAGGAGCGGCTTCTGAGCACATAGCCAGGAGTAACCCCTGAGCGTTACTGGGTGTGGCCCAAAAACAAAACAAAACAAAAAAAACAAAACAAAAAAGAAAAAAAGAAAGAAAGAAAGAGAGAGAGACAGAGAGAAAGAAAGAGAGAGAGAAAGAAAGAAAGAAAGAAAGAAAGAAAGAAAGAAAGAATGAAAGAAAGAAAGAACGAAAGAGAAGGAAGAAAGAAAGTAAGAAAGAAAGAAAGAAAGAAAGAAATTAAGGAAGGAAGTAAGAAAAAAAGAAAGAAAGAAAGAAAAGAAAGGAAGAAAGAAAAAGAAAGAAGAAAAGAAGAAAGAAAGAAGAAGAAAGAAGAAGAGAAGAAGAAAGAAAGAGAGAGAAGAAGAAAGAAGAAGAAAGAAAGAAAAAGAAGAAGAAAGAAAGAAAGAAAGAAGAAAAGAAAGAAAGAAAGAAAAAAGAAAAGAAAGAAAGAAAAAAGAAGAAAGAAAAAGAAAAGAAAGAAAGAAAGAGAGAGAGAGAAAGTAGTTTTGAGTATCACAGCCATTGGAGAGGTACTGCTGTGATATGTCAGGCATGAATCAAGGATGTCAATTCTCCTGCAGTGTGGAGGATAGTTGTGAATATAGAAGTTGTAGACTGGGTCTGACTACCCAGATATTCATGGAGATGTAAAAATTGTTAGTTTCTGAATCTAGAGCAGAACACAACTTTATATAGGACAGGTTGTATTTATTATATAGTTTTAATATACTGTCTAACTTTCAGAAATGCTACACATGAACTTACTGGGAGAAGAGAAAACTTTCAATTATTTCTAGGAACTGCACCAGCAGTTGTTTGCTATGTAGTTTAATATTTTTTAAATCCAAAAAGAAGAATTATAAAGTCTTTCCTCATATTTTAATTTGAAAGTTTTAGTTAGTAATTGTATGTCTTTAATAAAAATATCTGGGATTTTTTTTTGTTAAATATTTTTTGTTTTTGTTTTTGTTTTGGGCTACAGCCATTTGGTGCTCAAGGGTTACTCATGGCTATGTGCTCAGAAATCGCTCACTCCTGGCTTGAGGGAACCATATGGGATGGCAGGGATCTAACTGTAGTCCATCCCAGGTTAGTGCTTGCAAGGCAGATGCCTTACCTCTAGTGCCACTCCTCCAGCCCCATATCTCAGTGTTTTAAGCTATAAAATAAACATATAACAATACTTATGTTAAAATGACATGAGAATTAATAATGTTATAATATATAAAGGTGCCAGAGAGAGACTATAGTAAATAATATAATTAGTATTATGTTAGTCACATGCCACTGATTTGCGTTCAATCCCTGGCATCCCAAATTGTCCCCTTAGCATTATGAGATGTCATCGCTGAACACAGAGCCAAGAATCCTGAAAACACTTCCCCATTGCCCAAAGAAACAAATAAGAATCACAAGGAGTTTTCACTCTGTCCCTATGATTCACCACCCCCAGAAACCCATGGGGGATAAGTGAGGGTGTGATGCTGGACCTCTGTATGCATGAAACATTAACATTAACAATATTGTAATCAAAGTCACCTAGAATAAAATTTTAAAAAGAATAGCATGTTCCTGGAGTACAAAATTGGTCCTCTGAAACATATCCTTGAAATCCATGTTGCTTATGTTATTTGTGACTTTAATATACCAAAATTCTCTATATTCTCTAGTCCAGGGGTCTCAAACTCGTGGTCTGCGGGCCGCAAACGGCCCTCCATACAACATTTTGTGGCCCTGCCGTAGACGGAATCTTTTTTTGTTTTGTTTTGTTTTGTTTTAGTTGTTTGGGTCACACCCCCCAATGTTCAAGGCTTACTACTGACTTTGCACTCAAGGTTCACCCTGACTTTGCCTCCTGTGGCCCCAGGTAAATTGAGTTTGAGACCCCTGCTCTAGTCCCAGTTAGCTTAGCAGATTGGTTTATCATGATTAAGTAATTACGTAGTTACAAGTAGATAAATATGCTCATTTGTGTCTTTTAAATATCTGTAGAAAAATATTAAAATAAATTAAATAATATTCTGTGTCACTGAAATTTAATCTTTTTGTTTGTTTGTTTGTTTGTTTGTTTGTTTTTTGGCCACACCTGGTGATGTTCAGGGGTTACTCCTGGCTATGCATTCAGAAATCAATCCTGGCTTAGGGGACCATATGGGATGCTGGGGGATAGAACCGCAGTCCACCCTAGGTTAGCGCATGCAAGGCAGATGCCTTATTGTTTGTGCCACCACTTCAGCCCAAAAATTTTATTATTATGGGCAAAATTTAATCACTTTTTTTTATAATTTCATGCCCAGGGTTTTATATATAGAATATATTATCTTATTGTAAATATATTATTTTATTTTTATTTTTGTATTAAATTCAGAATCTATATTATTGCAAAGCATTTATTAGTAAAAGAGGTTGTATGATTAGATGGAGGATGAATTTCTGGACTAGATATATAGAAAACATTACATGGAATTTTTGAATTTATGTCTGAAAAACACAGAAATAATTGTTATGGTGAAATTGAAAATAAACAAGTTTTTAGTCTGTTTTTCTTAGTCTTTATGAAAATGCAAAGACTCCTGTTATAGATTTCAGAATATTCAAACAACATATCTTAAATCTAACATAGCAAACTTTGATTACAAGAATTAAACCATCATTTTTTATTGTCTTCAGTTGCATCAATAGAAAGTGACAATTCTTACCATAGCATGATAATTATGACAGTTATCACAGTAAAAATAATTAAGCACTGATATGCTACCTTTTACTTAATAAATTTATAATCATATAAAATGTAGTTAGGATTCAATAAATTTGTCCACTGCAGATATGATTATGACCAAAGGTCAAGTTATCTTTAAAACCACGTCATCTTATATAGACAAAATGACTAGAACTTGAGGTAAACATAGTCTGATAACTAACATCACAACTGTATCAAGCTGATTATGGCTTTTAATAACTATACTGCTGTTTCTTCATCATAAGTAACACTAATTTATTTATATTAGTTTCATTTCTTTCAAAATAGTTGGCTATACTTTTACTCTAACATCTGCATTTGGGCAAACAATATTTTAACAACAAAATTTAGACAATTGTGTGTCGATTAAAATTTGAATTACCGGGCCGGGCGGTGGCGCTGGAGCTAAGGTGCCTGCCTTGCCTGCGCACGGACCGCGGTTCGATCCCCCGGCGTCCCATATGGTCCCCCAAGAAGCCAGGAGCAACTTCTGAGCGCATAGCCAGGAGTAACCCCTGAGCGTCACAGGGTGTGGCCCAAAAACCAAAAAAAAAAAAAAAAAAAAAAAAAATTGAATTACCTACATTTATATCCAGTTTGTTTATACAGTGATGATTTTCTAATTTTCAATTTAATTACAAGTGTTTACATGACTTAACAGTGACAAAACAAAGAAGATTGGGTGGAATCGATATCTCTGCCAAAAGGGACCAAGGTTGTTAACTTTTAAGAGCCTTGTTCATATCAGAAAGATATACCTTGAGAGGATTGAGCAGATAGGATATCTTATAGGAAAGATAGAGAATGTAGATGTCTGCCTAGAGACAAGTTCTGTGACTCAAAGTAATTTTTTAATTTTTATCTTGCTTGAAAACGTATTTGCAAGAACAAAGCAGTCAAGCTTCATACAAATGAATCAGAGTTCTGAGCAAGCTTTCTTTCAAATTAAACAAATTAAATCTGAAATAGTGTTTCCATTTTAAGATATTTTCAGTATTGTTCTGTGAGAAATTCTGCATTTATTCACTGATAGTCTACTCATTTTTTTTCTCAGCAAGAGGAACAGCCATTTCATGGAATTTCCTGGAATGCCAAGTATCTCTATCTTTTATTGGAGAGCTATGACAGAGGAGGGATATTCCAAGCAGTGCTCTATTAATCAGAGACTAAACTTGTTCAGTGTTAGTAACAGATAACATAGGGCTGGACCTCAGCTGAGGGTAGTAGCATACAAGGCTACTACTCCCAGCAAAGTTGAGCACAGGATTATAGGTTGCTGGGACAGGATTTAGGTCCTATCCCCTGCTAGATATATTTACACTAGATGACTGAGATATTGCCTAGCCATAAAGATCTCTGTATTAATAGAAAGAAAAGTATATATTAATCAATGAAATCATAGGCAGATCTATGGAATTTTAGGGCCCTACTTTACACACATATATTACATATTTATATAAAAATAATAAGACTAGAGACCAACTTTTTGTAATTATAGGAACACTTGGTATTTTCTAAAGCTTTTTCATGAATCATAAATGTGAAAATAACAGATTAAATTTCACATACAAAGAAATGTTTTATAGAAAGAATTAATGGCTTCCTTTTTTTATAATATAAATTCTTTATTTAAGCACCATGTTTACAAACATGATTGTAGTTGGGTTTCAGTCATAACCAGAACACTCCCCTTTACCAGTACAACATTCCTACCACCAATGCCCCCCTCCCTTTTTCCCATCCCCTGACTGAATTCGAGACAGGTATTTTACTACATTTATATATTTTTAAATTTAGTAAGCTGTTTTTGTTTCTTTCTTTCTTAAAGGATAAATGTTAAAAAAAATACAGTAGTAACAGTGTGCAAGTGGCAATTGCCATTGTTTGCATAGGCCCAGCAAAATATGGGGAAAACGGAAAAAAAGCCTTGACCTAATTACAAGGAGGCCTCATCCCTGAAGTTTTCTGGTATAAGAGTGACTCTGGGGGCCGGGCGGTGGCACAAGAGGTAAGGTGCCTGCCTTTCCTGCGCTAGCCTTGGATGGACCACAGTTCGATCCCCAGGCGTCCCATATGGTCCCCCAAGCCAGGAGCAACTTCTGAGCACATAGCCAGGAGTAACCCCTGAGTGTTACCGGGTGTGACCCCAAAAAAACAAAAAAAACAAAAAAAACAAAAAAAAAAAGAGTGACTCTGGGCTCCAGGCATACCAGGCTGCCCTATCCCTGAGTCATTCTCCGTGGTCCCCGTGAAACTTTTCCGCACATTAGCTGTTGCTGGTGCCAGGTTCCTGTAGTTAAAGATTCTTGTTTCTGCGCATTTCCTTTATCAAGTTCCCTATTTAAATAAAGTTTCACACCCTTAGACAAAATGGCTGAAGTTTTTCTTCAAACCATTACTTAAATTTTAGAAGTCAGTGAAATTCCTGCTAATTCGGTTTTGCTCACTCCTTGGTCAGTTCAGCACAGAACCTGAAATAATAGATTTAGTTTTTCTGTTCTCCTTCACTTGCATTTCAATTAACTAGTGAATTATCTATACTCACTATATTGTAAAAAATTAAAGATAGTAAGGCACATATATTTCTTAGACTTAGAGATCTATGAAAAGATAAGAACACTTATTTTAAATTGCTCAAAGTCCCAGAACTTTCCTGATACAGACAAATAAAACTATAATGATAAATTCCTGTAAAGTAGCAGTGTACTTGAAATGGAGTAAGGTTTGCTCTGAGATCATCGGGTGTTGGTATACAACGTCTTATTAACAAAAAGCATTGCAGCCAGGTTAGAAGCAGTTAGCTATTTTGAAATGTATGAGATATATCTTTCTGCTTTTCTTTTTTTTTGTTTTTGTTTTTGGTTTTTGGTTTTTGGGTCACACCCGGCGGTGCTCAGGGGTTACTCCTGGCTGTCTGCTCAGAAATAGCTCCTGGCAGGCACAGGGGACCATATGGGAGACTGGGATTTGAAACAACCACCTTTAGTCCTGGATCGGCTGCTTGCAAGACAAACACTGCTGTGCTATCTCTCCGGGCCCTGCTTTTCTTGATAGTCCAATTTATTCACTTATTTTCAATTAGATTGGGGCACACAGTAGATCTTATGAATACAAACACCACCACTTATGACATATAATCAACCCTTTTTGACTTTTTTATGTAAAGAATATCATGCCCAATAGAACTTGATCAATGCTTCCTAACTGCCATTCATTAAAACATAAATTATACTAACACTGAATTAGGGAGAATTGTCTGCCAGGTATTTACAACTGTGGTTTTCTATATGATCTCAGTTCACACCATGACCTCATGAATTAAGTACTTTCTAATTCCACTTTATAGAGTAAAATTGAAGTAAAGAATTGTGCAGCAACCTGACTGAGTTCTGAGCCGGTACAAAGTAATCTAAGATTATTCTCTCCAAGGCTAGAGTGATGGTACAGTGGCCATGGCGTTTTTCCTTCCACATTGCTAATCCTGACTCATATCTCTGGTACCAAAAATAGTCCCTGAGCACCACGATGAGTGATCTCTAAGCTTGAGCATTACCGAGTATGAACCCCCCTCTCTCAAAAGAAACTTCCCTTTAGAATAAAGTATCCAAAGTCAAATATAAACATAGTATTATATTTGATATGTTACATAAAATATATCGTGAATAAATGAATAGTGTCCCTTAATGTGGCAACTGAGATTCTTTTTCTTAATATCTGGTCACTTCTTCAGTGTCATTTCTTGCTTCTTGTACTCTTATTTCTATATCAGCTATGCATAGATTTCTGCTAACACTTCACTTCCTGTGTTTTGTCTTAATTATTTGAAATAGCCTAAAATGTATACCTCATACCCCTTTTGGTTGAGGACTTAATTCTTGTATTACCCCAATTTAGGATATTTGCCTGCATAATTTTGGTACTGGTGGTACTTCACAATATTTACCTCCTTTTAAACACAAGTTATCTAATGCACTGACATTTTTTATTTAATTTTATTTTAATTTTATTTTACTTTTTTCTTGGGGGAACCATATGGGACTCCTTTCTTCTAGAATAGACTGTGAATTCTTCAAGGAGAGGAGTCGGGCCTTACTCCTGTTACTGCACGAATCTAGTACAAGAGAGTAGAGTGATTGCTCCAACCCCAACATTTAAATGTCCTGATTCAGAGGAAGTATTATAATAAATCCAAGAAAGGTTGTCAATAAGTACTGAAAATTTATTGTTCAGGAATTACGAGGGTTCTAGAGCCCAGAATTTGCACCTCCTCTCCTGTCTTCCTGGATAAATGATTGAACCTATCCAAACTTCCTCATCATTTATTTTAAAAATGTAGTAGTAACTTCACCCTGGTTATTATGAAAATAATGAATAGGAATCACATGTAAATTGTTTGTGCATAGTTGTCATTATAAAGTATAGTTGATATCAATCTTCATTAAATAAGAAGGAATGGACTAGGTGCATTTTTAATGAGTACATTGGTCTAAAGCTACAAATGGTTCAGAAAACTTCTTCACAAATTTACTTTATCACTTGCTGGTATTAGGTAATTCTTCCAGTTAGAAATTCTAAGAAATAGGGGCCGTGGCACTGGTGCTAGCTGTAGGGCATCTGCATTGCTCACACTAACTAGGACCGATTACTGTTTGATTCCCCGTCATCCCATATGGTCCCCGAAGCCAGGAGCAATTTCTGAGCACATAGCTAGGAGTAATCCTTGAGCATCACCTAGTGTGGCCCAAAAACCAAAAAAAAAAAATTCTAAGAAATAGACATAAGATCCAGGGGTGATAATATGGTAGATAACGTGTTTGCCTTATACAGGGCGAACCCAAGTTTAAGCCCCAGAAATCTATCTGTTCCCCTGAGCACTGTCAGGAATAACTCCTGAGTCTAGATTCAGGTGTAACTCTTGAGCACTGCTAAGTGTCCCTCCCCTACAAAACAAAATTAAAGGTGTCCATTTCTGAATTATATCATGCATAACTGTTTTTCCCTCTATTTTCAATCATCTGTTTCTCTATATTTGAAATTAAAGTTAATCATCTTAGAAATGAGCTCAAGCAATTTGGGGGCCACTTTATGGTCTTCAATGTATGACATCCTGCTATCTACAACTAATGATAATTTCACATCTTTTTCAACCACCCGAAATAAACAAATGCAAAAGAAATTTTCCAAAGTATCAAGAAAAATAATATGAAAAATATAACAATAACTGAGTTTGGAATATAACTATCAGATTCACTACTTCATTTTCACCACTCATATAAACCACTATGTGGGTGTAAGTTATTTTCTAATGCAAAGAGCCTTTTTTCTCAAAAACTATCTAGGCTTTATTCAACTAAAATTATTTTCGATATTAAGTAAATTCATAGTATGAATTTTTCTTACTGATAATAATTCTTATTATTTTCTTACTGATATAAGCAATTTACATTTCTTCTCATTATATGTAATCACAATTCAATAAGGAATATATGAACATTATATTCTCTATTGAATTTTTAAAAAAGGTGAATTTTTAAGGGCCAAAAAAGCTAATAGAGGAAAAAAGTCTCTTGTCTTGCATGTGACTAAAATGGTTTGATCCCCAGTTCCACATATAATTTTCCAAGTCTTGCTGGAAATAACTCCAGAGAACAGAGATAAAGAAAATCCCAAAATTTGCTAAGTGTGCCCAACCTCCAACCCCCAGAAAATAAAATGAGACTTGGAGAGCTTAAAGTTTGGACAAATTTTATAAGTAGAAAAGGTAAATATGAGTCATTTTAATAATACACAAATTTATGCTCTTTATCATATCTTTGAGTGAACATACATACAAACACATTAATGTATCTGTATTTAGGCTCCTTGGTCAATATATCATTCTTCACTCAAAGAATTAAAAATGACCATTTTTGATATCAACAGTCCGTGTTGAATCTAGTGAACAGAGGGGGAAAATATTCTCAAACATTTATGTTAGACTGTTCCTGGAGACTCAGGGAATTCAACTGAGTTCAATTTCATGAGTGAATGTGGCATAAGCATTAAAGGGGTACTCATGAGTTTGTGGGTTTTTTAAATTCCCTTTCTTTTTAGTTTTCTGAGCACTCAGAAGCAGAACACAAAGTTTATTGTTTTCATCAGAATTCTCTGCCCAGCTGTGAAACTCTCACTCTTCATCTAACACCTCCAGTCTCTATAAAAATTCAACTTACCTATTTTCTTGATTAGCACAGCCCCTTCTGACAGCAGTTCAATTCATCATTATTTGCATTATACTTCCAGATAACTGAGTATTGCCTAAATACCAAGTATAACTTGCTTTTTTTCACCTAAACTGTTGAACATTAAAGACTTAAAGCATTACAACATTATTTGAGTTTATACAACAATGCACATTAGTCTTTCAATTGTTATTGAGTTATAAATCACTCCCTGGCCTTTATGCACTGCCAGGTTTTCAGTACAGTTCACTATTGAGAGCAACATTCTAGGGTGTCTCGTGGAAAATAATATTTTTCTCTATTTGTTATGTATCTTGTTTTTATACTGAGAGAAGGATCAATGCAGCATTTCCATCAGTCAGGAGTCTTGGGGTACAAACTAGATTTAGAAGAAAATGACAAGAGCTTTTCTTTCTGAGAAACTTGGGATATCTGTGTGCTTCCCCTCTCTGCCCTTTTGTGTTCTTGAGATGACCAAGATCCATATGCTCTAATTGTGCTGCTTGTACTTATTTTGTTGTGGTGTGCTGTAAATTGTGAATTGTTGAGGTAATATTGGGGGGGTGACATGACGAAGTGACACTAAACAAGATTTGTTCTAGGCTGGTAGGCCTTGTTTCTGGGATCAAATTTGAAATCTCATGCTTGAAATTTAAATGTTATACTACCAGGCTACATTCCTGGACCATAAATCTTATTTGCCTGAGTTTTTGTTTTGTTTTGGGTTTTTTGTTTGTTTTGTTTAGTTTTGTTTTGTTTTAGATAACACAAAGTGATGTTTAGGTTCTGTTCTGTGTTACTCAGACCATTGAAGCTAGAGATTAAACTCAGAGCTTTGAAATAGAGAGCATACACAATTGTCCTTAAAGATATGTGTCTGACCTAGAAATCCATGTTTTTAATTCTACTGAGATAATAGGAGTGTCTAAATAAAAACTATTAAACAGGAATAATTTAAAACTCTTCCCTTTTTTTCCTGCCTACTTTTTACCATTTTCTCTTTATTTTTCTCTTTCCATTAATCAATCCTCTGTTCATCCATAGTACCACAAAGTTTTGGATGCTTGTACTGGGTAATATCTTATGCAAAACTCCAATATTTAGAGAATGAATCAATTACTTTCAGTCCTAATTTTATGTTGCTTTTATTGTACTAAAAGAGGAAAGATACAAGACAAGAGATGAGTGGAATTAGTGAAACATGATGAGTGCCATATAGTGTAAAGATACTCCTGAACTGGAAAGGATTTTGTTTTTCAAGAACCCAAAATACAGATCTGTGAGTAACCCAGAGCACTGCTGGGATTTTCCCAAAAAATAAAGAAAGAAAAAGAAAAAAAAAGAAAAAGAAAATATAAGATATTCTTCTACTGGGGAATTAGATAGACTATATAAATATAGCTGTATTTGAACTGGAATAAGAATAGCTCTCCAGGTGGGAGTCCATAAGGACTTTGAGTTAGGAAACCTCATATTTTCATTTCTTTTATTGCTTTTTTGGGGGGGTCTCTAGCAAACTTAGAGTTTTCAACCATTTTTACTTTTGCTATCAAACTCATTTATAATGTGCTGGGTGGATTTTTTTTTTACTTGTACCTGTCAAGCAGTGCTTGGGTGGGGAGATGTATGAGACAAAGTCTAGACATACTGCCCTGCTATATTTCAATATTCAGCATGGCAATGAAGTGCTGATTGGGCCTAGCAATGCTGAAATTACCAGTGCTCTACCAGATGGGGATTAAATTTGTAGCCTCACGGATGCTAGGCATGTACTTCAGCCCTTTGAATTATCTCCCAACTCCATGTTCTCTATTACAGTTAGGGTGATAATTTACATGTAGCCAGTTTAGTTTTTATAGCAGACATGATTTGGAAAAAATGAAGAAATTTATTCTTTTCACTATATTTATTAAAGCTGAATCAGACCTGTAAGTCAAATGATTCTTTCTACTAAATTTATTAAAGAGGAAAATATCCCTTAACTAATACACAAATCTCTGAGTTCTATTCGTGTCAGAAGGTTTGTTCATAATTCTAAAACCATACTAAATTTTATTATTAAAGTACTAAGGGAAGGAAAATAAAAATGTTCAATGATATTTTTGCTTGACTTCTGATTTTTTATTATATTTATTATTTATAAAAACTGTGATTAAAAAGCTGTTTCTGATTGATTTTCAACTTTACAATGTATATAACCCTTCAACCCTGAACATTTCTCACCACCAATGTCTCCGGTTTCCCTCCCACACTAGGGCTGGTAATCTCTCTTTCTCTTTTTCTCTCTCTATTTCTCTTTGGTTTTATTTTTAGACATGAGGTTTGTGTTTTAATGAAGGGGTGCATATCTCTTTATCTCCATCTAAAAGTCAGATATTTTTAGAGCAATCAATTCTTCCTAACATTGTCACAGTGGGCCTTTCTTGCCCTAACTGCACTGATCTATGGTAAGCTATCTATTATGGTCTGGTCCTCCTGGCCCTCCTGTCAATTGTTTCTTGATATTATTACCACACTATCTTTTATTTTTATTATATTCCATAACTGAATGATGCTATTCAGTGTTTATTTCTCTCCCTCTGACGCATTTCCCTCAGCATAATACGCTCCATATCCATTCATGTAAAAGACAAAAGATTTATACTATCTAAAGGGAAACCAAAGTTATATCCATCCATATATAAACACATTTTATTACTTCATTTTCCTAACAACTGCATAGTATTCCATTGTGTAAATGTTCAAATTCTTAAGTGTTTTCTTAAATTTCCCAATATTGTATTTCTCAACATGACATTTTGGCTACTCTATTTTACCCATCTGTTGTACATCTTAATTATGAAATATTGGTATTTGGAAATTAAGTCTAAATATAAAGCTGTACTATTATGCAAGGTAAAGGTTTTTGGTCTGACTGTGATTGAGTGTGCATTAATAGAAAATGTCACTATAAATAACAAAAATTGTATTATATATGATGAACACATATACTATGTTTACTTTATAAGATTTCTGGTTTATCTTCTCACTCTCACTAAAATGTAATTTCATCCTAAATCTTTGATTCTTCATAAAGTAGCTATTGCTTACCCCTTTCTATCTCCTACTACTTATATCATCACTAAAAATACATCAATGACACTCAATCTTATTTTTATTAACTATCATAGTTTTAGTCTATCATTATAGTTTTTAACATCCTGTATTGTTTCTCTTGAGGGCTTATCACCCAAGAGGCCTATAATGTTTACTCTCTATTTACTTGTTCTAGTCCCAGAAAACCCTGGTAAAAATGCTTATCTCCATGGCTACTTTTCTTCTAATTTTTCTTCAGCTCACTTATATATTGGTTTATTTTTTTATTTTTAGAACTATTCTCCAGCATAAAAATATTAAGGATATCAACACTTTTATCTCAAATATTGCTGAATTTCCAAGGCCTAGAACAAGTGCTTCGTAAAGAGTACACTTCGAATAAAAATTTTACTAATTTATAGATGATTAGTTTTTTTCACAATTTACATAGGAATATTTTCTACCACTATAGTTTGGAAATCTTCTCAAAATTACTAGTATAAAGAATAATAAAATAGTACAGGGGTAAGGCACTTACCTTACATGGAGCTGACACTCCATATAAATGACACTTCATTTGCTCCCTTTGCACCACCAGGAGTAAACTCTGACCACAAAGCCAGGAGTAAGCCCTCAGTAAGTAATACAAAATATGGCTTAGAAACCTGGAAAATAGTTGCCAGTCTATTAATTGAAGTATTTGAGAATTAAAATTAATGTTCTTTCCCTCCTTACTACACCAAAATGGCTTTCAAAATTATATTATATAAATTATAAATTATGCCCTTGTATTATAAATTATATAAATTATAAATTATGCCCTTGTATTATAGTTTGACATAAATAATATCTTTCTTCTACAGCACTTCTGGTATAATTAGGTATTTGTTTTACCTCAATTCCCATTTCAATAATACCTAATCTGAGTTGTCATCTTTTAAAGAATAATTGTGCAAAATCTACTACATACAAAAATCATTAATTAATATACAAAATATATTACCTTTAGCTGATACAACTAATATAACTAATTTCTCCCTCTCTCCCCTTATTTGACAAAGCATTTTTCATGCCTTTTATCTCAGTTCTATGTATATTAGAGCTGGAAGGGACCTCAGAGAGTGACTCTGAGCAGAAAGTGATTCTTCCAATGTCATAGATTTCCCTATAGTGGTCCTATATTATTTTTCTAGGTTCCTGACAGCCTTTTGTCTTGCATAAGAGAAAGACAAATAGGGTGAGAGTAGAAGGCTAAAAGCAAAAATTGTAGTGCTATAAAATTTTGAGTTGTCTTGTGTTAACATTTGTCATAACCCAAATTCCCTGAAAGCCCTTCTGTTTATTTTATAAATAATTTTTAATTATATGAGACCATGACAGAGTCATATCTCAGTGTCATTTTAATTGGAAATATTGATGTCTGAAGTTGCACCCAGCTGGGGAAAATTTAATCATGATCAACATGTCCTCAGCCTTAATAGTTCTATACTAAATTGCAATGTTCTTCCTGGCTATTCACTCCCCCACCCCATCATGAGAAACGCACAGCAGTGCCCCTACAGCTACTATTAACAATTTACTAACTAATGAATGAGTAAAAATGATGTATCATATATCAGTTGAAGATATTTCCATCTCAAAGAAGAATGCTATATTCTCTTTATTGGAAATTCAAATAGCAAAAGAACTACTGCCTACATATACCAGATGCAAGAACATTTATTTATTGCTCTTGATGTAGTTCATTGAGAATTACCATTAATATCTGTTGTCTAAGCAAAATCTGAGTCAAACCACTAACAGAATGTAAATCAAAGAATCATAAACTATAGAAGTTGAGGTATATTAGTGTTTAATAAATCCCTGTTTCTCTCTAGTGTGATAGCTGCCCCCAAATTTTACACCAAATGGCCTTTAAATATTTTCTCCACTAGACTTTACCCAGGCCTTTCAGGTCCATCACCTTCTCTCATAGAAAATAAAATTCAGGAGAATAATAGTGAAGTAAAAGAACAGGTTTTATTGGAAGGTAGTAAGGAAGAGGATGGAGATGATAAGACAGGGAGAAGAGTGGTGAGTGCAGTTAGAGAAATAACTACATTGAGAACTATCATAACAATGTGAATGAATGAGGGATATAGAAAGCCTGTCTACAGTACAGGAGAGGTGTGGGGAGGAGGGAAATTTGGGACACTGGTAGTGGGAAGGTTGCACCGGTGAAGAGGGGTGTTCTTTACATAACTAAAACCCAACTACAATCATATTTGTAATCAAGGTGTTTAAATAAAGCTATTAAAAAATAAATAAAAAATAAAAGGGAGAAAGTAATGCACTAAAGATAAGTGTGGGCTTCTCCACCTCTTATCAGGCCTTGTCACTCGTCAATATTTTAGACTAGCTGATTTTACTATTCCCAAGAAAATAATGCCATGTGGTCCTTCTCTATATACATGCCTGCATCATTTTGAATAATAACCACATAGTAATGATAATGTTGTTGATGATGAAAACAGACACTCTATATGCTGAACACCAAGGTACAGTATTTTTCTATCCTTTGGATAAAGGAGTGAGGTGATGAATTATTACTACTCAAATATTTTTCAAACTAATTACTCAAGTGATATTTCAAAGAAGTTACTACAAACAAAATAGACACTCAAAAGAAGACACACAGCTCTGAAGCTGTGTATTTCACAGTAATTCAATTACATTTAAAAAGGAAGTAAACAGACCTTTTATGATGAAAAAATAGTACACAGCTAATTCATTCATGAAAAAAGTGTTATCCATCACTTATTATCAGGGAAATGCAGAACTAAACAATGAGCTATCGCTCACACAAGTGAAACTGGTACATATCACAAAGAACACCACCAGCCAGTATGGGTATGAACAAGGAGAAACAGGAAGCCTTAGCCATTGTGGTGGGAGAGCTAATTGTTTTAACATCTTTGCAAAACATATGGATACTTCTCAAAAAAACTCAAAATTATGGGGCCAGAGAGATAGCACGGAGATAAGGCATTTGCCTTGTATGCAGAGGACGGTGGTTCAAATCCCCGCATCACATAGTTCCTCGAGTCTGCTAGGAGCAATTTCTGAGCATAAAGCCAGGAGTAACCCCTGTGCGTTGCCGAGTTTGACTCAAAAACCAAAACAAACAAACAAACAAAATACTCATAATTAAACTTCTATATGGCCCAACAATTTTGCTTTTTGAGCTCTATTTCCAAAATGTTCCAAAGGCTGTTTCTGTTTATGATTGAAGCCCAACTATAGTCATGTTTGTAATCATGGTGCTTAAAAAATTTTATAAATAATATAAAATAAAATAACATCCCCAAAAGGAAGATTATATTTGTTCATTGCAGCATATTCACACAGTAGCTAAAATTTGAAAACAATTTAATTTGTCCAATAACATGATTGGATAAAGAACTATGGTATATATATATATATATATATATATATATATATATATATATGTGTGTGTGTGTGTGTGTGTGTGTATGTATATATGTGTGTTTGTATACATACATACCCAATGAAATACTACTTGGCTCTAAGATCAAATCATGCAGCAACATATAGATAAAACTAAAGGATATCGTAATGACTGAAGTTAGCCAGAAGAAAAGGGGCAGATACAGAGTGATCCACTCCATATGTAGGGTATAAAGATATTATATAGATAAAACAACTGGTCAAAGGGCAGAACTTTAGAAATTATTTATATATCTGAGCTTACTAAAGCCTGGGAGAAGGGTGGTAGCTGGGAAGGGATCTTCCAAAATTGTTAGATGAACACAGAAATTCTGGGGAAAGCTGCAGCATTGGAACATTGTATTCATGGACCCCTATCATTAGTAGAATTGTAAATCACACTATTTCATTGACAATATTTGCACATACCTGACTGCATCTGAGTTGTACCTTATTTTTTTATTCTTTATTATATTCCTTTTACAGAAGTAAATTTACTTGATAGTTATATATGTTATCAGTACCTGAATTGAAAAGCCATTTTATTTGTCTTATAAGAAGGTCATTAAAAAAAAAAAGGTGGAGTAAAACAAACCCTGCCACTGAAGCACTTTTGCTGGTGTTGTTTTGTTTTGTTTTGTTTTTTTTGATATTATTTTCCTTCTCATTTTTCTTCCACTTTGTTCTTTCTTTTCCACTTTTGTGGATATTATTCGTTGATTTTTTTTTATTTTTAGTAGTTGATACAATTTTTTTCTCCTCTTTTCCTTAACCTTTTTACCTCCAACAGAATAGCATAATTTGAATCATTCAGCCTCATAAATTGAGGGGGGAAAAGAATGATACCAGGACCAGTCATATGAACATGTAGTGTAAATAAAAAAATGACCAGACTGGAACACCAAACAGAATAGATACCCAACCTATAACAAGCTGTAAGGCGGACACCATTTGCAGTAGGATTCTGGGGGGGTAAAGGAGGGAGATGTGGGAGACATGCTGGGAACAAGAGTGGAAGGAGGATAACATTGGTAATGGAAATGCCCTTCATTCATTGTCACTATGTATCGTAAATAATTCTGTGTAAGTGAACTTCAGTCACAATAAAAAAAATTTTTAAAAAAAGGTCATTAAGTTAAGATAAAAACATATAAATGAGCAGTATTATTAATTCTAACTAAGCTGCATTGATTCTCCTGGTTATGAACCTTTTCTTAATAATGAGATTTAATAAAAACTATTAATGAAGTGACTCTTTGCCCTTGTTACCAGAGAGGTTGAAAGATCAATCAATAAAGGCATTTTACTTACTGTGTGATTTAGAATTGTTCAATATGTTTCTGTCTTCTTTGTGGATCATCAGAAGAAATATTAGTAAATAGAATACGTGGAGCTAAGGGGTGATCTATTCTTTCATGGATAGGTAATAAAGATATACATATTTTCAAAAATTTCAATGATAATATGGAAATAAAAAAGACATTTTACTTGTATGATGACAAGCTTTAATTAAGAAATATTTTTCACTTTTTTTATTTAAAAAACTTTATTACATACATGATTGTGTTTGGGTTTCAGTCATGTAAAAAACACCACCCATCACCAGTGCAACATTCCCATCACCAATGTCCCAAATCTCCCTCCTCCCCACCCAACTCCCACCTGTACTCTAGACAGGCTTTCTATTTCCCTCATATACATTCTCATTATTAGGATAGTTCAAAACGTAGTTATTTCTCTAACTAAACTCATCCCTGTTTGTGATGAGCTTCATGAGGTGAGCTGTTACTTACAGCTCTTTTCCTTTCGTGTCTGAAAGTTGTTATTGCAAGAATGTCTTTCATTTTTCTTAAAACCCATAGATGAGTGAGACCATTCTGCGTCTTTCTCTTTCTCTGACTTATTTCACTCAGCATTATAGATTCCATGTACATCCATGTATAGGAAAAGTTCATGACTGCATCTCTCCTGACGGCTGCATAATTGTGTATATGTACCACAATTTCTTTAGCCATTCATCTGTTGAAGGGCATCTTGGTTGTTTCCAGAATCTTGCTATGGTAAATAGTGCTGCAATGAATACAGGTGTAAGAAAGGGGTTTTTGTATTGTATTTTTGTGTTCCTAGGGTATATTCCTAGGAGTGGTATAGCTGTATCGTGTGGGAGCTCAATTTCCAGTTTTTGGAGGAATCTCCATATTGCTTTCCATAAAGGTTGAACTAGACGGCATTCCCACCAGCAGTGGATAAGGGTTCCTTTCTCTCCACATCCCCGCCAACACTGCTTGTTTTCATTCTTTGTGATGTGTGCCAATCTCTGGGGTGTGAGGTGGTACCTTATAGTTGTTTTGATTTGCATCACCCTGATGATTAGTGATGTGGAGCATTTTTTCATGTAGCATCTCTTTATTCCAGAGTTTTACATTTGATTTTGTCTCTAGGATAAATGTTTCCAAATTAAGCAAATGTACACTGTGTGTTATGATTTATAGAACTCTACCAAGTCTCTTTCCCATAGTTTGACCTCCTGTTCAAGGTTCCACACTCTGGCACAGAAGTTGGCAAAATGCAGTTTTAATATCTTGTATATAATCCCTTATTTTTTTCTCAAAGATAATCAGGATATAAAAGGAGACTTGTGGGAAAAAAACAGTGACTAGTTATTGAATTGTTGATATGGCTGCAAAAATATTCTCTTTCCTGGAATATGATGAGAAGTTTTCTAAAGCTTTTACTCTCAAGTTTGGAATTTGCCAAACTGTATCCATCTTAAGCAGATGTATGTTGGGGAGGTTCTGCTTTTGTATTAAGTATTTAATATATTACCAATAAAGGATATTTAAAATATTAGCAATTTTGATACCACAACATTTTCTTCCTGTAACAAAAAAATGTAAATCAGTCAAGTGAGAAATATTCGCAGCAGGATGGTCAGAATAGGTAGAAGGCCAGTTTAAGAGTTAGCGAAAAAAAATCATGCTAACAATTCATGCTAAACACACTTGTAAGTGAAGCTCTCAGACTCCACTTGACTCGGCAATGTCTGATCATAGGCCTGATAGATTTATTCAATTCTCTGACCAAAAAAGGGTACTTAATAGTAATTCAGGTTAAACAGTTATCAGACCTCTAGCTACCAGGAAATTAATGGACAGCCCTCCAAGGAATGCCTAATCAGAGCTCTTTTCTATTTTTTATGAGCAAAGGGAAAGGGAGAGCACAAATTGATTTTTTCTAAATATATATATATGCATATATAAATATATCTTAATATACATATATATTACTAACCAGTAGTACTATAAGCAAAGAAAAATCATAGTCCACCATAATGTTTTAGAATTCTTCTCCCTAAATACCATTGCTTTAGTATTTATTTTTCCTTTTTGGGCCACACCCTGTGACTCTCAGGGGTTACTCCTGTCTATGTGTTCAGAAATTGCTCCTGGCTTGGAGGGCCATATGGGATGCCATATGGGATCTAACTGAGGTTCACACTGGATCGGCAGCATGCAAGACAAATGCCAAACCAAATAGTTTTATATGAATGGTTTAAGAATATTAATATTGAAAAAAAGAATATGAATATTGAATAAATTTTACTCCTGTGACATTTTACAAACTCTTTTCCAAAGATTCTGTTTTTTTACTTTTGCGGGGCACACCCATTAGGGGATGATCATGAAATACTCCTGACTTTGTGCTCAGAAATTAATCTTGGCAGGCTTAGGGGGCCATATGGGTTGGACATGCTAATGCAAGTGCCCTAAATATTGTGCTACTGCTCTTGCCCCCACAGTTCTTTTTTAGACTTCTGACTACATGGCATTAGACAGATCTCAAATGAGATGATCTCTTTACACTTCATGTTATTCCTCAATAAAGTGAGAATTTACAATATCTTTCTCCAAAAGGCCACTTAAATATTCAGTAAATTGACATATGGCAGTAATGTAGAAATATCTAACACTGAGTAAATGTTCAACAAGTGGTATTTAAAGCATAATTATATTCTATGAAACAATAAATAATGTTCCTACAATATAAATGCTCCACTGCTATTTCTATCTAGATTCAAAGACCCTGCAGGGAAGAGCTTCATTATAAACAGTATCCATTATTAATTAACAGTAACTTTTGAAGAGAACTTTAAAATTCACTGAAAATGATGGTGCAGGATATTACTCCTGTAAATATATATTGAAGGATATGGGTTCTTTAATCTGGGTGGATGAAATTTGTGTAGGGGTTTAATAATCACCTTCAAGCATGATTGGTATTAGTAACTGACTTAGTAAAGGGAACTTGCATTAAAGATGAAATCCATCATTATTCTCATTAGATCTTCTAGATACATCTTAAGAGAACAAGCTGGTGCAGTGGATTCCTGCAACTAGCAACAATAGCTATGGAGAGAGAGGCATGGAAAAACAACCATCTATGTGCTTGTTTTGAAGCAGAACTGGATGGATGGTGAATGTACCTTTATGAGCATTCTCTGATGAACTTTAGGCAATTTTAGGACTGAAAAACTGAAGACTGTGTCATAAAGTCAGCCTGGCTAGGTCCCCAATGCCTTAACAATACCTGGCTCTCAATGAATGCATAAAAAATATCTGCCAAAGAGCATATATTTTTACCTTTTGAAAAATGAAGTTCATATTTTAAGGTTGATGCACATAACAAACTTGCATTAAAGAATTTTCATATAATTTCATATATAATTTACATGTAATTTCATATTGGTAGTAGTGGAAGAAGTTTTAGAGGAACTGTATAGCTTCTGTCCTTTGCTGAATTGTGGACTTCTTGAAGGCAAATTGCTTACTCTCTAATATTCTAGCTCAGTGGTGGTCAATCACAGCACATATTAGAATATTCTAGAGAACTTTACAAAAACACTGAAGCAAAAACTCAAACTAGACTCAGATTAAAATCCCTAGGAGCAATGTTGTGTTCTATAGTATATAGACAGAGACTTGAATCATTATTCTATTTATTCTAATATGTATAAAAACATGAAATCGGTCCTTCATTAATGCTATGCACAGAAGTCCAATCAAAATGGGTTAAAGACATTTTGAGCTCTTGTGTGACCTGGCAATACTGCTCCTATGAATACATGCAGGGCCCCTAAATTGCAGAAAAGTCATCTTCACTCATATGTTTATTTCAGCACTATTCACAATTTCTAGAATCTGGGAAGACCCTAGTGCCCAAATACATTTGAATAAAGAACCCATGGTACATCTGTACATTGAAACATTAAACAACTTTTGGAAACAATAAAGTCATAAAGTTTACTTCTATGTGATATATGGAGACTATTGTGCTGAGATAAATGAAACAGTGGTTATGGATATACTCTGATCACTCTTATTTGTGGTATATAACAAAATAGTATGGTAATATTGTTCAAGAACAATAGAGATAGAGATGAGTGACAGAAGGCCAATCCATAGTAGGAAGATTGCCACAAATATTGTAGGAGTGTAATTAGGGCAGAGAAGGGACCTCTTGACAATGGTTGTTATAAATGATCCTTTTGAACAAGAATTGGTTGCTGAATACAGATAAAGTTACATACATGACACAACTTCAACAAGAATAATGCAAAGCATAATGTTTTAAAAAAGAGAGAGGGAGAGAAGGAGAAGAAATATCTGCCATAGAGGCAAGAAGGGAAGAGGGCAGCAGGAGAAGGTGAGAGGGACACTTGGTATATGGTAGAAGGAAATGTGCACTGATCAAGGGTGTTATCCACTGTATGACTGAACTCAATTATGAAGAATTTTTCAGTTGTGTATCTCATGGCATTTCAGTTAAAGATTCAATTATTAACATAGTTATTTCATTTTAGTTGTTTTAAACATGTAGGTGAATGTGTGAGGATGTTGGAGAATTATTTATACTTTAGTTAAGTGATTTGTGTACATACTCTCTGACTCAATATTTTCACTTTACAATAACAGAGTTAAAATATTCTTACACATGGACTAAGAAAATAGTAGCCAAAATATAACTTCATGGATTGTGATTGCAAAAATTTATAAAACAGAAATCTTATTTCTTGTACAAGTTTTAGTCATAGCCCAAAAATTAAATTTACTTCTGTCAACATGAGTAAATCTCCAAAAGATGTTTTGTAAAATAAAAGTACATTACATTACGAGGTCATTTATATCATTTAAAATGAATTAGAGGGTCCCATGGATAGTATGCCAGTAATATTTATCTTGTATGTAGATGACTCTGGTTTTATCCCCAGAACCATATATGGCACACTAGTACTAGGAGTGTTCTCTTGAAGAAAAAGCAGAAATAATCATTGACAATTTCCAGATATAGCTACACTTCCATTTTTTTAGGTAATAGAATTTTATGCATTGTTTATGAATTTGTACATATATAAGAACATGAAAATGTACAACCACAAAACTGATAAATTCTAGGAAGATGTGATCGGGTGCAGATGCAAGTACAGATGCAGTTGCAAGATGCAAAGGGATTATTTAATTTATCAATAATTATTAATTAAAATGTTTGGTAAATAATGTTGCTTTTATTATATACTATTTTATACTACCTTGGATTTTTTGCATTTAATTAAAATGACAAGGATTTGTATAAAAGAGCTAGAAAAACTATTTGAATTGTCATTGCCTTTACAATGATTAAAATTAATTTCTAAATTACTGATGATTGAACTATTAGACCTGGTGTTTAATGTACTAGAAGAAGGTATAATTGCATATACACAGGAATGGCCCATGAACTGAAAGTCTCATTGAATGTCCAGGGATTGCAGCCTAATTAACACCTTAGACACTTGCTTTGAATGACAAGATCTCTCCAGCCCACTGGGAATGAGCTGGAATGACTACATGTGTCTGTAATGGTGGTGAATGCATGACTGGTCTCATCTTGTTTCCAATTATAGATCATCAGCTATAATGAATGCCTTTTAAAAACTGTATTTATAAATGTGCAGAGAGGCATAGAATAGTGGCTGTATTCAATAAACACCATAAATAATCAAGCTGGAAGGGAGCACAGGATCCAAATGCAATTTAAATGTGCTTTATGCAATTTGTAAAGTGTTTTCTTAGAGCATAACTGAGAAAATGCATTCCCATTTCTGGAATGAAAATGAATTATGAAGGAATTTTATGAAGGAAAGTTTAATCTAGTTTTTTTTCTGGTGTTCTTCCCTTTTCACACATTTTCTGTTTGAGAGTTAGCTTTAAAGGGAACAATTTGCAATATATTTTCCCTTTTCCATATCGGTCAAAACGTAGTGACCTAGTCAGGCAGAGCAAGGGCAAGCTTTGCTATTAATTCCCCGTGGCTGTGAGCACTTTCTCCCAACTTGAAATCTTGTAGTCTCTCAAGAATTCCTTGTTTATCCTCTGAAGACTCTTACTTTATATATTTTTTGTCTTTTAAGTGTGTTGCACGGGAACCTCCTCTTATTACGTAGCTTGATCTCTTTTAGACTAATTATTTGTAAGAATCTCCTTTACCTGGCTATTTTTTCTTTCTTTTACAAACTACGTTCAAAGCTAGAGAGATGGTATAAGAGTAAAGCTAACTGTAAAAGTAAGAGATCGTGTAAGAAGTAATACTGCCTTGTATGCAGTCAGCCCGGTTTAGTCTCTGGCTTTGCAAATAGTCCTCTAGAGCACTAATAGGATATTTGAATACAGAGCCAGCTGCAATCTTTGAGCAAATCTGGGTGTAACCAAACCCAATATCCTAAAAAACAAAACAAAAAAAATCCTTTCTATTGTATTGACTGTTTTTATGATTTTACTTGAAACAGAAGTTTTAATTAATAAACTGAGGGCTTATATTTGTGCTGCAATTTTTAGCTTTGTCATCATGCACAAATTACTTAACTTCATTCAGCCTCTATCTTCAAATACAGAATAGCAATCATGGTGTGCATACCTGCATTTTAGGAAAGGAAATATGGTAACATTTGAACAGTGTTTAAAAGAAGGTTTGATGGGGCCAAAGCGATAACATAGCAGTAGATCGTTCGCCTTGCATGTGGCCGGTCCTGGACGAATCTTGGTTGGATCCCCAGCATCCCATATGTTCCCCCAAGTCAGAAGTGATTTTTGAGAGCACACACACACACACACACACACACACACACACACACACACACACACACAAAGAATGCTTGATAGAGCAAACTCTCAGTGTGGGCTAGTTATTGGCTCTATAACATAATTATTGCTTAAATGCCATCTCTAGTATATTCCAGAAACCTAATTATTGGAATAACCTTTGCCTTCCCCACGTTCTTCTCTTATACATTTCTTATGCATTTTTAGACTCTAGCTTCTTAAACTGGAGTGTGACTGTAGAAGATAGATGGAGATCCCAGGGAAAAAATGGCAATTTTTGAGAGATTTCTTACTAAGCATGACCAAATATTCATTAAAAATCATCTTCATAAAACATGCAAACTATTATCTCAGTATTCAGCTGTTTGCATTTCTAGAGTGAAAACTGTATCAAATACAAAATTTCAGTCCAATGTTAGACTGCTTGGTCTACCCTACTAACACTAGATGTTATCTAGAGTTATGTCTATCGAGCTTTCAATGCTTACCACTAATTGTCCTGAAAGCAATGGGTATGTGTTATCTAACAAGACAGGAGTCTGCCTCATGGATACATTGGAGAAAGAACACTAATACAGAGACATATAGCCAGATTTTACCATCCAATGGCTAATATGAAGACAAGTAATCAACCTAATATTATAAAGTAGTGGAGTAGAAAAATTTATTGGAGGGATACTTTAAAAGTGTCTCTAGGATGAGTATTTATTATGCTATCTTTTGAGCTGAGATTTAAAAATAGAATAAGCTAATTGTCTACATTTAAGAACATTCAAGTCAAGGCAGAACAAGGGTTCCCTTAAGAAACAATCTTTATTTTTTGGCTTTGAAAGAAATCGACTGCATCTCTTGAAAGTATTTTTTTTTACATTTTTATTCTGGTAAATGTGAATTATAAATCTTTCACAATAATATTTAAGGCAATAGTGACAATGAATGAGGGGCATTCCCACTACCAGTGTTATCCTCCCTCCATCCCTGTTCCCAGCATGCATCCCACATCTCCCTCCTTTACTCCCCTTAATGCTAGAGTAATTGTTTCCCACTTGTACAACTTGTTGTACATTGGGTATCGATCCTGTTGTCGTTGACTTTGGATTTGGTATTCAAGTCTGATCATTTTTTATTTCCACCTAATGAACATCTGACTGACTGGTCCTGGTACCATGGGGGTGGGGAGGCAAACAAAAAAGAATCTTAAGTACTATCTGCGTTCTGAATTTGCATTAAATTTGAATTTATAAATATTAAGGTGAAAACTCTTAAACTATGCAGCTGCATAAGACAAGAAGTATGTATTTAACCCAGTTATTTGAAAATATAAGCTATATGACCATGATAAAGATATGCTCAAAAATATAAATCAGCAAACTCTAGTTATTTTCTACCTTTCTATCATCTACCTTGAACAACCCAAACTGTTGTTGATAAAGTCTTGGTGAGTTATATATTAAACAGTGTTTGGCAGAGACTGAGAGATATTTCAGGGGGTAAACAAATTTCCTTTTATGTAACCAATTCTGATTTGACCCCTGCTATAATATTTTTCCCTGAGCTATGCCAGAAGTGACCACTTAGTATAGTCAAGAATAAACCCTGAACAATGTTTGGTATGCTTTCAAACCACCCGCCCAAATGACATTTTATAATTTTGCAGTGAGGAAGTTAGTAGTATTAATGGTCTATATCTGCCTAATAAATGAAAATATTCTAGGTGTTTAAACAACAAATTTATTTTTTAAATAGGTCACTGTCAGTTACAGCCTAAGATTCTGTACATCCTGCTGAAAGCATGGGAGAGAAGTATTGCCAGTGCCAATCAGTGTATTCCTGCTGTTCAGTTAGATTAGGATCCTAATTATCTTCCCTCTGTCAACATTTCAGTCTGTATCATAGAAATATCAGTGGTAAATGAATGCCTATTAAATGATAATTGAGTATTTACAGGAGTCAAATGTAAACTCTTCTCATCTATTTATTAATTAAAGTATTATTTTTTATCTATCCAAAGTCATGAAGTTGAAGTTGATTGTTTTTTTTTTTTGCTTATTTTTGTTTTTGACTATGGATTTGGGCATAGAGTTATTTGCAACATTCAGAAGATGTAGGGGCTATTCACATCAATGCTCACCGAACCAGGCCTGACCATTCAATGTTAAAGTCTGGTATTCAATACTGTTCAGACTCAGTGTTATTTTGGGGTTCCATTAGAGTTATACCCACTGTTTTTTCCATGGACCAGGTAGTTTTAAGGATTGCATTTAGGAGGCTGTGTATGTCTGGAATACACTTCCATCTTTGTTTTATTTCCATGCTTTTGCTTTTATCTGCTTTGCTTTTGCAACCAAGTTGTTACTTGGTGTATGTGTGGGTTGGGAGGAAGGACGGAGAAGAGACCATTTTTGACTTGATAGATGGAAAAAAAAACATGTTAGGTTATGATGGCTGAATATCTTATGAGATTGATAATCACATTTTTAAGTTTTAAAAGATGTATACATTTCTAAACATATCATGGAAATTAAGAAGTGTGTATTTATAAAAAAAACTATAGATTTAACAAACTGATGTCCAAGAGATTGAGTCCATTTGTGGTAATCACATTCTTCAATGAGTTAAAATAACATAGAAAAAAAATTAAGAAAATATAAACAGGAATCAAAGAGTTAATACAGCAGGCAAGGTTCTTGCTTTGTTTGCATCATGGCCAACCTGCATTCAGTTCGGATATCCAGTAGGTCCCCCAAGTTCTGCCAGAATTGTTTGGGGTAGATCCTCAGCACAGAGCCAGAAGTTAGCATTGAAACCAGAAATGACTCCAAATCAAGCAAGTAAGCAAAAAACAAAAACAAAAAAGATTACTGATATGATCTTTCATTTTTAAGGTCAGGAATTATTTTGTAAACTAGATCTTATTTAAATATCTTAGTAACATAGGTGTTATTTCTGTATTTTATACTATTGGCAGAAAAAAGATAATTCCTGTAACCAGTGGAGGGCTGAACCATTGTGGACCTAGTGTTCAGGGCTTACTCCTGCTCTGTCCTCATGGCTCATTCCTTGTGGAGTTTAGATATCATTTGTGGTGCCAGAATTAAAGTCAGGCCAGTCATAAGCAAGGCAAGCACTTTGCTCTTTGTATAAACTCTCCAATACCTGCTCTGTTGTCTTGAACACATAGAGTATATAATATGGTAATTAATAACCAGTCATGCTCATAGTGCCAGAGATGTGACTCAGGATTGAGATTGCCAACCATTACAATCAAAATATTGAATTTCAAACTTTATTAAATGTCATTGTGTACAGTTTCTCTAGTCTTTAAAGTAATCTAATTGCAAATAATTGTCTTTGTCACATCATTTAAGTTAGTGTATTTCTATTTAAAAAATATTTTCAAATTAAGTAAATATCTTAAAATTATGCAAACATGGGGCCGGAGAGATAGCATGGAGGTAAGGCATTTGCCTTTCATGCAGGAGGTCATTGGTTTGAATCCCTGCACCCCATATGGTCCCCCGTGCCTGCCAAGAGCAATTTCTGAGCCTGGAGCTAGGAATAACCCTGAGCGCTGCCGGGTGTGACCCAAAATCCAAAAAAAAAGAAAAATTATGCAAACATTAGGACTGGAGATAATATTGCAGGTAGGGTGCTTCTACTGAACGCAGCCAAACTGGGTTTGGCTTCCCATATAGAATTTTGAGTAACACTGGGAGTGATGCTTGAGTGTAGAACCAGGAGGAAGCATTGGCACCACTAGGTTTTGCCCCAAAACAAAACAAAATACAAAATTTTGCAAGTACTAAAATGCTTCAAGGTCTGAAAGTATGCCTCAGCCTCAGAGAAATGGAGAGCATGATTTCTGTGCAAAAGATTTTATTTTGATCCATAGCACTGCCTGGTTCTTCAAAGTCCTAAAGATCCTTAAAAGATTCAGGAGTATCAGTATCAATAGTAGCTACCAACATTTCTAGATCTGAACAGAATCACTCCATTGGCCCACCCCTTAACTAACATGTCATATTATTCAAAGAGTACCATAGAAGTTGCCACCTGGATCATATGACCATTGCAACTATATAAATTACATCATTAAATTATTAATTAAATATTGCATTAGTATTTTTATATATCTTAACTTTTGTTCATGCTTGTTACATAAAAATCTTGATAAATGGATTATATACTAAAAGTATGATGTAAATGTAGCATCCATAAAATTTCGAGATTACCACAATCGTCAATATGATGGCGTCCCTTTCTGACATGTGTCAGACTCAGATGTCTGTAGTCAACAAGCAGAAATAGAGTGAGTCCTCTCTATACTAGAGTGTGGTTATTGTTTAACAGCAGTAATCATTGTTCCTCTTTTGTCCATGCTTGCTATGTGGGACTCTAGGAAAAGCCCTGACAATATTTTTTAGAATTGCAAAGAAACCAAAATTTAGATCTTAGTTTCCAGATTTGTAATTCTGGCATTTTGTTTACTGGGTAAATGTCATTGTATGTGCTAAACAAAGTCATTTAATGTGTGCGGGTTGTTGCTGAGCCCAGCACAATTGGTCCTCTATGGGCACAGAAATAAATGTCACCAGCACATTTTGTACTCTCTGGGCACAGGAATAAATGTTACACAGGGCCTTATGCTGGTTTTCTGTGGGGTGAGAGTAAACCAAGATATTCTCAGGGGCTACTCTCATAGAGGTCATTTATAGCAGTGCTTTGAAGAACATAAAGCACCCTGGACAGACCTGGACCTCATACAGGTTAAACATACACTATTGCATCTTGAGCTATCTCCCTATTCCATTTATTTTTTTATTTATTCATTTTATTGTTAATAATTAACTGACCCCGAGGTTTGAAAAAAATGTATAGAGTTCAGTTATGCCTATTTTTCAGAATTATTTTATTTCTTTGCTACTATGCTAATGTCTTTATTTGAGGATCTGGGAGTTAGATAATAGGGGAATAATCATGGTGATGGCACTGGATGAATACAACGCTTCAGTAGAAATGTCTTCTGGACAAAAAAGTGCTCAGTATGTACATGATTTACATGCAGATTCTACATGGATTCTATATCCTATTTCCCATGGTTCCTCAGTAGCAGTCAGGGGTATTCCCTGAGCACTGCCCTGTTTGGCTCCAAAACATCTTCAAAATATAAGTTTTCTATAACTTTATATAGTAGGACCTAAGCTAAGGCAATAAACAATGGTAAAGCTCTTAAAATAATGTTAACTTGCAATGGCAATCTTGTGTGGACATTGAAATCATTCAATTTTTTCTTTCCTATGTGTTTTACAATTGACTTTACATCAATGCAGTTTTTGCTGTACTCACATTCATGTGGCCCAGTATATAAAGGGACTGTGACTTAGATAACTGCTCTGTTTCTAGTTCTTTCTAAATATCCCATTTTTATATAAATAAAGGGAAAAGATGGGAGGAAAAATTAAAAATACTTTCTCAAAAATTAGCCAACCAGAAAAATATAGGAGCTGCACCTAAAGCTAGAGAAAAACAAAAACAAAAACATTGCCAATAGGAATAAACTCTTATTGTGACACATTACTTCTGGGAGGTACTTCCCTCTATTTCTGGTTTTGAACCATCTTGCCTTTCCTTCCCCCAGAAATAAAATTTTAGATTACAAAGAACATAGAACTAAGGGAAGATCTCAGCTGGGATCTAAATATTGAGCAGTTTCTCAATGTTTTGGGGTAATCTGAACCTGAAATATTCAATTCACATAAGATGTATGAGGAAGAGACCAGATACTGTATGTAATAGTACATTGAATATTGTTTGAATTGTACTTACCTTGAGAGATCACAGTGCACAAGTTAGAGCACTTAATACCAAAATATTTGCAAGAGCTTTCTGATAGAGCACACTTGAATAATTTCAGAGTAGGGGATAGAGCACACATTATCATTTTCTGCCAGTTGGAGGCAATAAGTACATCTCCACAGAGCTGAGTGTCTTCTGAATATCTATGCTCTGCCTCTAGTAATATTTTCATTTCACTGTGTGGTTGACCCTGAGTTTGCCTGAGATATACTGTTTTATATTAAGGTAAGAGGAGGACATGTGTGTTTTCTTATGATTTGTAAATAGAGAGAAAGCAGGAGATAGAAGAAAGAAGAAAGAAAACAATAACACTGCAGAATAGCAAGAACAAAATGTTGGAGAAATAGAAACAACAGCATTTGAATCCAAGTTACACCATGCACTATCCTATCAGGACTTTGTGGTGACATAACTTTTTATTTTATGATCCATAAAATGGGAAAGTCTGTCATTCTTATAGTTGCCATGGAAATTGGAAAACATCTGTGCCTGGGCTCTATTTGAATAGACATTGAAGAAATGCTCTTTATCATTTTCAATATTTTAGCAACTTATAATGTCCCCAGGCATAAGGTAGACTATACATACTTATTTGTATTTTTTAGACTATTTTACAGTACATCTAGCAATTTGACATTTTTTAAAATAATTTTGAGCTGATTCAGAGCTTATGCTAATACACATTTAAATATCTGTCCAAGCAGTGAGGATATCTCAAAAAAAAATAACTTCAATCACTGGACATCAATATCCAATAGAAAGTTCCCTTTCTAGTGCTGAACAACTAGTATTTGAATATATATATGTAAGGGACTATATGCATATATATGCATTTATATATATCATATAAAGATAAATGAGTTAAAGAACTTCTCTTGCATGTCACCACTTTAGCAACTCTGGTTTATCCCAGTAATGTAGATGGTCCCATGAGCATTACTGGGTTTCACATAGGAAACAGCATAGGGTGGGGTGGAGTAGGGCATGGACAGATTGTATAGAAGTTAAGGAACTTGCCTTGAATGCAACACCCTCACATTAAATCCCCTCAGCAGACTCAGGAATGATCCCTGAGCACAGAGCCATAAGTAAGTTCTGAGCAAGGCTTAGTTTGGCTCCCAAACAAAAGAAAACAAAAATAAATAGTACATAGCCAGATTAACTATTGAACCTTCAACTGAGTGGGGAATTGATCTTTGCTAAGATTCTAATAAGGCATGATAGTGTACTTTTTTGGCACAATTAATAGCTTCTTCCCTTTGGCCCCTTCAGTGTCTCTAATTTAATAATGTAGGGCCTACATAATTAACTTACATTGTCTGCCTGGATCCTGTAATCTTTGGAGAATATGATTTTCAACATGGTAGTATAAAAATTTTATTCCTTTATTTCTCTATGAGTCACTGCTTCTTAATCACAAGAAATTTAGACATTCTGAGTTATCACTGATATTACAATGACTAAATTACACAATTAAAAGGAAATATCATTTCCCTGTAGGCACTGCAATGGGACATAAGACAAATGACCCTAGTCAATGATAACTCTAATTCATTTTGGAGGATCTTCACTCCATGAAATCTATTCACTCCAGAGACTTCTGATCCAAATATTATGTAGAATGAATACATTATATTTTTATTTTTGTAAGTCCTATTGTTTTTCTAGTTATCCCTAATAAATTTTATTAATAAATTTTTCTAGTAATATATCATCTGGTTGATCTATAGAGTTTGTTTCCACTCTATAGTCCTTCTAAGTAGCATCATTTCTGCAAAGACATTTCTAAACTAAATACAACCAGGGTGATGTGGAACTATGCCCAGATATAAATGCTCATGGAGAACTTTTTAAAAATTTTTATTTATTTACTGTGAATTAAAAACTTAAAAGTTATTCATTATTTAGTTTCAGGCATCCTTCACCAATGTCCACTTGCCTCCACCAATGTCCCCACTTTCACTCTCACCCCCTTGGCTGCCTCTATTTTCTTTCTGTGTATGCACTGTAATTTACCTTACTGTTATTTATAGGGTGCTATGCATGTCACTTTTCCTCCTTTTGGCACCTAGTGCCGATCCATGTTTACACTTTCCTCTATCATTAAAACCTGGTCCTTCTTATTCAGATGATGGTTGCAAGGTCAAAGAAAAAGCACAAGGGTTAAGACTCCTGACTTGAAAATGTTTGAATTATTTCTTCTTTACTTTGCCAACTCACCAAATTGAGAGGGTTGACTTTTCTAAAACTATTTAAAAACAAGTTTTAAGACCTTTTAAATTTAACAAATACATTTTTTCTAAAATAACTGTCATATGATGGCTATTTGTCTTCTTTTATACAACATAAATGCACACTAGTGAAATTTGTTATAAATTATATGACTGTAAATCAATCATGAACAACCTTATTTGTGCAAAATAAAGTTGTAATATGAACAACTTTTTAACCATGGCGTTTAAGTGAAAATAATTTTTAAAAAGAATTATTCTCTAGGTGAAATCAGAATGTGACAGAAATATAGTGAAGCATTCAAAAGAACTTTCTTAAATATTTATTTTTTATTATTGGCTGAAGTCTCTCTTTTTAGAATATTCATCACATCTGCATAAATACCTTCACTATGAATAATGCAAATTTATAGGATACACAAAATAAAAAATAATAAAATGCCTTTTCTTAAAAATATAAATTTTACATCTTGCAGGGATTACAGTAAAAATAACCTATGTCCTTTCTGTGAAACAAGTTAAATAAAGATATCTTAACCAAGGATTGTTAAAACCACAGATATATTTATGGTTAGATATGTTAACACAAAAACTTAAATACTAGGCCAGAGCTATAGTGCAGTGGTAAGGCATTAGCCTTGCACGTGGTTGACCCAGGATGGACCTTGCTTTGATCCCTGGCATCCCATATAGTCCCTTGAGCCAGGAGTGATTCTGAGCATATAGCCAGGAATAACTCCTGAGCATCACCAAATGTGGCCCAAAACCAAAGAAACAAACAAACAACAAAAAACCCAAAACTTAAACACTGTAATTGAGATTTCCCATTATCATCAAAACAGCATTTGACAGAAGCATGGGGAAGTTTTGGCATTGTTACCCATTGAAATGTAGAATGGCCAATTGCAGTTTCAGAGAACAAGTTTAAATACTAGTTATAATGATTTATGGAAATTATTTGCTCTTTTTGGACAAATTTGTTCATAAATTGGGGGTTTTATGGTTATATATAAAGTTTAAATGTTTGATTCACAATGTTGATTTTAGTTTAAAATAATAGAAAATTCAAATAACTGTGAGTTAATAATATAGTTTCTAATTATATCTCATAATAAACAGTCAAATAATATGTTTGACTGTTTAAACACTGAGATTAAAAGTTGAGTTTGGTGTTTCTGTGATTTCATTAGGTCTCTCATGATAGCACTATGGTTGCATATTTAGCCATCAAGGTCTGTATTCAGCTTGCTAAACAGTTTGACATTCTCAGTAAATCTGTAATTTTCCCTGATTAGGCAACCCCATTTCCACTTGCAAAGAAAAAACAAAAAGTACACTGTAGTAATCCAATGATGTTCTTCGTTCATGCAAATGAAGTTTTAAGCATTCTATTTACTTACTGATGTTATTTTTCAGTGTAGTGATAATAAAATAGGAATTTAAAAAATATTTTGGGGAAGATTTTGTGTATTCCCCCTTGCGTTATCTAGTTCTGTTCTTGTGATTTTTGAAGCTGATAAAAAAATAAAAAAAAAGAAACTGAGAAGAGCTTTCAGTACTAAATTGTTCTGTCTGTTATGACTGTTGATCAACTGATTTTTTTTATTTATCTTATCTTAGAGTTATTTACCTCATGTAGAGTATTGAATTTAATCAAAACATATGCAGGTAGTAAATCATCATGCTTAGTACTTTAAATTTTTGTTTGTGTATTATACCTCATTGAAGATTAAAAATAAAGTTGTGCCATCTTTATCACTCATATCTGCGTGATGTATTTTTTTCAGGCTTCTATTTTTAAGTGTGGTTTTGTATTTATAGTGCACCGTTGAAGATGATATGTAATGGTTCTTGTTTTTTATTTCTGGTATTATACTTCTTAACATTCACAGAGTGTTTGGCATATATATATATATATACATATATATAATACAAATATTGATCTGATTGAATTTGGGTTATTTTGGGTCTCTATCTTTGTCTCATTTGTTTTTGATACCTATTGCTTTTATTCTATCTTTTCTAGAGCTAGTTGAATGCTTTCATTCTATTAAGTTCTTTACTTTTTCTAATTTCATTATTTTTACTAGTTGCTCCAGGAATTGCAATATAAATTTTATCATTTTATTTTGAGTTATTATTGGGCTATATTAGCATACTTCATTTTTTTCACTGGCTACTTAGGATTATTATTGTGATATAGCAGTACAGTGCCATTTATCACCCACCTTGTTCTATGTGCAATTGCTGTCATTTTTATATATATTATGAATTTTAAAGTAGTGTTAAGGTATTGATTTAAAGTCATTTATTTTTTAAGTGGTTTTTTTTTTTTTTGGAGCCACACCCATTTGATGCTCAGGGGTTACTCCTGGCTAAGCACTCAGAAATTGCCCCTGGCTTGGGAGGACCATATGGGACGCTGGGGGATCGAACTGCGGTCCTTCCTTGGCTGGCACTTGCAAGGCAGACACCTTATCTCTAACGCCACCTCACCGGCCCCTAAAGTCATTTATTTTTAAAGATTAAAAAAAACCATATATATATTCTTTTTAGCATATGCAACATACACTTTTGCTCTGCTCTAAGAAATACTTTCACCTCCATCTTTGAGAATACTTCAGTGTATCTAATACTACCATTTAGCTTGCTATGGTTCTTTTTATAATTGTGTATAAAAATATTTTCATCTTAACTTTGTTTAAGAAATTGTTTATGATGCAGAGACAGAGTGCAGTGGGTAAGATGCTTGACTTGTACCCAGCTAGCACAAGTTTTATTCCCCAGCATCCCCTATGATCCTCTGAGCACCATCAGGAGTAATTAAACTTAGGAATAATTCCTAAGAGCAGAACCAGAAGTTAATCCTGAACTTCACTTGGCATAACATTTAAAAAGTGTTTAATGTATGCACAATTGTGGATGTATACGTACTCTGCATGAAATGCAAACCCATTTATACAAATAATATAATTATTGATATTGTTTGTTTTATGTCTGTAATATCATCACTGTTCCCAATGTGATCCATCTCTCTCCTCTTTTAGTCTTCCTTAATTAAGAAAATTAAAGAACTGTGAAATTGAAGTCCTAAAACATATAGTTTTGTAAACCCACATTACCTTAATTAAAAACATTTAAAAGACATTTTTTAAGAGTAAGTTGGGTATTTTATTTTATTTTCATTATTTCTTCTTTAAGTGTATATATTAATTTTGCAACTTAAATGGATACTTTTTTGCTAAATTTATATGTTTTTAATTTTCCATAACCTACCTTATAATGATATTTTATTTTCTTACATATAATAGAAAATCAGTGGCTGCAGGAGACTTTATTTATACACTGATGGAGGGAAGCAGGCACTATGATAGTGGGTGTGGTGTTGGTAAATGTTTTTATGAAACAATTATTGTCTGTATTGAAAATCATGATGCCCAAATAAAAACAGTAAGAAAAAATAGAAAAGCATTTTAATTGTATACTTTCAATTCCTTCATGCTGGGCTATATAATTATGTTATTATATTTTAATATATGCTTTAAATAGACAAGAATATTAATTTGAGTAATAGTATGGTCTTTAAAGAGATAGTTTAAAACATTACAATAGAAATAAAATTTCCTAAAACTAAATTATTTCAAACAAAGCTAAAAGTGCCTACGAAAGTACTTTTCTACTTTTCTGTTTATGATGTAGACATCATTTTTAATGTTTTTGATTATTTTATATACAATGATGTTTTCATTTCTTACTATTTTCTTTCTGTCTGAAGAATGTTAACATTTTATTTTAACTTTATTTCCTTATTTGGCCATAAATAAAGATAGCCTCTGGTAGTGGTAGTGCTTAGGGGCTTCTCTCTCTCTCTCTCTCTCTCTCTCTCTCTCTCTCTCTCTCTCTTCAGGGGATACTTCTGGTGTTGCTTAGAGGGCCATGAGGTTCCCAGGATAAAACTTGGGTCTTCCACATACAAAGTTTAAGTTCAACACTTGGTATCTCTCTGGCCAGAACTTTAACATTTTACATAGTATAGAATATTTAGTTATGATGTGTTTAAACTTTTATGCATCTGAGAGTATTTTTGTTTTGTTGTTTATTTTTGAGCCACACACAGCGGCGCTCAGGAGTTATTCCTGGCTCTGTGTTCAGAAATCCCTCCTGGCAAGCTCGAGGGGACCATAGGGTTGCCTGTGATAGAACCCAGGTTAGATGCGTGCAAGGCAAATGACCTACCCGCTGAGCAATCGCTCTGGCTTTATCTGAAAGATTTTTAATCTCATCTTTTAAGTGAATGTTTTTTATAAGTATAGAATTGTAATTTGACAGCTATTATTTTTCAATAAAGGAAAACTCTTTAGTGTCTTTTATCTTGCTTGTTTCTTTTTTTTTTAGTTCACTTTGATTTTATTACATGTTTAACCATTATTTAAAATTATAGAATTCAATGGCAAAATAAGGTTGTTATTCACTTGTATGTTTCCCTCCTAAAATTTCTACACAGCAAAATACATTGAAGACATAGGTTAAGTAACTCACAATCATGAGACAAGTTCACATTTATCCATAAAAATATAAGACAAAAAGCTCAACATTTTAAAATGTTAACAAAAATTTAAATTACTGCTTGTTTATTTAAAAAAAAAGCTTTTGGTATTGTGTGGGGGCACACCAGATGACGATCTAGGGTTTACTCCTGGGTTTGCACTCAGAAATTGCTCCTGGATTGGGGGACCATATGAACCCTGGGGGATTGAACCACGGTCTGTCCTGGGTCTGTCATGTGCAAATCAAATGCTCTACTGCTGTGCCATTTTTTGGTATTTTTATCTTTTATTATCCATGTAAAAAACTTTCTTTCTCTGACTGCTTTTATGATCTTTACCAATCACTTTTAAGAGAAAGATTCACTATGATTTTTCTTTATGTTATTAGTATACCTTTTTTCCTGGGACTCCTTTAGTTCTACAGGTCTGTTTGCTTCTAATTTTAAATATTTGTAACATTTTAGTTAATATTTCTTTTTTTAAATATTTTTTATTTAAACACCTTGGTTACAAACATGATTTTGGTTGGGTTTCAGTCATATTAGATGACACCCCTGAATCACCAGTGCAACATTCCCATCACCAATGAGCCAAATATCCCTCCTCCACTCCCTGCCCCTACCTGTACTTTAGGCAAGCTTTCCAATTCCCTCAGATATTCTCATTGTTAGGATAGTTCGCAACATGGCTATTTCTCTAACTAAACTCATCACTCTTTGTGGTGAGATTCATGAGGTCGGCTGTAACGTCTAGCCCTCCTCACTTTTGTCTCTGAAAATTGTTGAGAAATGTCTTTGATTTTTCTTAAGACCCATAGATGAGTGATAGCATTCTCTGTCTTTCTCTTTCTCTCTGACTTATTTCACTCAGAATAATAGATTCCATGTACATCCATGTATAGGAAAATTTCATGACTTCATCTCTCCTGATGGCTGCATAATATTCCATTGTGTATATGTTTCTTTAGCCATTCATCTGTTGAAGGGAATCTTGGTTGTTTCCAGAGTCTTCTATGGTAAATAGTGCTACAATAAATATAGGTATAAGAAAGGGGTTTTTGTATTATATTTTTGTGTTCCTAGAGTATATTCCTAGGAGTGGTATAGCTGGATCATATGGGAGCTCAATTTCCAGTTTTTGGAGGAATCTCCATATAGCTCTTCAGAAAGGTTGAACTAGTCAGTATTCCCACCAGCAATGGATAAGAGTTCCTGTCTCTTTGCATCCCCACCAGCACTGCTTGTTCTCATTCTTTGTGATGTGTGCCAGTCTCTGTGGTGCGAGGTGGTACCTCATAGTTGTTTTGATTTGCATTTTTTCATGTGCCTTTTGGCCATGTGTATTTCTTCTTTATCAAAGTGTCTGTCCATTTCTTCTCCCCATTTTTTGATGGGATTAGATGTTTTTTTCTTGTAGAGTTTTGTCAGTGCCCTGTATATTTTGAATATTAGCCCCTTTTCTGAGGGTATGGGGTGAATAGTTTCTCCCAATCAGTGGGTGGCTATTTCCTTCAAGGTACTATTTCCTTCAAGGTAAAGAAGCTTCTCAGCTTAATATATTCCCATCTGTTAATTTCTGCTTTCACTTGTTTGGAGAGTGCAGTTTCCTTCTTGAAGAAGCCTTTAGTCTTAATGTCATGGAGTGTTATACTTACGTGTTGATCTATATACACCTTATGGTTTTAGGTCTAATATCAAGGTATTTAATCCATTTGGATTTTACCTTCATACATGATGTTAGCTGGGGGTCTAAAATCGCTTTTTTGCAAGTGGCTAGCCTGTTGTGCCAATACCACTTGTTGACAAGGCTTTCTTTGTGACATTTAGGACTTCTTGCTCCTTTATCAAAGATTAGATGATTGTATGTCTGGGGGGCATTCTCTGAGTACTCAAGTCTATTCCACTGATCTGAGGGTCTGTCTTTATTCCAATACCTAGATGTTTTGATAACTATTGCTTTGTAATACAGTTTAAAGTTGGGGAACATAATGCCTCCCATATTCTTTTTTCCAACAATTGCTTTGACTATTTGAGGGTGTTTATTGTTCAAATGAATTTCAAAAGTTCCTGATCCACTTCTTTGAAGAATGGGTATCTTTAGAGGGATCTTATTAAATTTGTACAATGCTTTGGGGAGTATTGCCATTTTAATGATGTTAATCTTGCCAATCCATGAGCGGGGTATGTGTTTCAATTTCCATGTGTCCACTCTTTATTTCTTGGAGCAGAGTTTTAAAATTTTTTTTGTATAGGTCCTTCACATTTTTAGTCAAGTTGATTCCAATATATTTGATTTTGTTTGGCACTAATGTGAATGGGCTTGTTTTCTTAATGTCCATTTCTTTCCTATAATTATTGGTGTATAGAAAGGCCATTGATTTTTGTGTGTTAATTTTGTAGCCTGCCACCTTGCTATATGAGTCTATTGTTTCTAGAAGCTTTTTGATAGAGTCTTTAGGGTTTTCTAAGTAGAGTATCACATCATCTGCTAACAGTGAGAGCTTAACTTCTTCCTTTCCTATCTGGATTCCCTTGATATATTTTTCTTGCCTGATCGCTATAGCAAGGATTCCAGTGCTATGTTGAATAGGAGTGGTGAGAGAGGACAGCCTTGTCTTGTGCCAGAATTTAGAGGGAAGGCTTTTAATTTTTCTCCATTGAGGACAATATTTGCCACTGGCATGTGGTAGATGGCCTTAACTATATTGAAAAAGGTTCCTTTCATTCCCATCTTGCTGAGAGTTTTGATCAAGAATGGGTGTTGGACCTTATCAAATGCTTTTTCTGCATCTATTGATATGATCATGTGATTTTTATTTTTCTTGTTGTTGATATTCTGTATGATGTTGGTAGATTTATGGATGTTAAACCATCCTTGCAATCCTGGGATGAAACCTACTTAATTGTAGTGGATGATCTTCTTAATGAGGCATTGAATCCTATTTGCCAGGATTTTGTTTAGGATCTTTACATCTGCATTCATCAGCGATATTGGTCTGTAATTTTTTTTTAGTAGCATCTCTGTCTGGTTTAGGTATCAAGGTGATGTTGGCTTCATAAAAGTTATTTGTAAGTGTTCCTGTTTTTCAATTTCACTAAAGAGTCTTGCCAGGATTGGTAGTAGTTCCTCTTGGAAAGTTTGAAAGAATTTATTAGTGAATCCATCTGGGCGTGGGCATTTGTTTTTGGGTAGACATTTGATTACCGTTTTAATTTCACCACTAGTGATGAGATTGTTTAGGTATGCTACATCCTCTTTATTCAACTGTGGGAGGTTATAAGAGTCCAAGAATTTATCCATTTCTTCCAGGTTCTCATTTTTAGTGGCATAGAGTACCTCAAAGTAGTTTCTGATTACCAATTGAATCTCTGCAATATCAGTTGTTATCTTCCCTTTTTCATTTCTAATACGAGTTATCAAGTTTTTCTCTCTCTTTTTCTTTGTTAGTTTTGCTAATGATCTATCAATCTTGTTTATTTTTTCAAAGAACCAACTTCTGCTTTTGTTGATCTTTCGGATTGTTTTTTGTGTTTCCACTTCATTGATTTGTGCTCTCAGCTTTGTTATTTCCTTCTGTCTCCCTATTTTTGGGTCCTTTTATTGAGCACTTTCTAATTCTATGAGCTGTGTCAGTAAGCTATTCAGGTAGGCCCCTTCTTTTTTCATGATGTGTGCTTGTTTTACTATTTCTTCCTCAAAGATTCCAATTACATATATGTTAAGACACAGATTTTCTCCTATTTTCATTGGTTCTCTTAATTTTTGTGCTTTATTTCTTACTATTAAAATAATTTTACTATAGCACCATGATTTATCAAGTATTCATATAGTTGTTCAGACATAAAATGTTCTAACAAAATCCCACCAGTGTAACCTTCCCTCCACAATGTCTTCAGTTTCTCACATACCACTCAGCTTTTCCTCTTTCAAGCACAAACAAATTCACTTCTTATTGTTTGTTAAAACACAAAGGCAGGGCTGGCAAGGTGGCGCTAGAGGTAAGGTGTCTGCCTTGCAAGTGCTAGCCAAGGATCAAAACCACGGTTCGATCCCGCGTCCCATGTGGTTCCCCCAAGCCAGGGGCAATTTCTGGGCACTTAGCCAGGAGTAACCCCTGAGCATCAAATGGGTGTGGCCTGAAAAACCAAACCAAAAAAAAAAAAAAAACAAAGGCAAATGAAATTCTCAAAGTAGATCAATAAGTCAATTTGTAATAATAGTTCTATCTCACAATGGTGTCACTGAAGTCATTGTCTGAGGATTTACTCTGCATGTTGGTGCTAGCCGATCTTTGTGTGTTACTGTTTAGGCTCACTGAGCTGTGTGTCTTCTAAGCAATTTTCCCATCAGATTTGCTGTGATCCTATTTGGCTGACAATACTATAAATATGCAGCTCAATGGTCTAGTAGATATAGAGCTGGAATTATTTTTGGTCTTGGCAGCTTGATAAGATTCACTTGTATAGCCAGCCATTTCTATGTCACAGGGTAGCATGTGTCTATCTTATATTTGGCTGCATCATGTTCTTTTGAAGATTAGTTAATGAACTGGGCTATTTCTCTCCTGGCAAGATGGTGAATGTGGGTGGAGCTGTTGTAGTTTACTGCGGTGGAGGCGATTTGGGGAAAATCTTTCTGCCCCATTCTGAGAATACCCCAGAGTTTTCAGCCTATAGACTAGTTCCAACTGGGATGATTCTGCTAATCACCATTCTTTTTTAGATTATCTGTGTAGCTGAGCTATTATTTCTCTGTAGGCAAGATTGCTGCTATTTTATTTTGAATAGATCCTGCTCCATCTTTTAAATTTCATTATTTTATCTTATAATATCAAGTATTCTGATAAATAATTTTTATCTTGTATTTGTCATTTTATTGTTATTATCATACTTAGGAAATGTTTAATATGTATATATTCAGCAGCTATAAGTGCAAAATATATAAAATTATCCAGTCTTAGTTTGTACATAAAATTATGTTAGCATTATTTTTTTCTCTTTTATTTTGAGTTATATTGTCCTGTTTCAATTCATCTTAATAATCTTTGATTGGATAAACCTTGTTTATCACCAATTTTATATATGATATATAGTATTTTATATATCTATAAGATTTATGTGTATATATGTAATACTTTGAGATTCTAATTTTGTACTCAAGCAATGCTTACTATAAGGTGTGTATGATCACCTCTGTTTTGGAAAAATACATTCTATACTTCTAGTATTATGTGATATTTTTTATGCCTCATATGGGGAAATATGCATTTTTCCTTTCTCTTTGTCAGCACCAAGAACTATTACTCTCTAATTCTTCCTGGTTGTTTTTCTCCTGCTCTGAGTAGTTTTGTCAGACTCATTTTCTTACCAGTTCTGTTCCAAACAATATAATGTGACTCCCTGCAGGACCTCAGAATTGTGTGTGTTGCTCTCTCCTCTCCATTTTCAGCCCTGTAAACTCTAAGATCTCAGAGCAGGCACTCTTTTCAAGGCAACTAAATAGGGAAATAATAGGACTGCATCTATTATATGTCTCTTATTCTCTTTAATAGCTTGTTTTTCAGTATCTTGAAAACCATTGTTTTCATATTTTTTACTTGTCCTTCTTTACTTTGGATAATAAATTAAGTTCCCATGCCAAGAAAGTAAAGAAAGAAATTTGCAAGAAATGAGCGTAGTGCTATAACATCAATGTCATTGACACTATAATTAATAGGCACCTTTCAGTTTAATGGACCAAAGCTAGTTACTAATCAGGACGTAAAAAGAAAAAAACAGTGATAATAATGTCACCATATAATTTGTGTAGCAATTAATTGAATTTCCTGAGCTTGTTCATACCTTATTGTACTTTGTTTATGAGACAGGCAAAAATTGTGTTTTTTTTAATTGTTATTTTGCTAGTGAAGGAATTAAGATAAAAAGAGGTCACTTAAACATTTTAGTAATCATTCAAATCCAAGTCCTTTATATGGTACCCATGCTAGGACTGAAGTAGGTTAAAGTACAGTCCATTCATTTTATGGAAGCATTTGAGATTTGAACTATATTGACATGAACTCACAGCTCCTGAGTTTCCCAGTGGAATCTGAAATTAGAGAACATTACTGCAGATCTAATGAACTTCTGCTTTGCATTGGTAAAGTTGCTTTACATTGATTTTATATAATCTCTAAAATAACTTTATGGGCTAGATAATGACCTCATTTAGAGTACAAGAAAACTGGAAGCTCAGAAGAGAAGAATTGGGGCCAGGTAGATAGCTCAGTGCCTCAGTAGGCCAAATTGCCTAGTATATGTGGGGTTCTGAATTTGGCAATGGCATTTTTTCTTCCTTTGTTTCCATCAGCATCATTGTACTAGCACAGTTCTTTCCTGAGCAAGGAACTATCATGCTGATAGTCTAGTGTTAAAAATCTCTGAGAGAATTCCTGTATGAATCCCTTCGCAGAACACCTTAGAGACTAGATAGACACTATAAAAATAAGGCAAGTACTAATGACTCAAAGTCACAGAGGTAGGAAGAATTCTAGCCAGAATATGCACTCAAGAGGACATGACTATACACATTTGTCTCCTTTTTGCATTGAGAATTCTTTTAAGTAAAATTATTTTATAAGGGCATATATATTTACATATAAGTATATATTTATATATAGCATGTAGTTAGGGCATTTGCCTTGCATGCAGAAGGACGGTGGCTCGAATCTCCGCATCCCATATGATCCCCTGAGCCTGCCAGGAGCAATTTCTGAGCTCAGAGCCAGGAATAACCCCAGAGCGCTGCCAGTTGTGACCCCAAAACAAAAACAAACAAATAAACAAAAAGATTACTTTATAGCATCATATAGATTTCAAGTATATATGTCTGTTATTTGATGACAAATATATTACATTGTAACTGAATTTAATATATAATTTATATATAATATAATATATATTTCATAACATATATATTAATATATAATTTTTATTATTTCTGTGAAATTAACTTCTTGTACCCAATTTGTTTGCATTATATTCTTGCATCTCTTCTGGTACCACCACTTTGGTTTTATAGTATAAATGTTGATTTGTGTTTCATTTCATTATTTCTTCACATACCTTTATCTTCCACCTATGAATAAAAACATGACATTCATTATTTTTTTGCAGACATTTCTTTTCTTAAATTTATTGAATCATGCCTGGGGCAGGATTTTCAGCCGGCACGGGCTGGCTCCTGGCAGACCTCCGTATGCGCCAGGGGCCACTTGGCCCGGCCTAGGGTAGGGGGGCCCGGACCTGGGTCACCCCACCCCCCTCTCCCCCTTTCCTCCGGATCTCCAGGTGGGTTTCTGGGAGGACCTGATGGGGCACCCTGGGTTTTCCCCACTCCCAGGCAGCTCCTGAGATTGGCTTGGGGGGTGGTGTTTGATCTGTGGGGTGGCAGATAGCTGGTCAGTTATACTCAGGCTGTCACTGGCAATTTCATACTAGTCTACATGATGCAAACCGCGCGGGGGCGCCCTCCCAACCATCAGTACCGCAAATTTACCCTTCTTAACTTCAATAATACACAGTTCTAATCTCAGACCAAAGACATACAGTGGATCTAACAATCCCAGAACTATTTAGAAGGGCATAAATTGAACACATATATCTTTGAATATTTTATGTATATTTTCTTTAACAGCTGTAACTTTCTCTATATTCTTCTACCATGATGTTTCTATCCACTTTTCATCTTGTCTTTTCTTTGTAAGCTGTTCAATAAGGATTGTTGGTGGAACTGTCCCTCAGTTTAATGCCTATGATTGAACTATGTCATGGAAATTTCTGGTCTTGTTCCTATTGCCTCCAGATGCACCAATAATGCTTCATGGCATTGATCCTTCTTTGCATAGACACATTAAAATAGGAAGACACTATACCTACAGATAAGTTCTTATCTAATAAATCTCAGTACAATGTACCTTACACCCTGAACATCGATATAATGACATGGCACAGCCCTCAGAAGAATGGGCATCCTCCATTCATGCCAGAACCAGGCAAGCTATCTACAAAACATCCAAGGTCTTTTATAGCAACAGCTGGAAGCAGTCCTCTACCAGGAAAGACACTACCAAGGGTCTGACATCGACCTCTTAAAAAGAGACTTCTGTTTACACTGAGAAGACTTGACAACAACAACGACCTGCTCTACAGGACATGATTCTCTCTAGTGCCCCTTAAGTGTGAGGTGAAACGAGAGGATGCTCTGCACCATCCTGACTGCAATATGGGATATGCAGACTCCAGGACCTTTAATACAGAAGCATGATACCAACAACAGAGACTATGTGAGGAATGAAGGTGTATTGCCACTACAGACGATGACTTGGATTGGACAAACTAGTTTGCCTGGAGCCTAGAGTCAGTCCTGTGCCAGGAAACTTCAGGGGTAGGGTCTCCTTGTATTTAGACCATAATTTTTCTTTCCATGTCCCTTATATTTTGGTGGGCCTATGCAAACAAATGCCACTCTAACACCATTTTTTACTATTTTCCCTTGACTCCAATCCTTAAGAAAAACAACCCACTAAAACTTTTGAGGTTAACTTAAACTAGTAAGCATGTGCATGGAACTAGATAAATGTACTTTGCCCTCAATGTTTAAGGAGTTACATAAATCTAATCTCTTTGGATTATATTGTGTGCTGCTAAGAAATAGTATGTAATACAACTGGGGATTTGAGGGTCAAATTAATTGTATTGTACATGGGTTCAGTTTTGTTTTTCTTAATTTTCTTTGGTTGAAAGTTCAAGGCTGGGATATCATCGATGGGACTACTGAGAATTCTGCTTATGGGTGATTGGGCTTCCACTGTAACTTTACCCTGTCCTCTTTCTTTGCATCTTTGTTGTCATAATTAAAATTAAAAAGAAAAAAAATTTATTGAATCACTGTTAATCATGTTACAAACTTAATCATTATTGAGTTTCAGGCATACAGTGTTCCAACATAAATTTCTTCAATGTCAACTTTCTACCACCAAGGCTTCATTTTCTCTTCTGTCCCCCAGCCTGCCTCTATAGCAGGTACTGTTTCTTTTACTTTTAAGGCATTGTAGTTTACAATTGTATTACTGATAGGGTACCATGTATACCACTTATCTCATTTCAGTACCCAGTTCTCATCCAGGGTGACTTCTACTCTCAGTCTAATCATCCAGACTTATTCCACTTTACAAAATATCCTCAAGGTCTATCCATACTGAAAATGGGTGGATTTCATCACTTTTAATTTTTTTTTATTAATACCATTGTGAGTTACAGTCCTTCATAGCTGTATTTAAGGCAGATAGTGACAGTGTTTTAGGGCCATTCCCACCACCAGTACTGACATCCCTTCACCAAAGTTCTCAGCACACAGCTATACCTATATCCTTTACCCCCTGGTTTACCAGTCTAATAGGTCCACTTTTATGTTTAGATTATGATATTTTGGGTAACTTGATTTTATTATTTTAGAATATAATAAATAAATAAATATTTTTGTTGACTTTGGCTTGGGTATTTAGTTCTGACATTTTTTTTTACCCAGTACAAATGAGATCTCTTGGTCCCTGAGTCCCATTCACTTTTCATTTTTCTCAGTTTGTAGAAAGATGTAGAAATATGAGGTAAAACAAAATATTTCATGTCCCAAGGATCTATGAAAAAGGTGGAAGTACCTATTTAGGAGATATAAATAAATATGTAAAAATTAAGATATTTTTTGCATAGGTACAGCAAATGTTAGGAAAATTAGAGAGGAAACACCCTTGGCCTATAAAAAAAACAACAACAGGGTGTCTCTACCCATGAAGCATACTATCATAAGGCAAAGGCTCAGGCATACTAATTTTCCAATCCCAAGGTCTATCTGTACTTTTTATTTCAAAGTAGTGCCTCATAATATATAAAAGTCATATATTTTATCATTATTCCTTTAGTAGGAATTTCATGAATCCCCTAATCTTGAATATTTAAATAATATTATCATGAACACAGTAAGGCATATATATTCTTGAAATAGTGGTTTCACATCTCTCAAACAAAAACTAATAGTCAAATTTCTGAATCTAATTGATTTCTATTCTTAAAGTTTTGGATCTTTTTCCATATTGCTGCACAAATTTACAATTCTGCCAAACATGAATGAAGCCATTTTACTTCACAACTTCTGTATCAGATATATTTTGTTGTTTTGATAAACAGTCTGACTAATATAAGGTAATACCACAATGTAATTTTCTTTGAAATATTATATAGTAAATTATTTATTCTTGGAAAAGTTTAGATTATTTGTCCATTTTATGTATTCATCCCTTTGTGGATATATTATTTGTGAATATTCTTTTAGTAGTTTTATCATTTGTTTGATGAAAGATTTTGCCATTCAAAGATCTTTATTTCCATAGTTTATTATATTTATTTTCAATTTTGTCCTTCTTAACACTAAAAGAAGTCTATAAATAATCATTTACTACCTATGGAAATTTTACTGCTTATGTTTCCCTCTATGTAGCTTATTGTTTCTCTCTTACAAAGAAAGGAACCAATATCATACAGTAGAAATATAAAGGTCTCTTTTGTTCTCATAAAACTAAAAGCACATTTAAATAAATGTTTCAAACCATTATATCATATGCAAAATTTAACTAAATTAATTAAATAATAAAGTTCAGATTAGGATCCAAAAATACACAGAATTCAGGGCTGGAGTGGTGGTGCTAGAAGTAAAGTGTCTGCCTTGCAAGCGTTAGCCTAGGATTGACCAGCAGCGTCCCATATAGCACCCTCAAGCCAGCAGCGATTTCTGAGTGTATAGCCAGGAGTAACCCCTGAACATCAACAGGAGTGGCCCCAAAACAAACAAAAATATACAGAAGTAGCTATAATCAGGTTCTTATAGTTTATATAAAGTTAATTTTCACCACAAAACTTCTCCCAGTACTCTATTTGCTCAAATAATCAATGACTAATGATGATGTTTTTTCATTATAATTTTTAAATTTTGTATTGGGTTTTTGCCCTTTTCTTGTTTTTTTTTTTGTTTGTTTCTTTTGGGGTTTTTATTTTAGTCATATGTGCATTTTAGGCATATATGTGTATATATGTATATGTTTGTATAAGTATATATATGTATATATAAAGCTCTGGATTAAGCCCAGTCTTTTTTTCTTTATGTGAAAGAGAACCTATCAAAACCCCTAAGAGAATATGGATTAGTAATAAAGTCTTTAACAAACAATAACAGATAAAATAATTTTTTGCCCATAAAATGAACCTGTGGAAGAAAAACTTTTGTGATTTTGGGGGGTTAAGTGCCATATCCTGTGATATTAGGGGTTGGAACTGCACTCAGGAATCACTCTTTGTAGTGCTTGTGGGACCACATAAGATGCCAGGGATCAAATTTGTGTCAACCACATGCAAGAAAATGCATGACATTCATGCCCTTGCACAAAATCTACAAACAAAATTTCTGACACTTCTTGCCATGCACCTGGGCTTCCTGTGTATATTTCTTATGTGACATAAAAATAAGGCATGGAAGCTTATATAAAAATTTTATGTGAACTTTATTGGGATTATAATAGCTTTAATACTCAATCCAAGTTACATAGCCTCATTGTTAATCCTTAGGAGCCCAAGAAGAATAAGAGGTAAAACTATTCTATTTCCATTTAAGACTCTTAATTTTGAGAGTCACTTTGTTTTCCTCAAACATTTTGATTGTGATGGCATAAATACAATCTTATCATTGATAAACATAGTAATCAGGTTGTAATATGCTGACTTAATGAAACTGATTCCACTTTATTAAGTTTGTGTGTAATATTTTTGGAGGAATCATTTTTATTTTGGTACCCAAGCATGATTTTACAACGCAAAACACCTTTCTTTAGGATGTAAAATCTTGAGTTTTCCACCCTCCCCTGCCTCACATATGGTAAATGCAGTGGCTGCAACTCTGCTTTCTGGGACTCCCCAGGCCATACCAACATGTCTCATTTGTGGTACACTGCAAACATATATGTGAACATATTGCAACTGAAGTCTGAAACTCCCTAAAAAGACCACAATAAACAATGAATGAGCACTGACTTCTGTTAAGAGAGCAATCTCTAGTGAGCAAAACAATCTTCATGTGCCCACAGGCACTATAACTTAAAGGAGTATAACCTCCAGCAGCACATTTGCAGGCAGAATTTAAGTTGTGTCCCACCTTGGTAAGCACCAGAGTCAAGTTGCAATAACCACAATTGCAGCAGAAACAAAAGAAACAGAAGGAATAAAATGTAATCCATACTATATAGAATATAATATTTTATTTCGGGTGTTAAAATTATCTCTCACTCCTACCTTAATTATTAATTTAAAAGTAACAGTAACATGATTTTATTATACTTTTTAGCAGTCATATATCACTCAAAGTTATTTTATTATACAATAAGAAGCTTAATACATACATTTTTGTTATAGGGATTTTTTTTCAATAGTCCTATAAAGTTTGAAGTTATTTTTTTAAATTTACAGATAGGAATGTGTATTAGAATGTTGGTGAACATGAGCTTGAAGGCATTTGTATTTTCCAAGCTCACGTTCTTTACCATTGGGTGTCATTTTACATTCTGGAGTGCAGGAGGCTAATCTTTTCATCTCTGCATCAAAGGTTTTAATATAATGCTCCATATATTTGTGCCCAATAAGCCTTCATTGAATCAATGAAAGAATCAAAAGATTTTCTCATGACTCAACCTCCTGACGCTTCAAATCTTTAGCAACAAATGTAATCCGATTGTAACTCAGACCACTGCTTCACTGAAACTTGAACCAAAGAAGGTGTAACACACAGAATCTGGAAATAAGTTTTAAGGAAAACGGTATTGTTTTGTTTATTCTCAAATAACAAATCCAAGAAGGAACATATCAGAAAAAGGTGACTTACTCAGGAGACTATCTAACTAAAATTTCCCAAGAATTCAATGATTCTTTGCATATTATGTATTAGCAAAGTTCAGTAGATTCCAAATAGAAATCAATATGTTGTTTATACACATCAAATATTAAAGAATGGGAAGAGACATGTTTCTCCTGTGAATTCAAAATCCAAGGCAAAGACAAGATTCTTTAGTAAAGACTATCATAGCATCATATATTTTTTGATATTTTACTACCTGGAAAAGTTCTCTATATTACTCTTAGAAACAAAGCATTAAACATAAAATATTTTTGGTACCAGAGAGACAGTACGGTGAACAAGGTGCTTAATTTGCAAGCAGCTGACCAAGGTTTGGTACCTGGCACCACCTTTGGACTCCGAACTCTGCCATGAGTGACCCTGGGCCACAGCGACAGGAATAAACTTGAGCACATCTGGGTATTGCTAAAAACTAAACAAAAATAAATAAATAAATAAATAAAAATTAAACATACTGCTTTCTATCTTTTAAAGGTAAAAACAAGCTAAAAATAATCTTACTTCATTTTATGAGTTGATATTTTATCTTTGTGATTTTTCAGAAGTAAGACATTTTGTTGCAGTAATAGAGTATTAAAATATTTTAATTTTCTTTTAAATAAACTGCCATTAAGTTTTTTATTCATTCATTCCCACAAACTTTTATTGTACTTTCTTATTGTATAGTGTGAACACCAGAAATTATTCCAAAGTTATTTTCTTTATTCTTGAAGAATTTTCATTTGATTAAACACTCAAAGAGGAAGTATCAAAGAGAATTTTGCTTAAATATATGTGTCTAAATAGAAACAGAACCATTAGCTGAGGGAGGACCTGAAGGGAGGAGTTAGAATAGGTGATAATTTTGCGGTCTTAAAAATGAGTATACCTTTTTTTCTCTAACTCTGTATTTCAGGAATTATGTTTTCTTTCTTTTGTATATACAACTCAAAAGTTATCCTTGATACATATTTAGCCCAACAAATATTTGTTTATATTTAATAAATGTACTTGTATAAATTTTCCTTTCTTGATAGATATATCTATTTATATGATTGTTATGGTAGAAAATTGATGAAGGCAAGTTCAAGTTTATTCTCCACCTAATTTTACTTTCTGTTATTTGTGTATTTAAGTTATAATGTGGATCATCAAGTAGCAAGTTCTCTGGACTAGAGATACAGGAATGCCCAAGATGGATTCTATATTCAGGAATCACCTGAATACCTTGTTTCCTCTGCTACATGTTTAGGTCTGCAATAGATTCAACCTGGATTTAACCAAAATCTTACTTAGTACATGGAATAAAAAAGAAGAATATATTTGCCTACCTGTTTTCTTTGGGATGACTGGTATATTGGTGTTTCATACATAAACAGACTGCTATCTAGCAGAATTCATTGAGATAATCAGATTTTACAGTGAACTCACAGAAACCCCATTCCCAGAGCATCTCTATTTTTTTTTTTTTTGCTTGCCTGTAGGGAATACTGATCAGGATAAACAAACATCTCAGGACAAAGGCAGCAATGTCCTATTTGTAATTTTTAAAGTTCTCAAAGTGTCACTCAAAAATGCCCTCAGTGTTTTTGGTATGTGTATCTGTGGTGGTTGCTTTTCCTGTTGTTATTACTATTATTATACTGAAGAAAATTCCAGTTTTAGGAACACTATCAAGTGCATCTGAAAAGTCTAGTATCAACTGTCAACTTTGTAGAGTAGAATAGCATAGTTTTAATATTAGGGCCACTGTAGTGTGGAACCCTAGACAGTCAGAGAAAATGTCTGGAAAATATTTTGGGAAACCCAGCTCTTCAGACAAGGTGTATAACCATTACTTTTCTTTTTTTCTTTTTTTTAAACAACTTTATTATATACATGATTGTGTTTGGGTTTCAGTCATGTAAAGAGCATCACTCATCACCAGTGCAACATTCCCATCACCAATGTCCCAAATCTCCCTCCTCCCCACCCAACCCCCACCTGTACTCTAGACAGGCTTTCTATTTCCCTCGTACATTCTCATTATTAGGATAGTTCAAAATGTAGTTTTTATTTCTCTAACTAAACTCATCCCTGTTTGTGGTGAGCTTCATGAGGTGAGCTGGGACTTCCAGCTCTTTTCCTTTCGTCTTTGAAAGTTGTTATTGCAAGAATGTCTTTCATTTTTCTTAAAACCTATAGATGAGTGAGACCATTCTGCATCTTTCTCTCTCTCTCTGACTTATTTCACTCAGCATAATAGATTCCATCTACATCCATATATAGGAAAATTTCATGACTTCATCTCTCCTGATGGCTGCATAATATTCCATTGTGTATATGTACCACAGTTTCTTTAGCCATTCTTCTGTTGAAGGGTATCTTGCCTCTTTCCAGAGTCTTGCTATGGTAAATAGTGCTGCAATGAATATAGGTGAAAGGAAGGAATTTTTGTATTGCATCCTAATTGGTTTCTCCAAACCTGCCAGTAGTGATTTATGAACAGAGAGGCAGGTGTAATCCCTGAGTGCTGCTTGGTGTGGCCTCCAAAACAAAGCAAACCAAAAAATGATTTTTAGATAAAAGTAAATCTTGCAAACACATTTACTAATATAATGAGCTACATTTTTTCCTCTTCTCTTTTGACTTCAAAGGGATGGTGTCATGTATAGACTGATGATAGTCAGTGTATAGATAGTCATGTATAGATAGTCAAAATAATAGATCATGGTTGCACCTGAGCTAAATTTTTCTGTTTGTGTTGAAAAAACATTTTATTTATTAGATGTATATCTCAGTATTAATTAGATGTCTAATTCCATAAAGCTGCTATAGTTCAAATATTTCCATAATAACTAAAGAATTTCCAGCTAAGAATTGTGGTCTTCAAAGAAATAATTATGTGGAGAGGTCCTCTAAGAACAAATTAACCCTGATATGAAATTGACATCACTTGCTTTCTGCAATTGCGTTGACCTCTGTTTGCTCAGAGCCAACCCTGTGGACTCAAGACTCTATGTATGATCAAGATGTTTGTTGACTAGGCATAACATTATACTGAGTGAAATGAGTCAGAGAGTGAGAAATAGATATTGAATAATCTCCCTCATTTGTAGGATATAGGAAAAATTAGAGATAACACGGCAATTATATCCAGAGACAATAGAGACAAGAGCCAGGAGGACCAGTCCACAGTAAGAAGCTTGCCATAAGTAGTGGACCAGTGTAGTCAGGTAGAGAAGGGTCCATTATGACAATGATAGTTGGAACTGATACTCGGAACATGAATTGTGTGCTGAATAGAGTTAATGAGATGCATATGGTTCTCCTTCATTATTAACAGTGCAAATCACAATATCAAAAACAAAGATTATGAAAAGACAGTGTGTGTGTAAAAGGGAAGAAAAATATCTGCTTCAGAGGCAAGAAGGGGTGGGAAGGAGAGAGAGTTAGACAAGTATAATATCTGTTCCATAGGCAGGCAGAGGGGAGGATGAGAAGGAACCTGGAGACACTGATGCAGGTTAATATGCACTGTTTACGTATGGTATACATTGTATGACAGAAACTCAGTCATGAATATCATTGTAACCATGTTGCTTAAATTAAAATAATGTAAGATGTTTATTGATTCTAACAAACTGGATTCTAGAACAATTAGAGCTCAGAAAACTTCTTTTCATCAGGAATCTCTTAAGAACAGGAATCTCTGATTAATTATTGGTTGTCTTTAACTCTACTAGTTACAGTGGTTATTCTCACCCTGTTCTTCCAAAAATACAAGTTTCACAGGTTATTAAAGATATGGCAAGAAAAATATTTCCTACCAAATAAATTTAAGAAATATCAAATCATCTCTCAAATTTTACAGGGCATATAAGTAGAATGAATCTTTGAAATTGCAGTGTTAAAAATATAATAACACAATTATACCCACAGCTTCCAAATTATTTACTCATCAGTAAATATTCCAAACAAATTTTTGCTGTTGTTTGAAAATTTCTATGTTGGGAGATATGATGTCATAGAGAAGTTGTATGCACCTAATAAATATCAAAATACTGGCAGCATCTTCAATTTATATTTTGATGATTTAGAAGTTTCCCCAGTAAATATTGGGGATATCTTTTAGGGATATCTTCATGACCATCCACTCACATTCATTGTTCAGTATATTTCATACCAGATTTCTGGCTTTCTCAAGTAAAGCTTTGAATCAGATAAAAACTAGGAGCTAGTTATTTTAGATGACTAGCCAGTTTTTATTGATTTGTTGACACAAACATGTCTTGGGTATTTACTGAAAGGTTAGTGTCAAAAGAAATTAATGTCCTGGTGGGCTTGTGTTTTTCTCTGAGGCAGATATTGATGAATGTTCAGAGGGAATCATTGAGTGCCACAACCATTCCCGCTGCGTTAACCTGCCAGGGTGGTACCACTGTGAGTGCAGAAGCGGTTTCCATGACGATGGGAGCTATTCACTGACCGGGGAATCCTGTATTGGTAAGCAGCTTTCAGAAATGCCCTCCATCCATTTGGACCTTTGCAAAATGGGCAGTCTGCTTTATTATTCTGTTCAGATGTTAGGGTTCAGTAAGATCACTCCCCAGTGGAAGTCATCAGTTTTTACATTTCTCTCAACAAATCAGGATTAGATCAGTTATTATGCAGTGTCTAATAGTAATATTTTTATACAGAGATTGGGGCAGTTAGAAGAACAAAGCCTAGGTCTGGCATTTAGTTCTTTCTAAGAAAAATCATTATGGCTTGCTAAAATTTTTTAACAGGTTGAGAAGCAGCTATGAAACAGACAAAGTATTACTATAACTAGAAAAGTTAGTTTAAATCCAAGCCATTGTCATGAGTCTTCACAATTTATTAAAAATTCATTTATGAATAAAAATTGTATTAGTAGTATTGTTTTATTTTAAAGTAGTTTTAGGGTTTAAACAATAGCTTTAGGAATCACTGAAATATATATTCAAATATTATATAAACTTTGATTCAAATACACATTATTTTTGTTCTTACTATCACTATCCTCTCTACATGCTCACTTCAATCCCTGATATTTGGATGATACTGCTAAATGCTGAAAAGCACAAATAAACTGTTTAAGTCTATAAGTTTCATTAAATCTAAACAACTTTTCAATTATAAAATTATTTCAGTACAAATTTGGACAACAGGTTGTGGACTCAGCTGAATTCTCAATGCTGGTAGATGGAGAGGGTGAGCCATCTGACCATGTGTTCACAATTTTCAGACTGCTGAACTAGGAAGTGGATTTTACTGTGTTTAAAATTTGGGGTGTGTGTGCTTGGGGGTTTAGGAACTCACCTGACTGTGCTCAGGATGTACTCGGCTCTATGATTAGGATTACTCTGTGATGGAGCCAGTGGACTATACGAGTTCCTGGATGAGCCTCGTTTGGGCACAAGCGAAGTGACTTACCATCTTTACTATCTATCAGCTTCTTCTTTATTTTAAATGATGCTTCTGGTATCTAGTAAGTTTTTCTTACTACAACTTCTCTCTTGAGGATGCCTTAAACAATTAAGAATTAGGGAACAAAAAGTGTAGCGTTTAGCTTGCCCTTTACAAAGACATAAAAAGCAATTGAGAGAAAGGTAGTGTTGTTAAAAGTATGCAATCTGGAGCCATATTTGAAATGGAATATTTGGGGGCACAATCTTTTCTGATTAGTACCTCAGTTGTTTCATCTAAAGATATAAAAATGGAGCCAGAGAAGTTCCTGTTCAGCTCAACATGAAGATGCTGAGAATTTATTGAATTAGTTTATGTTAAATAAAATGCTTATTAAGTGTTAGAATTATCTGAAATATTTGTGCATCTTTATCATCCTCCCCCAACTTCCATTTATTGTTAAGTATTGTAATGTTAGTGAGAAATTTGTGTTTACTTATGTCTTTTTTTTTTTTTTAACCTAATTCTTTTTTTTTTTTTTTAATTTTTTTTTTATTTAAACACCTTGATTACATACATGATTGTGTTTGGGTTTCAGTCATAAAAGGAACACCACCCATCACCAGTGCAACATTCCCATCACCCAAGTCCCAAATCACCCTCCTCCCCACCCAACCCCCGCCTGTACCCTAAACAGGCTCTACATTTCCCTCATACATTCTCAATATTAGGACAGTTCAAAATGTAGTTATTTCTCTAACTAAACTCATCACTCTTTGTGGTGAGCTTCCTGAGGTGAGCTGGAACTTCCAGCTCTTTTCTCTTTTGTGTCTGAAAATTATTATTACAAGGGTGTCTTTCATTTTTCTTAAAACCCATAGATGAGTGAGACCATTCTGCGTTTTTCTCTCTCTCTCTGACTTATTTCACTCAGCATAATAGATTCCATGTACATCCATGTATAGGAAAATTTCATGACTTCATCTCTCCTGACAGCTGCATAATATTCCATTGTGTATATGTACCACAGTTTCTTTAGCCATTCATCTGTTGAAGGGCATCTTGGTTGTTTCCAGAGTCTTGCTATGGTAAATAGAGCTGCAATGAATATAGGTGTAAGGAAGGGGTTTTTGTATTGTATTTTTGTGTTCCTAGGGTATATTCCTAGGAGTGGTATAGCTGGATCGTATGGGAGCTCGATTTCCAGTTTTTGGAGGAATCTCCATATCGCTTTCCATAAAGGTTGAACTAGACAGCATTCCCACCAGCAGTGGATAAGAGTTCCTTTCTCTCCACATCCCCGCCAACACTGTTTATTCTCATTCTTTGTGATGTGTGCCATTCTCTGGGGTGTGAGGTGGTATCTCATCGTTGTTTTGATTTGCATCTCCCTGATGATTAGTGATGTGGAACATTTTTTCATGTGTCTTTTGGCCATGCGTATTTCTTCTTTGTCAAAGTGTCTGTTCATTTCTTCTCCCCATTTTTTGATGGGGTTAGATGTTTTTTTCTTGTAAAGTTCTGTCAGTGCCTTGTATATTTTGGAGATTAGCCCCTTATCTGATGGGTATTGGGTGAATAGTTTCTCCCACTCAGTGGGTGGCTCTTGTATCCTGGGCACTATTTCCTTTGAGGTGCAGAAGCTTCTCAGCTTAATATATTCCCATCTGTTAATCTCTGCTTTCACTTGCTTGGAGAGTGCAGTTTCCTCCTTGAAGATGCCTGTAATGTCCTGTAGTGTTTTGCCTATGTGCTGTTCTATATATCTTATGGTTTTGGGGCTGATATCGAGGTCTTTAATCCATTTGGATTTTACCTTTGTACATGATGTTAGCTGGGGGTCTAAGTTTAATTTTTTGCAAGTGGCTATCCAATTGTGCCAACACCACTTGTTGAAGAGGCTTTCCCTGCTCCATTTAGGATTTCCTGCTCCTTTATCAAAAATTAGATGGTTGTATCTCTGGGGAACATTTTCTGAGTATTCAAGCCTATTCCACTGATCTGAGGACCTATCCTTATTCCAATACCATGCTGTTTTGATAACTGTTGCTTTGTAGTACAGTTTAAAGTTGGGAAAAGTAATTCCTCCCATATTCTTTTTCCCAATGATTGCTTTAGCTATTCGAGGGTGTTTATTGTTCCAAATGAATTTCAAAAGTGTCTGATCCACTTCTTTGAAGAATGTCATGGGTATCTTTAGAGGGATGGCATTAAATCTGTATAATGCCTTGGGGAGTATTGACATTTTGATGATGTTAATCCTGCCAATCCATGAGCAGGGTATGTGTTTCCATTTCCGTGTGTCCTCTCTTATTTCTTGGAGCAGAGTTTTATAGTTTTCTTTGTATAGGTCCTTCACATATTTAGTCAAGTTGATTCCAAGATATTTGAGTTTGTGTGGTACTATTGTGAATGGGGTTGTTTTCTTAATGTCCATTTCTTCTTTATTACTGTTGGTGTATAGAAAGGCCATTGATTTTTGTGTGTTAATTTTGTAGCCTGCCACCTTGCTATATGAGTCTATTGTTTCTAGAAGCTTTTTGATAGAGTCTTTAGGGTTTTCTAAGTAGAGTATCATGTCATCTGCAAACAGTGAGAGCTTGACTTCTTCCTTTCCTATCTGGATTCCCTTGATATCCTTTTCTTGCCTAATCGCTATAGCAAGTACTTCCAGTGCTATGTTGAATAGGAGTGGTGAGAGAGGACAGCCTTGTCTTGTGCCAGAATTTAGAGGGAAGGCTTTCAGTTTTTCTCCATTGAGGATAATATTTGCCACTGGCTTGTGGTAGATGGCCTTCACTATATTGAGAAAGGTTCCCTCCATTCCCATCTTGCTGAGAGTTTTGATCAAGAATGGGTGTTGGACCTTATCAAATGCTTTCTCTGCATCTATTGATATGATCATGTGGTTTTTATTTTTCTTGTTATTGATGTTGTGTATTATGTTGATAGATTTACGGATGTTAAACCAGCCTTGCATTCCTGGGATGAAACCTACTTGATCGTAGTGGATGATCTTCTTAATGAGGCATTGAATCCTATTTGCCAGGATTTTGTTGAGGATCTTTGCATCTGCATTCATCAGTGATATTGGTCTGTAATTTTCTTTTTTGGTAGCGTCTCTGTCTGGTTTAGGTATCAAGGTGATGTTGGCTTCATAAAAGCTATTTGGAAGTGTTTCTGTTTGTTCAATTTCATGAAAGAGTCTTGCCAAGATTGGCAGTAGTTCCTCTTGGAAAGTTTGATAGAATTCATTAGTGAATCCATCTGGACCTGGGCTTTTGTTTTTCGGCAGACATTTGATTACTGTTTTAATTTCATCAATGGTGATGGGGGTGTTTAGATATGCTACATCCTCTTCCTTCAACCGTGGAAGATTATAAGAGTCCAAGAATTTATCCATTTCTTCCAGGTTCTCATTTTTAGTGGCGTAGAGTTTTTCAAAGTAGTTTCTGATTACCCTTTGAATCTCTGTCATATCAGTAGTGATCTCTCCCTTTTCATTCCTGATACGAGTTATCAAGTTTCTCTCTCTCTCTTTCTTTGTTAGGTTTGCCAGTGGTCTATCAATCTTGTTTATTTTTTCAAAGAACCAACTTCTGCTTTCGTTGATCTTTCGGATTGTTTTTTGAGTTTCCACTTCGTTGATTTCTGCTCTCAGCTTTGTTATTTCCTTCTGTCTTCCTGTTCTTGGGTCCTTTTGTTGAGCATTTTCTAGTTCTATTAGCTGTGTCATTAAGCTACTCAGGTAAGCTCCTTCTTCCTTCCTGATGTGTGCTTGCAAAGCTATAAATTTTCCTCTCAGTACTGCTTTTGCTGTGTCCCATAAGTTCTGAGAGTTTGTGTCTTTATTGTCATTTGTTTCCAGGAACCTTTTTATTTCCTCCTTGATTTCATCTCGGACCCACTGGTTATTGAGCATGAGGCTGTTTAACTTCCAGGTGTTAAAGTGTTTCTTCTGAGTCCCTTTGGAGTTCACAAATAATTTCAGAGCCTTGTGGTCAGCGAAGGTAGTCTGCAAAATTTCTATCCTCTTGATCTTATGGAGGTATGTTTTATGTGCCAGCATGTAGTCTATCCTGGAGAATGTCCCATGTACATTGGAGAAGAATGTGTATCCAGGTTTCTGGGGATGGAGTGTCCTATATATATCCACTAGGCCTCTTTCTTCCATTTCTCTCCTCAGGTCTAGTATATTCTTGTTGGGTTTCAGTCTGGTTGACCTGTCCAGTGTTGACAAAGCCGTGTTTAGGTCCCCCACAATTATTGTGTTGTTGTTGATATTATTTTTCAGATTTGTCAGCAGTTGTATTAAATATTTTGCTGGCCCCTCATTCGGTGCATATATGTTTAGGAGAGTGAATTCTTCCTGCTCTACGTACCCCTTGATTAATATAAAATGTCCGTCTTTGTCCCTTACAACCTTCCTGAGTATAAAGTTTGCATTATCTGATATTAGTATGGCCACTCCAGCTTTTTTATGGGTGTTGTTTGCTTGGATAACTTTTCTCCAGCCTTTTATTTTGAGTCTATGTTTGTTCTGACTATTCAGGTGCGTTTCTTGTAGGCAGCAGAAGGTTGGATTGAGTTTTTTGATCCATTTAGCCACTCTGTGTCTCTTAACTGGTGCATTTAGTCCATTGACGTTGAGAGAAAGAATTGTCCTGGGATTTAACGCCATCTTTATTTCAAAATTTGGTGTGTCTTTTGGGTAGTCTTGTCTTAGATTAGGTCTTTCAGTTTTTCTCTTAAGACTGGTTTTGTGTCTGTGAAGTTTCTGAGCTGTTTTTTGTCTGTGAAACCATGTATTCTTCCATCAAACCGGAAAGTGAGTTTTGCTGGGTATAGTATTCTGGGTGAAGCATTCATTTCATTCAGTCTTGTCACAATATCCCACCACTGCTTTCTGGCATTGAGCGTTTCTGGTGACAGGTCTGCTGTAAATCTCAGGGAAGCTTGCTTGAACATGATTTCCCCTTTTGATCTTGCTGTTTTCAGAATTCTGTCTCTATCTGTGGGATTTGTCATTGTGACTAGGATGTGTCTTGGGGTGGTTTTTCTGGGGTCTCTTTTGGTTGGTACTCTTCGGGCATGCAGGATTTGATCACATATATTCTTTAGCTCTGGGAGTTTCTCTTTAATGATGTTCTTGACCATTGATTCTTCCTGGAAATTTTCTTCCTGGGTCTCTGGGACTCCAATGATTCTTAAGTTGTTTCTGTTGATCTTATCATAGACTTCTATTTTCGTCTGTTCCCATTCTTTGACTAATTTTTCCATTGTCTGCTCATTTGCTTTAAGTTTTTTTTCCAATCTCTCCTGCTGTATGGAATTGTTATGTATCTCATCTTCCACAGCACCAAGTCTATTCTCAGCTTCTGATACCCTGTCCCAGAGCTTATCCATTTTGTCATTCACTTCGTTTACTGAGTTTTTCAGGCCTGTTAGTTGACATGTTATTTCAGTTTGGAGTTTTGTCATTTCTGCCTTCATATTTTCTTGGTTCTTATTAGTGTTCTGTTCAACTCGATCCATGGTTTCTTGGAGTCTGTTGAGCACCTTCCATATTGCTAGTCTAAAGTCCTTATCTGAGAGGTTGATTAGTTGTTCAGTCATTATCTGGTCCTCAGAATTGTCATCTTCATTCTCTATGTCTGATGCTGGCCTGCGCTGTTTCCCCATTGTCACATTTGTATTGTGGGTTTTTCTACGTGTTGTAGTGGTATTCATTGTCTATATGATGTAGGCAGCACACTCCTCTGGCTCCTCCCTTTCTGGATGGGCTGACTTGCCTCTAAGGGAGGGGAGTCCTCCGTGGATGAAGCCTCACACTGGGTCAAATCTTAGGCCCGAGCATGTAACAGAGAAGACAGTCCAGAGAGAAATGTTTGCTTCTGTGATATAGCGCCGTTCTTAGTGTGATTTTTCCTTCTTGTTGCAATGGAGTTCTTTCCTTAGAAAGAGTGCACGGCCGCGTAGCGAAGCGGAGCGGCCGTGCTCCTCTGAGCCTCTTTTTGCCCCACTCGCAAGAGTTTCACGCAAGAGGACAGTAGACAGACATAGACAGGTCACACTCACAGTCTTTCACAGCTGAGCCCCACTGGGCCGGTGTACTTTCGCGGATTTTCCCCGCCTGGTGTCACACACAGGGAGCCAGCTTTTGCAAAGGATAGCCAGTTTTTATGCTCTGAAGTCCCTCCCTGAAAATGGCGTCTGGGCGAGCGAGGTTTCTGGAGGCTCTTTTTGCCCCACTCGCAAGAGTTTCACGCAAGAGGACAGTAGACAGACATAGACAGGTCACACTCACAGTCTTTCACAGCTGAGCCCCACTGGGCCGGTGTACTTTCGCGGATTTTCCCCGCCTGGTGTCACACACAGGGAGCCAGCTTTTGCAAAGGATAGCCGGCTTTTATGCTCTGAAGTCCCTCCCTGAAAATGGCGTCTGGGCGAGCGAGGTTTCTGGAGGCTCTTTTTGCCCCACTCGCAAGAGTTTCACGCAAGAGGACAGTAGACAGACATAGACAGGTCACACTCACAGTCTTTCACAGCTGAGCCCCACTGGGCCGGTGTACTTTCGCGGATTTTCCCCGCCTGGTGTCACACACAGGGAGCCCTACTTATGTCTTGACTTAGACCAGAGACATTGATGTGTATAACTCAGTGTAAACAGATGCTATATAAATAGAAAAATGTATTTGTTGAGAAAAGAAAATAGCTATCTCATAATATTAATGCATGGTATTAAATTGGAAGGGTAAATAATATTATTTCAAATGTTTCACTTAAACTCATTAAATGGGGCACTTCATTTATAGCACATATGTGACCTTAGAGATCACCTAATAGACTCAAGTTTAAGTATGTGCATATGGCATCTGTGTTTCATCCTTTTGTTCCTTTGCACATGATATCACTCTGGCTGAAATAGAATATTAGAATACATCAAAGATATAGCTCCTTTTCTTTGATTATCATTATTCACATATGGTTCTGTTCACTTCCCTAAATTTAGCTCATTTTTCATCAGGTCCTCATAAAGCATTCTTTGATGTCTTTTCAAAATAAAATTCTTTGAAATAGATTTCTTTCTAACTCTAGAACTACCCCATTCACTATTTCAATATTTTACTTGTTATAACTGCACAGTATATTTTTTCTGACTAGACAGTGAACACAAAGGAGCTTTATTTATCGCTGTCTCTCCCGTGAGACCTTTGGTTGATAGTGTCCAATAAGAGAGAAAATACAATTGCAGCGATAGAGCAATAGTATAGTGAGTAAGATACTTGCTTGCTGACCTGGGTTCTATTCCAAGTACCCCATATTATCCCTCTAGCCCATTAGCAATATTATCCCTTTGAGCATAGAATCAAAAGTAATACCTAAGAAACACCAGGTGTGGCCCAAAAGTATTTAAAGAGAAGAAAATAAAATGGATAAGTTAGATCAGTGAAGTGTAAATGAGAAAGATTGCAGCCTCAGGAAGGATATCTACCATCTCCTTCAATATCTACTTCAGTCATGAGAAAGTACCTGAGTAAATTCGGACCGATGAGAATCTGCAATAAGCACTTGAATTACATAGACCTTACATCTCATTAGCTCTACTAAGCAGATGCCAAACTGTACCTGAGTTTTACTTGTTTGCCCTGTGTGGAAAATGACCATGTCATCTAATTTCTCAAGGAGCCATGAAACTCAGATTTGAGGCAGGTATTGGTTTTTTGCCAGAAATTTAGTCAGTCTTATATTCTGCTCAGAATTTCCAGGCTCAATAAATTCCCTCACAATGAAGAATTTCAGGAAGAAAAAAAAATTGAAATAAAGCAATTTGCTTTAGGGGTTATTTAGAGGGAATTGGGTGGGAAACAGAGAGATGGAGGCATTCTAGTGAAAATAGACTTCTCCAGAGAGAAAAAGAACTGGGAATAACCATTTCTGATGAAAATATGGCTACCCTTTCCCAAATGTGAATCTTTGAAAAAGTTGGTCTTAGAAGTATGTGCCCATCATCTCACTCATCTATGGATTTTAAGAAAAATGAAAGACATTCTTGCAATAATAATTTTGAGACACAGAAGAGAAAAGGGCTGGAAGCTACAGCTCACCTCATGAAGCTCACCACACACAGGGATGAGTTTAGTTAGAGAAATAACTACGTTTTGAACTATCCTAATAATGAGAATGTGTATGAGGGAAATAGAAAGCCTGTCTAGAGTACAGGCGGGGTTTGGGTGGAGAGGAGGGAGATTTGGGACATTGGTGATGGGAATGTTGCACTGGTGATGGGTGGTGTTCTTTACATGACTGAAACCCAAACACAATTATGTATGTAATCAAGGTGTTTAATAAAAATAAATAAAAAATTTCAAATGGTGAAAAAAAAAGAAGTATGTGTCCAAACTAGCCCCACATGGGGCTTTCTATGTAGAAAAAAATCCATTACTAAGGCATCATTAAGAGAAGGAACTTGAAACTTTTACTGGTTCTCCTTTGTGTTTTTGTCAAAATTCTTTTTCTTGAATTTTTCCTAAAGTGTAATCTAGTCTTTTCTGTGCTGTTTCTAGTATCAGAGAGTCTTTTCAGACCTTAGTTCTTTTGTACACAGAGAGAATCTGCTCTTAATACTATTTGCTACTTTTGAGCTAGTGAGAAAGTAACTACTTTAAATCTTACCTTGGTTTTATTACTTCCTAAGTGTTCATTGCTAGGGACACCAGTATTTACCTGTCTGCTTCACAACCACTTCATGTTCCTCTTTCAAAAAAAAAACCTCAAATATCAAGAATTTACATGTTGAATACTCAATGCCATGTGAGTGTCATGCAAGGTAGGGGATGCTTGGGCTCCCCAAAGAGGTACAATTTTCTCCATATACTGATTCCATAATCTGCACCAGAAATTTTCAGCAACAGGACACCTTGATAAAAAAAGTTTTCACTAAAGGCATTTCAGTTTGCATACTTGTTCATCCAAACTCCTTTCATTTCTACTTTTAGAAAGAGAGTTGTAAATTATTCTTAATAAGAACAGAAAATTGACCCTCTTGCAGTTTTTATTTTATTTTTGATATTTGAGTACTCTTTTCAGAATCTTTCGTGTTAAAACAAATAAATCAGACCCTATTACTTTTTCGTTATGGGATTCTCATGGCTTCCAGTGGGAGTCAAATAAATTTTGAATATATCCGTGTAGTCCTAGATGTTCTAGGGATATGATTTTTGTAGTTTTTTTAAAATCTTTTCCTACCGTAATTGTTACAATAAACCTATCCAATTTCAGTCTTTGCTTTTGCTGTCTTCTATGATTAAAACACTCAATATCATACTTTCATCGATTTTCTCTTGTTTTATTTAATTTTCAGCTCAAATGCACATTTTTTTAAGGAGACTCTACCTGACCATTTTCATTTTGTCTGAAGTTGTCATATCCTTCTCTCATTGGTTCATTAATTCTCTCTCACACACATCTTCAGTGCTATTTTTTATTCTCAAATTACTGTGCACATACAATAATCTTACTGACAGAAGTCTACAGATTCTCTGAGGGCAGAGACTTGTCTGTAGGCATTCACTAGGCATCTCTACTACAATAGAGTTACGAAGAAGACATCGAGGATGTATATGTCAAATGATTTAAAGAACGGACAGCTAAAACTATGTAAAATCCTATTTGATTTTTATTTGGCTTTATATAACAAACTACGTAGATTGTGATATGTGATCTACAATGTCACATATTATAAAAAAAGGAGTGTCTTATTTCAGCAAAATAATTTTTTATTAAAACCATCATATAACCACTTGATAACTACTTCTTGAAAATGAATATGAACAAGACAAGATCTTTGTCCTTGATGTATTTGCAATCTGATATATTTCAATCATCGTACACTATCTTAATAGCACTGAGCAGTGGCAAATCAGAATAAATATTAAATAACCTCAGCTAGGAGTGCTTATGTTTGAAAGAAACAGCTGTATTTAAAAGCATCTTTTAAAAATTTTTAGTGGTCTTATAACATGTGCTCAGATGTGCTTTGTTCCCCCCAGAGAGTAGTAGAAATGGCATCTATTAAAATTCTAAAATATGACAGTGGTAGGCTTTTAGGATAACAGTCTCATGTCACTCCATCGCATTTTCTTTGTCATATGAGGATAATAATGCCTGCAGCCATTACTCTAACCATAGAACTTTTTTTTTTAATTTAGAGAAAAATAGCCCTGTGCAATATTTATTATTATATAAGCAAAAATGTTTAAGGCTTGCCTCATTCGGTTAATGTATGCCTTGACTGAAGGAATCACCAGACCAAAGCACTGCAGAAGTAAACAAAATCACCAGTCTTGAGTCTATTAGGTAGATATTTTCTCTCACTCACTTTCATTCTCTCTCCCCCAACTTCTCTCTTTCTTACATTCTCTCTTTCCCTCCTTTGTGTATATTTATAGATGGAAGAAAATGGGACATAAAGATAATTTTTCAACTAACTAGACTCTAGAAGATGGCTCAATGACTTAAGACATTTGCCCAGCAAATTCATACAGGGCCATTAAATCAAACTCTAATATTAACACTACTGTGTGTACTATCTGGCAACTCTTACTGCTGCAAGATCTGGAGTCCCTTGGGAGGGAAAAATTTACCAAGTCCTATTTGAATAGCTTCCTCATATGATATAGGCTTGATATTATTGTTGGGTACAATATACCCAACAACTGTTAGTTCTCAGTAATGCAAGTCTGTTCAGTTTTAATATAAAGTGAGCAACTGACTTTTTATTTAGTCATACTTACCTTGTTCATTTAGAAAAATGGAATAATGTATAATAAATAATGGCATCTAGAACAGGAGAAACTTATATATGTCATATGTGTATATCATAATATGTTCTATTTTGTTGATTAGAAACATTCACAAATAGGGGCCAAAGTGATCACACACAGCTGTAGGGCATTTGCCTTGCTGACCCAAGATGGACCTGATTTTGATCCCTGGAATCCCATATAGTCCCCCAAGCCAGAAGTAATTTCTGAGTGCAGAGCCAGGAGTAACCCCTGAGTGTCACCAGGTGAGGCCCAGAACAAAACAAAACAAAACAACAACAACAAATGAAACAAAGGAACATTCACAAATAATGTAAAAAAAAACACACAACCATCCTTATGAGACATAACACTTCCTGAACTCCCATTATTTCCTCCTTCAAAGGACATGTTTGGGTAGTACAGTTTTCAAGGTTAGAGAGTCTGCTCTCTATTTGCTAAAAATAGATTAGTAGGATTTTCTCTTTAGAATAGCTGTTTGATCAGTCATCAATATAAAGCACAATGTAAAATAAGCAGAAAAGGTTCCCGCCTTTGGTTCTCTGAGATAAAAGGTTTTTACTGGGGACCCAAGAGATAGCATGGAGGTAGAGCATTTGCCTTGCATGCAGAAGGACAGTGGTTTGAATCCCAGCATCCCATATGGTCCCCTGAGCCTGTCAGGAACGATTTCTGAGTGTAGAGCAGGAGAAACCCCTGAGCACTACCGGGTGTGACCCAAAAACAAAGAAAAATTATAATTGACAACTGTGTCCTGGCTGTGGCTAGCAGTCTAAGCATTATTTGGGTTCTGCTGTTACTCTCTAATGAATAGAGTAACAGTTGTGGAAATTTTTAAAGACAGTCCCTGGTTATGCATACTGTGACAAATTTGATAAGTAGTATGCAGTGATAAAATCTTAGTTCTAATAGTGTGGTTGTATCAGAGAAGCAGAGTTTACCTTCATTATAGTCAAGGGTTCTAATTTCAACTTTACTACCTTATAACTACGGTGTTTTGGGTAACGTATCTCAACTATTTTAAGCCTTAGGTCACTTAGTATTTGATGATTCAAATAATTGTGGTGGTAATTTTGTAAATAAGTGCTCATATATAGAACTAGCCTAGCAAATAGTATATTCAACATTAACCTTTTTCTGCCAGATGAAGAAAATAACAGTCATACTAATAAAAAATAGCATTCATTGAGAGATTACTTTGTGTCTGGCAAAATCTAAGCAATTTAGAAAATCGCCAACATTGTAAGTTTCTGTGGAATGTTCACGAAGATTAAATGAGCTGACTTTGGAAAGAGTCATCAGCACTAATGTGTTCTCAGTAGATGTTCATCACTGTCATTCATGAAACACCTGCACTCTATGTTGAAAGTAGTGCCGGTATTTTGTGCATTAGCTAGTTTAACTCTCATATCTGTATTTGTAAAAAATACCTTTTTCCTTTTATCACCATATTACTTTAAAAATAGGTGAAATTAATGTACAAATAATTATAGGAGCCCTTCTTACTCTTTAAACAGATGCTACCACACCATGCCCATGACCCATGCTCCAGTAAGTATCTATAAGCATCCAGTTGACTATCTGTACCCACTTCTCCCATGCTCTGTACTTATGTCTGATTAACAGTTTGTGGTCAGAGCTTGTGAGCTATTTTGGTTTTACTTGTTCATTATATTTTATATGATAGTGAAGACATCATATTAGAAATGATGAGAATAGATCTCAAGAATGAAAATAATTTATTCCAAATTCCACAGAAACCAGCTTTTGTGAGAGTTTGGTCCTAACATTTATGAATTTAATATTATAATAAGTATTGTTTTCTGTTCCTTTCCTCTTCCATTTCAAAAAACAACATTACATTTATTTGGAGGGATTTTGGGTCACACCCAGTGGCGTTCAGGAGTTACTTCTGACTCTGCACTCAGAAATTGCTCCTGGCAGGCACAGGGGATCATATGGGATGCTGGGTTTCAAACTGTCTTCTGTCCTGTATTGGCTGCTTGCAAGGCAACAAAAATCTACTGCAGTGCTATCTCTTCGGCCTTAACAACACTACATTTTTATGTATATCTCAATAATTTTACCTGGGAGAGGAAAGTGATAAAGACCAACAAACAGAGATGTAAAGAAAGCATCCAGATATCAGTGTTAAAGGAAAAGAGAAGAGAAACAAAGTGAATTTATATAGACAGGCACAATAATCTAATTGAACTGATAGCATTAAAAATTGTATGTGTTTTTCTGTGTGTATGTTTGGTGCTATGGGTATTGAACTTGGTCAGCCATAGTAAAGCAAGTGCTCTTCTTGATATACTGTCTCTCTGGCTCTTTGAGTAAATAATTTATCCACTAGGCTAATGACCGGTGCTTTTGACTTACCTTCCCACCAGTAGAAGTAGAATGTGAAGCTGGCAGGTTCTTGAATATCTTTATTGATACTGTGATTACTGATAATAATGGCCCCTGGCTCTCAATAGATGTTATTGCTTTCTTCGTAATTTTAGTCATATAAATCCAGAGTAGCTGAAGGAAATAAGAAAATGGGAAATTAGAAATATATGATTAATATGATAGGTAGAGTTAGAAATTGTTTTTTAAATAATTCATTTATTCTCTGATCCTTTAAAAGAGCATATTCAGTAAACACATATTCAACAAAGTTATTAAAATAAAATTACTTGACTTTTATAATGAGCATTAGAGATATTTATGAACATAATATAGAAGAAACCAAAAAAGAAGCATGTTTTATACAAATTGTTCTAATAAAAGGATGTCACAAAGGTTCAAATGTGCTTTTCCTCATTCCAGAGAATAGATATATTAGAAAGACTGTTAAATGAATATTTGTGAATTAAGCTAAAGTAACTAAAGAATAAACTAAAGATGTAGAAGCAAAGACACCAAGCTGTGACTTTCACTAAATTTTAACTATTTGCTGAACAATATGATACACCAGGTTTATATTACTGCCAACTAAATATTAACTATTTTTTGTATAGGTAACATTTAGTAGATACTTGTTGACTTTAAAATATACGCAAATTTTAAATTTTGTAAATTAAGGCATCGTGCTTTACAAAGTTGTTCATAATAGAGTTTCAGGCATACGATGTTCCAACTTTTACCTAAGTATTAATATTTTGCTATGTGAGAGCCGACATCAAAGCAGATGCCACCTGGCCAATTAACTTTATAAATATAATTATAATTGCTCTTAAGTATATAGGAATATATTTTGAATAATGAGAAAACATAAGTTGTCTAGCACAAATTTGCCACATGTCATTTACAAGGGAAGAAATGGGACACATTAGTTCTTAGAGTTTCCTGCTATTTATAAGTTCAGCTACTGAACTTGTATCACTCTAGAGTTGTTAAACATGCAGAATAAGTTAGACATTTTCTGGATGTTTTATAAGAAGACAAATGTTTGGTTGACTGATAAACACTTCACAAAATAATATTATTGTACAATACATAACTGAATCCTACACTCAGGTATAAACACATGAATTACTGGTCACTCTTAACCAAGTTGAGCTCATAGAATAGGCACTGTTTCTGTTCTTTACATTGATCTAAAACCCAATATTTCAGGGATAAGTCTACTAGAATGTGAAACTATTAATACTTTCTTATAAGCTGTTAATTAGCCCCTGTCTACTACCTTTAGCAGTAACTACTTTTTAATTATTGAAACAACTTCCCATGAAATCATAGTGCAAACTCAGGAACTCAATTCTACTCCATAAGAAAAAACACCCCAGAAAAAATGAATATGATGATATTTTTTTCTTTTTTTTTTTTTTAGAGATAAAGTGTATGTTAAAGAGTTTTCTCGTGGCCATCTCGTAGTGCATGCAAGGTATGGTATCCCGTGTGGTATCCCGAGTTGCCACCTTAGTTTGTCCGCCCTTTGTATCCAAGGGCACCTGTGGACAGAAAAGCTGAGAGGTTATTTAAGATATAGTAAGATAAAGGCATTAAAAGTAGTGTTATGGTATGCTGCCATTGCAGTCCGTGATTTCCCTTGGTGTTCTATACTTGTGTTCCTGTATACGAACTCTAAGTGATTATTGTGGGACTTTGTTGTAGAAGTCTGATTACATACCTGTTCTCTCTATGCTGCTGTTTCTGTTGTTGTTGTTTTCTTTGTGGTATAATGTGTAGTCAAGAGTTTGCATTGTTCCTTTTTCATATATTTTGGACACTGCTCCCACGTATGTGTTGACTATTACAATGTTCGGAGTTTCTACCCTGTTAAACCCTGTTATTTGATTGTTAGGTATTAGTTGTGTATAAAATATGTGTTCTAGGTGTTTCAGAATAGTGCTACCATTCTGTGTTTTTCTTTTGTCTTCTGACTTACTTCGTTTAACATAACATGATCTAGGTCCATCCACGTTGCTGCAAAGTCTGTGATTGTATCATTTCTGACTGCCATGTAATATTCCATTGTATATATGTACCACATCTTAATGATCCATTCATCTGTTGTTGGACATCGAGGTTGGTTCCAAGATTTGGCTATTATACTGAGTGCTGCAATAAATAGTGGGGTGCATACATATTTTGGAATGAATGTCTTTCCATCTTGTGGGTATATGCCTAGGAGAGCAATTTCTGGGTCAAATGGCAGCTCAATTCTGAGTTCTTTGAGCACTCTCCAGACTTTTTTCCATAGATGTTGGACTAGGGGGCATTCCCACCAGCAGTGGATGAGAGTTCCTTTCATACCGCATCCTCGCCAACAAAGGTTGTTTCCATTATTTTTGATGTGAGCCAACCTCACTGGTGTGAGTTGGTATCTCATTGTTGTCTTGATTTGGATCTCCCTGATGATGAGTGAAGGTGAGCATGTTTTCATTTGTTTGTTGGCCATCCTTCTGTCTTCCTCAGAGAAGTGTCTATTCATTTCATCTCCCCATTTTTTATGGCTTTATTTGGTTTTGAGGGGCTCAGCTTTCTGAGTGCTTTGTATGTTCTAGATATCAGCCCTTTATATGATATGTCAAGTGAAAAGATTTTTTCTCATTCTGTTAGCTGTCTTCTTGCATTAAGTAGGGTTTCTTTTGCCATGCAGAAGCTTTTTAGTTTGATGTAGTCCCATTTGTTTATATTTGATGCTAACGTTCTTGCCATTGGTGCTCCATTCTCAAAGACCCTTTTGATATATAGGTCTTCGAGTGTTCTGCCTATTTTATTCTCGATAAACTTTATAGATTCAGGTCTGATTTCAAGGTCTTTGATCCATTTTGAGTTGACTTTTGTATAAGGAGTGAGATATGGGTTGATTTTCACTTTCGTACATGTGGTCTTCCAGTTGTACCAACACCATTTGTTGAATAGGCTTTCTTTGTTCCATTTCAGGTTCTTGCCTCTTTTATCAAATATTAGTTGGCTGTATATCTGGGGGTTTATGTCTGGGAATTATGTTCCGATCCACTGGTCTGTGGTCCTGTCTCTGTTCCAGTACCATGCTGTTTTAATTACTATGGCTTTATAGTATAGTTTCAAGTTAGGTAAGGAGATGCCTCCCAGCTTCTTGTTTATCAGTATGTGTTTGGCTATCCTGGGTCTTTTGTGGTTCCAGATGAATTTTGTGATTGATTGTTCTATTTCTTTAAAGAATTGTGTCTGGATTTGAATAGGGATTGCATTAAATCTATATAGAAGTTTGGGTAAGAGCCAGTGGCAAATATTATCCTCAATGGAGAAAAACTGAAAGCCTTCCCTCTAAATTCTGGCACAAGACAAGGCTGTCCTCTCTCACCACTCCTATTCAACATAGCACTGGAAGTACTTGCTATAGCGATTAGGCAAGAAAAGGATATCAAGGGAATCCAGATAGGAAAGGAAGAAGTCAAGCTCTCACTGTTTGCAGATGACATGATACTCTACTTAGAAAACCCTAAAGACTCTATCAAAAAGCTTCTAGAAACAATAGACACATATAGCAAGGTGGCAGGCTACAAAATTAACACACAAAAATCAATGGCCTTTCTATATACCAATAGTAATAAGGATGAAATGGACATTAAGAAAACAACCCCATTCACAATAGTACCACACAAACTCAAATATCTTGGAATCAACTTGACTAAATATGTGAAGGACCTATACAAAGAAAACTATAAAACTCTGCTCCAAGAAATAAGAGAGGACACACGGAAATGGAAACACATACCCTGCTCATGGCTTGGCAGGATTAACATCATCAAAATGTCAATACTCCCCAAGGCATTATACAGATTTAATGCCATCCCTCTAAAGATACCCATGACATTCTTCAAAGAAGTGGATCAGACACTTTTGAAATTCATTTGGAACAATAAACACCCTCGAATAGCTAAAGCAATCATTGGGAAAAAGAATATGGGAGGAATTACTTTTCCCAACTTTAAACTGTACTACAAAGCAACAGTTATCAAAACAGCATGGTATTGGAATAAGGATAGGTCCTCAGATCAGTGGAATAGGCTTGAATACTCAGAAAATGTTCCCCAGAGATACAACCATCTAATTTTTGATAAAGGAGCAGGAAATCCTAAATGGAGCAGGGAAAGCCTCTTCAACAAGTGGTGTTGGCACAATTGTATAGCCACTTGCAAAAAATTAAACTTAGACCCCCAGCTAACATCATGTACAAAGGTAAAATCCAAATGGATTAAAGACCTCGATATCAGCCCCAAAACCATAAGATATATAGAACAGCACATAGGCAAAACACTACAGGACATTACAGGCATCTTCAAGGAGGAAACTGCACTCTCCAAGCAAGTGAAAGCAGAGATTAACAGATGGGAATATATTAAACTGAGAAGCTTCTGCACCTCAAAGGAAATAGTGCCCAGGATACAAGAGCCACCCACTGAGTGGGAGAAACTATTCACCCAATACCCATCAGATAAGGGGCTAATCTCCAAAATATACAAGGCACTGACAGAACTTTACAAGAAAAAAACATCTAACCCCATCAAAAAATGGGGAGAAGAAATGAACAGACACTTTGACAAAGAAGAAATACGCATGGCCAAAAGACACATGAAAAAATGTTCCACATCACTAATCATCAGGGAGATGCAAATCAAAACAACGATGAGATACCACCTCACACCCCAGAGAATGGCACACATCACAAAGAATGAGAACAAACAGTGTTGGCGGGGATGTGGAGAGAAAGGAACTCTTATCCACTGCTGGTGGGAATGCTGTCTAGTTCAACCTTTATGGAAAGCGATATGGAGATTCCTCCAAAAACTGGAAATCGAGCTCCCATACGATCCAGCTATACCACTCCTAGGAATATACCCTAGGAACACAAAAATACAATACAAAAACCCCTTCCTTACACCTATATTCATTGCAGCTCTATTTACCATAGCAAGACTCTGGAAACAACCAAGATGCCCTTAAACAGACGAATGACTAAAGAAACTGTGGTACATATACACAATGGAATATTATGCAGCTGTCAGGAGAGATGAAGTCATGAAATTTTCCTATACATGGATGTACATGGAATCTATTATGCTGAGTGAAATAAGTCAGAGAGAGAGAGAAAAACGCAGAATGGTCTCACTCATCTATGGGTTTTAAGAAAAATGAAAGACACCCTTGTAATAATAATTTTCAGACACAAAAGAGAAAAGAGCTGGAAGTTCCAGCTCACCTCAGGAAGCTCACCACAAAGAATGATGAGTTTAGTTAGAGAAATAACTACATTTTGAACTGTCCTAATATTGAGAATGTATGAGGGAAATGTAGAGCCTGTTTAGGGTACAGGCGGGGGTTGGGTGGGGAGGAGGGAGATTTGGGACTTGGGTGATGGTAATGTTGCACTGGTGATGGGTGGTGTTCCATTTATGACTGAAACCCAAACACAATCATGTATGTAATCAAGGTGTTTAAATAAAAAAAAAAAAAAGAAAAAGAAAAAAAAAAAGAAGTTTGGGTAAGATAGTCATTTTGACTATGTTAATTATACCTATCCATGAGCATGGGATGTTCTTCCATTTCTTTAGATCGTCTTCAATTTCTTTCTGAAGTGTTTTGAAGTTTCCCTGGTATAGATCTTTCACTTCTCTTGTAAGGTTGATTCCTAGATACTTGATATTTTTGGTACTATCTTAAATGGGATTGTATTTTTAATCTCTCTCTCCTCAACTTCATTGTTTGTATATAGAAACACTAATGTCTTTTGTCTATTGACTTTGTATCCAGCCACTTTGCTGTATTGGTTGATTGTTTCTAGGAGTTTTACTATGGACTCATTAGGGTTTTTGATGTATATCATCATATCGTCGGCAAATAGAGATAGCTTGTGTTCCTCTTTCCCTACTTGAATTCCTTTGATTCCCTTCTCTTGTCAGATTGCTATAGCTAGGACTTCTAAGGTTATATTGAATAAGAGTGGAGAGAGTGGACAGCCTTGCCTAGTTCCTGACCTTAGTGGGAATGCTTCTAGTTTCTCGCCATTAAGTATAATGTTGGCTGTAGGCTTTTCATAAATAGCTGTAACTATCTTAAGGAAGGTGCCTTCTAAACTTATTTTGCTGAGTGTCCTTAACATGAACGGATGTTGGATTTTGTCAAACGCCTTCTCGGCATCGATTGATATGATCATGTGGTTTTTGTCCTTCATGTTGTTGATGTGATGTATCATGTTTCTTGATTTGCGTATGTTGAACCAACCTTGCATTCCTGGTATGAATCCCACTTAATCGTGATGTATGATCTTTTTGATGAAGTGTTGGATTCGGTTTGCTAAGATTTTGTTGAGTATCTTTGCATCTATGTTCATTAGTGAGATTGGTCTGTAGTTTTCTTTTTTGGTGGTGTCTTTGCCTTCTTTGTGAATGAGTGTGATATTAGCCTCATAAAAGGAGTTGGGGAGGATTCCTGTTTTTTCTATGGTTTGGAAAAGCCTATGGAAAAGTGGTAATAAGTCTTCTTGAAATGTTTGATAGAATTCACCTGTAAATCCATCTGGGCCTGGGCATTTGTTCTTAGGGATTTTTTTTAATTACATCTTCAATTTCCTCTGAAGTGATTGGTCTGTTTAGACTTTCTAGATCTTCCTTTTCCAGTCTTGGAAGAGGGTGTTTGTCCAAGATTCTGTCGATTTCTACTGGGTTCTCTAGCCTAGTTGAGTATAGTTGTTCATAATATGATCTCATGATGTGTTGTATTTCTTGGGGTTCTGTTGTAATCTCTCCCCTTTCATTTGTGATCCTAGTGATTTGGGTGTTTTCCCTCTTTTTTTTTTGGTGAGTTTTGCCAATGGTTTGTCTATCTTGTTTATTTTTTCGAAAAACCAACTCCTGGTCTCATTGATTTTTTTGTATTGTTTTCTTAGTTTCTATGTTGTTTATTTCTGCTCTGGTTTTTATTATTTCTTGCCTTCTGGTTGTGGTTGGATTTCTCTCTTGCTGTTGTTCCAACTCTTTGAGGTGATCTTTTAAACTGTTGGTTTTGTTATTTTCCTGTTTCTTGACATAGGCCTGCATTGCTATGAGTTTCCCCCTAATTACTGCTTTTGCTGTGTCCCATAAATTTTGACATGTTGTCTCTTCATTGTCATTTGTCTCAAGGAATCTTTTTATTTCTTCCTTGAGTTGTTCTTTGATCCAGCTGTTGTTAAGCAGCATGTTGTTTAATCTCCAGGTATTAGTTTTCCTCCATTGCTTCTTCTTGACATCAATAATAAGCTCTATTGCATAGTGATCTGAAAGGGTACTTCTAATGATCCTTATTTTTGTGGTCTTATATAAGTTGGCTTTGTATCCTAAGACATGGTCTATTCTGAAGAAGGTTCCATGTGGGTTTGAGAAGAATGTGTATTCTGCTTTCTGGGGATGGAGGGCTTTATATAAGTCTATTAGCCCTAAATCTTCTAATTTTTCATTTAGAGCTCTTATTTCTTTACTATTTTTCTGTTTGGAGGATCTGTGCAGTGGTGATAGTGGAGTATTGAGGTCCCCTACTATTATCAGAATTCCCTTCAAGTGTTTTTCCAGGTTTGCCAGTAGTTGCCTCACATATTTTGGTGACTCTACATTAGGTGCATAGATATTGACTAGGGTTAGTGTTTCTTGATCTAATGTTCCCCTGATCAGTAAGTAGTGACCCTCTTTGTCTCTGATCACTTTCTTGAGGTTGAATACAATTTGGTCTGATATAAGAATGGCTGTCCCAGCTCTTTTTTGTTTTCCATTGGCCTGAATAATTACTTTCCATTCTTTTATTCTAAGCCTGTGCTTATCCTGTAACTGTAGGTGTGTTTCTTGCAGACAGCAGAAGTCCGGTTTATTTTTTCTAACCCAGTTCTCTACTATGTGTCTTTTAATTGGAGAGTTTAGTTCGTTCACATTTAGGGAAATTATTGATAGAGAGGTCTGTTGTGCAGTTGTATTGTGTGGAGTGGTTGTTGTTATAATTGGGGATTTGGATTGTGTAATTCGTCTCTGAGTAAGTCACTTAGGATCGGCTTAGTTTGCACAAATAGTTCAAGTTCGTTCATGTTTGAGAATGTTTTTAGTCTGCCCTCCCATATGAATGATAGTTTTGCTGGGTATTGGACCCTGGGTTGGAAATTTCTTTCCAACGTTTAAATATGTCATTCCACTGTCTTCTTGCTTGAATTATTTCAAATGGGAGATCTGGTTTGATTCTTATGTCCTTTCCTTTGTACTTGAGGTTTTTTTTCTCCCTTATTGCTTTCAGGAGTTCCTTTTTCTCTTTGTTTTTTGCCATTTGGATTATTATGTGTCTTGGTGTGGGTTTATTAGGGTCTATTTTATTAGGGACTCTCTTGACTTCCTGGATTGGTCCTGAATTGTCTTTCCAGAGGGTGGGAAAGTTCTCTGTTATTATCTCCCTGACTACCTGTTCTTCCCCCTTCCCTATTTCCTCCCCTTTTGGTATACCCACAATTCTTAGATTGTTTCTTTTGTCCTTGTTCATTAGATATTGGATTTTTCTTTCCAGTGCTTTGCCTTTTATTTCTTTGTTGGTTTCTTTATCATTTTTTGATTGCAGTTTTCCTTTGAGTTCTTCGATGTGCTTCTCCAACTCTGTGTTTCTACTTGTAAGGCTTGCTACTTTGTCTTTTAAATCCTTCACTTCTTTTTGTATGGAATCTCTCATGTTCTTTGACATTTCTTCTTTAATTTGGCTGATTTGTTCGTCCATGGATTTCTTATACTCAGTTGCTAGGGTTTCTTTCATTTGTTTTAGTAATTCTTGCATTTCCTTCCTCATGACCGCTTTTAGGTCTTCTTCCCCGGATCTGTGAGTTTTGCTGGACTTGGAAACTTGATAGGGTTTGTCATGGTGTCTCCAGTTATTAGGGATCTCCTTGATTTACTCATAATTCTTTGTATTGAATGGTGTGTTTTGGAGTGCTGTGGCTTCTAATTTCGGCCTGCTTTGGTCCCCTTCCTGAAGGTGTTTCTAGAGGGGCCTGTTGGGTGAGTTTGTTGAACCTAGCCCTTTCTCCTCCCCTTTGCTACCTAGAGATCAGCCTTCCTGCAGTGGGTCTTGTCCCTTTTCTGCTCCTTATTTCTGTCAGCGGTGCAGTTCCACTCCTGGCCACAATGGTTACTGGCACTGTTGAGCGTAGCTCTCAATCCACTCTCCTTTCTCTGGGATTCAATGGAGCTCCGCCCCCTCCAAGCCTCCCTTGAATGAGTTCCCTCAGATCGACCCTGCAGGCTCTGTCCACGCCCTTGGGGAGTCCCTGGTCCACTCCAGGGTCCAGGGGGGTGGACTGCTCTAGGTCACCTGCGAGTCCAGATGGCTGGCCCTATCTCCCTATCTCCCCCGTCTATTCAGGTCGCTCAACTTGCCTCCCCTGGGGGGAGGGGCCGGCCCAAATGCCGATCAACAGGACAGAAACTCACTCAGGCCTCTCCCGCCGGCACGCAGGGGTCTCTGGGGGGAGGGGCCGGCCCAAACGCCGAGCAAAAGGACAGAAACTCCGATATATTTAAAACTTAAAACAAACTCATATTCACAATTCTTCACAAGCATTGTGATATTAATCAATTTATTATAGCCAAGAAAGTAATACCACTATAGTCAAAGTTATATGTGTGGTAGTACAGAAGGCACAAAGAATTCATCATTCAGGACTTTTTTTTTTTTTTTTTTTTTGGTTTTTGGGCCACACCCGTTTGACGCTCAGGGGCTACTCCTGGCCAAGAGCTCAGAAATCGCTCCTGGCTTGGAGGGACCATATGGGACAATGGAGAATCGAACCACGGTCTGTCTTATGCTAGTGCTTGCAAGGCAGACACCTTACTTCTAGCGCCACCTCACCGGCCCCAGGACTTTAAAACACCAAATTGGAGACAAAAATAGCATAATTAAACAAAAATAGCAACCTGGCATAGGTTATAATCACTTTTCAAATTATGTAGGGGATTTTTTGTCTCAGAGGTTTCTCAATTCTCAAACTAAGATGTGGACTTCTCTGTAGTTAAACACAGAGCTCGGACCCTGATTTCCTCTAAACAAACACGGAATTCACATTTTATTCTCTAGCCTGCTTGGCTGAAGCACATTATAACTATGCATGTCTCACCTAAAATAAACTGAGTAATGTCCCTGAAGTTGCTCCTGAACGGCATCAATACATAAGTACTTGTCCTCTGCTGTCCCACCCTATGCTATGCTGTCCCATCACGAACTCATCTGGTATTGGACAACTTCTATACTACTCATTTTACCCTTTTTAGAATCCTATACTCTCTCTAGAACACACATCTCTCCCCCTCCATATTTCTTTAAATAAAGCTATTTTATTTTACACATACAATTGTGTGATGGTCAGAGAGATATTTCATTGGGCTGAGGGCATGCCTTGCATTTGGGAGACCTGAGTTCAATTCTTGGCAGCACATTGTCCTATGAGCACCATAAGGATAAGAACAAAAGTGTTGCAAAAAAAAACCAAAACCAAAATGAATAAATAAACTTATGAGGTCAATACTATAAAATATGTTAACAAGCAAGGAGGAGAATGATGAGGGGATATAAAAGTATTCATCCCAGGAATAGGGACAAATAAAGTTAAAGGTATGTTAAATATTGTTTAGAAAGATAAAAATATTAACATTAACTAATATTAATTATATATTCAAGGCAATTTTTTTTGTGGGACCACACCTGACAGCACTAAGGGGTTATTCCTGGCTCTGAGCTCAGAAATCACTACTGGCAGGCTCGGGGAACCATATGAGATGCTGGAAATCGAACTCAGTTCTGTCTACTGTGCTATCTCACTGGTCCATCAAAGCACTTTTCTAAACACTTTTTATTTCTTAATTTAGTCTGTACTTGAAGGACAAAGGCACCAAGATGTTAAAGAAATTAAATATATAATAAATATATAATATAATAATTATATAATTAATAACTATATATAAAGAAATTAAATATATTGCCCATGGTCTTAGAGTTATTAACTGTTAAAATTTTTCTTGCAAATGATAGCATTTCTAAGAACTGTGTTATATTTAATGATTTTAATATTGGGTTGTATGAATATTATTTTTGTTATCTTCTAAGGTCTAGTTATACAAAACTCATACTTTGAATTATTGAATGCCAGCTGTATGCATTTAACCTTCAGAATTCCTTGTGAATTAAGAAACTGAGAAGAGTTAGAACAAGCATGACCATGTGTAAATGAGCTCATGTTCTTTCACTCTTGCAACTGCTAACAGTTAAAGACTAAAACAAAACAGAGTGATCTTTTCTTCAGAAATTGCCTCATTTTCTACTCCATTGTGTGCTTCTTGATACAAGCTATTATAAGGATCCTGAATATTAATATATTTGTTATTTTGTGTGTCAAAAGCATTGAAATCTTTGTTCCTTGCCTGTGGATTGTGAAGGCTTTTATCTGAACACGAGTGAGAGATAGAGGTGTTAGCCCTCAGAGACATCACCTAGATATATTAATGTGTTCCCCTGTTGAGACTTGGCCTAAAAAAGGCAGGAATATATAACTTTGCTATGTCTTACCCATCACAGTAGTGGAATCAAAAGCACATGTGTTCAAAAGACAAGCAAGCATTTCTGAAGGATATGTGCTCACACTGCTGGCCTAAGTAATTTGAAGTCTCCTCTCCTCTAAATTAAGAAGCATCTTTATATTTAGAATGATCTAACATCTATTTTATGGCCTGTCAGAGAATTAAAAAGAGAAAGTAATGATTTTGACTATCCAAAACTTTACTCTTTACAATTCACATTAATAATTAAGAGCTCAGTTGGGGAGGGGGCTGCTGATAAAACCTGGTCTAGGTTCAATACCCAGCATTCATATGTTCCTTCAAGCACCACCAGGAATATTGATTCCTGAGTACAGAGTGTGACCCAAAAACTTAAAAAAAACCCAAAAACTTAAAAAAAAAAAAAAGTTGGGAGTGGGAGGAAGGCCCAACTGGGGCAATAATCCCAAAAAAGAATCATCTCTCTTCAGATATTTCTACTATACTATTATTAAACATAGACCTCTCTTGCAACTATATTTGCTAATTTCTAAATTAAATATTTAAAATTTAAATGTTGAATTAATTTGGTTTATCAACTGCAGTACTGTTTTGAGCTCTTATCCTGTTTCCTTTGTGTTCTAACTCTCCCTTCTTTTTTGTTGTTGCTATTGTTTGTTTTGGGGCCACAACTGGCAGTGCTAAATGATTCCTCCTGGCTTTGCACCCAGGAATTACTTCTTGCAGGCTAGGATAATGGAGGCGGCATATGGGATGCCTGAGATTGAACAGGGATTGAACAGGAATGCACTATCTGCCATGCTATTACTCCATCCCCTAAACCTACCCTCTTTTTTATTAAATATCATTTTTATTTAATCATAGTGGCTTACATATTGTTGACAATAATATTTTAGGTACATGTTAACATAAAATCAGGGGAATTACCATCACCGAATTGTCCTCCCTCCACCTCCGTTCTTCTCCTTCTTTCCATATCCTCTTCCCTTACCCCCGGGGCTGCTAGAATAAGTGATCCCCTCTGTGACTAGTTTACTACTTAGTGGTCTTACACCTATTTGGTCTTGGTACCTCCCTTATTTCCCACCCCCAATTGGGCGGCGGGACTAGGTAGTTCAAGTTATGCGGTTTTGTTTGAAGAAGAGAAAAGTAATAATCTGGAGGAAAAAAGAAAAAAAGAATCAGATACTCTGGAAATGGGCAGAGTCCTTCTAGAGGCTTTCATCCTTGGTTTGAGAGACGAAGGGGAAAAAGAAGGTGAAACATCACAACAGTACATAAAGAACTGTCAAATAAAATATCCAGTGAGCATTCCAAAAAACAAACAAACAAAACAAAAAAAGGGTAAGCACCATATAAAAGCCATGGTATTGAGATAAAAAAATGTGGCAGAGCACATAAGAAAAGAAAAGAAGAAAATAAATAAATAAATAAATATAAATGGAGACATCCACTTCAATAGCCAAACCACAACAATGAAATCAACAAAAAATAGATAAGTAAAGAATAATTAAAAAATTGTTTTGTGCTTTTTTTTTTCCCTCCTGCAGATGCACAGTATATTGGGGTCATTCGAAAAGGAATTTCCTTTGCCTAAGCGATACAGGGTTTCTCCACCCTTGAAGTATATTGTTATGGGATTAACTATAGACTCCTTTCAGGTTCATTTACTCTCCCCTTGAACCTCCCCTCTTTTTAAAAGAAAAATTTTTAATGAAACCATTGTGATTTACAAAGTTATTTATATTTGGCTTTTAGACATGCAGTGTTTCAAGACCAAATCCTACCACCAGTGTCAACCTCTCTCCACCACAGTTGTTCATGTTAACAATGTGTGAATTGGTGAGTGAGAAAGGTCAGTGAGAAATGAGATGGATGAAAGCTATAAGTCTTTATTAAAAGAGTAGATATTTACAGGCTGATACAAGAAAAGTAAGAGTTTAGTAATACATAGACCACTGATATCTGTTTAAGACTTCTTTGTGATACAACTTTTTTTTTCATTAAAACCTCTTTCTCACTGTGAATGTAACATTTTTGGAAAGATCATGGAGCACTTAGATTTTTTTTCCTGTGCAGAATGTTAAAATTCACAACAGCAGTTGAGTAATAGAACAATGGGTAGGTTTGCCTTGCATGTGACTGAACCAGATTTAGTCTTCAGCGTATAAAAGCATATAAGATCCTCCAAACCCTGTCAAGAGTGATTCCTGCCTGAAGAGCCTGGAGTAAGTCCTGAGCAGGGCTGAGTGTGGCCCAACACCTGTACACACACACACACACACACACACACACACACACACACACACACACACACACACACACACAGAAATAAAGCAATTAACGATATGCAAATCTGCAGTAATGTTTAACTTTTATTTATTATATTTATTATTTGTATGTCTATTTAGCTAACAATAGTCTATCATATTGATAGTAAATGTTACATGCTACCATAACTATGGAGTGCCCACAACCCTCAACTATTATCTCTACCTCATTGATAATCTGATCTTCTTCCCCTGACCTATGCCCATTAATTATTAATTGACTTTGTATTTTTATGTCAAATTTTTGTCACTTTTTAGCACTTCCTATTCACTGATGACACCTTTCTATCATACACAGATAAGTGATATCATTTGGTTTTTGTCCATTTTCCTCTGACTTGTTCTGCCTAACATAACTACCTTCCAATTCCATTCACATTACAGAAAACCACATTATTTCATCTTTTCTTAATGTTGCATAATATTACATTTACAACAGACTTTTTATTCACACCAATTCTGTTCATTTTTAGTTACCTTTACTGTTTTCATCTCCTGATTGTTATACTAACTGGAGTATGGAACTTTTGCATATAGTCTTACAAGTTAGATCTAGTATTTTGGAGATAGATGCCAGCAATTAGAAGAGCTTTGTCAGGGCCGGCGAGGTGGCGCTGGAGGTAAGGTGTCTGCCTTGCAAGCGCTAGCCAAGGATCAGGACCGCGGTTCGATCCCCCAGCGTCCCATATGGTCCCCCCAAGCCAGGGGCAATTTCTGAGCGCTTAGCCAGGAGTAACCCCTGAGCATCAAACGGGTGTGGCCGAAAAACCAAAAAAAAAAAAAATAGAAGAGCTTTGTCATATGGTATTTCTATATTTTATGGGTATTTTTATTTATTTATTTATTTATTTATTTTAAATAATTTTATGGTTTAGTGATATGTTTGTAATACTGTTAACATTTATGGAGTTTTTGTTGTTTTGGGAGGGGACCTTCCCTGGAGATGCTCAGGGGTTACTCCTGATTCTGTGCTCAAAAATTACTACTGGCAGGCTTGAGGGTGCTGGGGATTGAACCCAGGTCAGCCACTTGCAAGGTAAATGCCCTACTCACTGTGCTACTGCTCTGGCCCAACAACTATGATTTTTATGTTCTCAGTCACGATACCTACCACCATCAAATAACCTTCCACTAACAGCTCCTATGTCACCTCTAATTTACCTCTTCATTCCTCATATTGCCTCCCTATCCAATTTATTAATCTCAGTTTTGTAGTACAAGGAAAAGGATTTGTTGACTCTAAATACAATCGATTGATTTTCTGTATACCATAATGTGATATTATCAGGTAGTTGTCCTTATCCTCTTGACTTGTTTCTCTTTAACAGGATACTCTCCTGTTCATCCAAGTTATAGTATATTGTAAGATTTCATTTTTTTATTATAGCTACATGGCATTTTAATTTGAACATATACCAGAATTTCTTAAACTACTCATCTGTCTTTGTACATTTTTTTGTGTTCACAGCCTTGCTACAGTTTACCTGAGAACTCTCAATTATATCCCATTGGTATGAAAGTCTATATTTTAATACAGCAGAATTTTGATTACTATAGCTTTATACTACAGTTTAAAGTCATAAAACACAATCATCCATCTTATTTTTAGTATTACTTTGTCTATTTAGGGCATTCTAAGATTCTATGCATCTTTTAGTAGAATTTATTCTAAATCAATCAGGAAGGCCATTGGAGTTTTAATGGATGTTTCACTGACCCTGTATAATACTTTGGGTGATCAAAGTATTGATTGCCTCAAGGATTACTATTCTGACATTAAATGTTATAATCTATGAGTTCTTTTTTTTTTGACACTTTCTTTCTTTTGAATATTATTTTATCCACTCAGCATTTCTAGTCATTGCTAGCTAACTCCTCAGTGTTTTCTAACTATTTTGGAATCAGCAATTGAGTCTCAGGAGAGCTAGACTGTCTTCTTTTATCATTTCTGAATACTACTTGGCATTAAATTTTATGTAACTCTCAGCTTCTTTGTGCTTGAACACAGATTGAGCAATTGTCTCATTACAGAAACTTGTGGCTTGTGTATAATGAAATCAAAGATCATGCCTGTGTGATAGTGTGATAGCTCACCCATGAGCACCTACAACTTTTTTGTTTGTTTGTTTTTGGGCCATACCCAGTGAATCTTAGGGGTCACTCCTGCTTCTGCACTCAGAAATTTCTCCTGGCTTGGGGGACCACATGGAATGCCTGGGATAGAACCGCGGTCCATCCTAGGTTAGAGTGTGCAAGGCAAACGCCTTACCACTTGTGCCAGTGCTCCAGCCCCATCACTTACAACTTTTTTTAAACAACATTGAATTGCTTTGGTCTAAGGCCAATAGTGGTGCTGTAAAATAATTTATCTGTGGGTTTATGAGCAGAAATTTGAAACTGTAGTACTTGGACCCAATAAAATACTGTTGGCATAAAAAGAAAATCACCATCTTATTCAACAAGAGTTTACTGAGTTCTGTCTATGCTAGACCAAGTGCTAAGTCTTAGGCAGACAGAAAGGAATGTCTTTCAAATATCTAATGAGGAATGAAGTGGTGGGTAGAGGTTGTGGAAAGTAAATTGTGGAACTTGATATATAAAGACAAAAATGAAAAAGTAACTTGCTTCCAGCTGGGGTTGAGACATGTGAAAAACGCTATGCACTTGCTAATATTTTATAGAAATCATATTTTACTAGATCTTGTAACTACTGAAAGTGGTTTTTTTCTTTCCTAAAAATTCTTAGCATATTGACAGAGTAGAAAGATTGGCTATTATTCTAATTTATCTTTGCAAAGACATAGCAGAATAGAGTATGCTATTTCTATGATGGTTCAAAAGTGAAATGGAGTGAATTAGTTGCATTATTAGTTGATGGTTAGATTTGTTCCAATTCATTGCAGTGTTTTTCAGAGAGCGACCTTGATTTCATTGTTTTATTATTACCTTCTACATTCAGTGAACTTAAGTTAATATTGGAGAAACTGTATATTGTCTGATAGAGTAGAGATTTTCCATTTGGTATCTGTAAAATGTCATTGTATTTGTTTTCTATAGAACTGAGGGAGTCTGCCTTTATTCAATAAGAGGGACCAGCCTCCTAATGTCAAGCTGCCTGTACATTTTTGTATCCTGAATCAGAACCATATAAGATTTATAAGACTAGGCATGTTATTTGACACTATACTTACTTTCCTTATTCTTCTTATACTGGAATGCAGGTATTGTTGACACTAGGTTTCTGCATGCAGAGGACACTTAAACCTATAGAACTTAGGGGCTGGAGAGATAGCATGGAGGTAAGGCATTTGCCTTTCATGCAGAAGGAAAGTGGTTCGAATCCCAGCATTTCATATGGTCCCCTGAGCCTGCCAGGAGCGATTTCTGCACATAGAGCCAGGAGTAACCCCTGAGCGTTGCAGAGGGTGACCCCCCCAAAAAAAACTATAGAACTTAATGTTATGGAAAAGTATATATATTAAAATGACATTTTATAAATTGTAAAGCAAAATTTATTTTTTAATAGAAAACTGAGGGCTAGAAACACAGCTTTGTGAACTTGGTACTTGCTTTTATGCAGGAAGTCAGTATTCATTTCCCCTACTAAATGGTCCCCTTCAGCACTAGGTATGAACCACAAGCATAGAACTGAAATAGCCCCTGAGCATTACTGCATAGGGCCCCAAACTCCCCAAACAATAATGCAAACTGATAAATTAAAGTAATTTTAGATTTAACAGCTTCCGCTTTATGTATCCTAAAGTGAATGGACATTCTCTTCTGTTATGGAAATACACTGCAGAAATATTTGAAAAGCAGGGATCACTTTATTTTCAGTTTAGCTATCTCCTAAGTGGAATTGATGATAATGCTAACAGAAAAGGACAAAATTGATCATGAGTTTGAAGGATTTTGAAAATTCAGTGAGCACAGCATATAAATACAATAAATTATTATTGCTATACACAGTAAATAGTAATATCTCTGTTTCATAAAATGCAACAAGATACAAATATCTGGGGATGGCCACAGTGCTAAAGCATTTTGAATTCTAAGGAAGATACATGGAAGGAACTATCTGTTGGTTTTCACTGGCCTGTAAAAATTTTAAATTTTCCTAGAAAAGGAATTTGGCTGATTTTATTAGCTATAGAATTCCCTATTCCTAGAATCATTTATGGCAAATCATAAATGTTTAATATTTATTTATATGCAGAATAAATTAATAAAAGTACTCTCAGAGCAGTACATTATATTAGGAACCATGACTTAAATTGCCACTGTCTCTGAATAGCTGAGCAGTGTCAAAATTGACCTGAAGTATTTATTTGTCTTCAATCTGGCAACCTTAATATTGTGAAAAATAAACAAAGCCAGAGGCTAGTTAAAATGCTAAAGCCATTTTAATCAGGAATAAGCTATTGAAAAATGAAAGAAAGTCTAGAGTGATTTAACTTGGCTTTGATATGTGGAACGATGACTGGACATTTAAAAAGAAAAATTAATTGAGATGTAAGAGGGTGGTGATAGGAAAATGCTTCAAATAGACATGGGAGGGGGTTAGTGCACATGCATTCTATTTATGTTTGTTACTTATTCTCCTAGAGATTAGGAATCTAGTGTGTGAGTCTTGTAGTATAGACCATGTCTCTGGGAGTTTTTAAATAAACATTCTTTTGACCATTTTTTGATCGTATATATTTGAGTAGAAGCCGAGTTTTTCCAGCACAAAATTTGTGTTTTCTTCTTTAATATATAAAATCTTTATTGAAGCACCTTGATTACAAGCATGATTGTAGTTGAGTTTTCCTTTTTTGTATTTTTATTAATTAAATAATGTCTTTATTTAAACACCATGATAACAAATATAATTGTAGTTGGGTTTCAGTCATAACAAGAACACCCCCTTTACCCATGCAACCTTTTCATCACCAGTGCCCCCATTTCTTCCCTCTCCCACCCCGTGCCTGCATTTGAAATATGTCCCTCACTCACTGCATTGTCAAAATAGTTCTCAGCATAGTAATTTCTCTAACTGCACTCGCCACTCATTGTGACAGTGAGTCGGTCCTTCCAGCCCTCAACTCTGGGACTTATTTCAATGTCTTTTCTTTTTCTTAAAACCCATAGATGAGTGAGACTCTTCTGTCTCTTTCTCTCCCTCTGACTAATTTCACTCAGCATAATAGATTCCATGTACATCCATGTATAGGAAAATTTCATGACTTCATCTCTTCTGACAGCTGCATAATATTTCACTGTGTACCAATTTCTTTAGCCACTCATCTGTTGAAGGGTATCTTGGTTTTTTTCCAGAGTCTGGCTATTATAAAATTGCTGCAATGAATATAGGTGTGAGGAAGAGATTTTTGTTTTTTTTTTTGTGTGTGTTCCTAGGGTATAACCCTAGGAGTGGTATAGCTGGATCAAATAAAAGCTCAATTTTCAGTTTTTTGAGAAATCTCCATATGATTTTCCATAAGGCTGGACTAGACAACATTCCCACCAGCAGTGGATATGAGTTCCTTTCTCTCCACATCCCCACCAGCACTGATTATTCTTGTTCTTTTTGATGTATGCTAGTCTCTGTGGTGTAAGATGGTACGTCATTGTTGTTTTGATTTGCATCTCCCTGATGATTAGTGATGTGGAGTATTTTTTTAAAATACTTTATTTAAACACCTTGATTACAAACATGATTGTGGTTGGGTTTCAGTCATGCAAAGAACACCCCCCATCACCAGTGCAACATTCTCATCATCAATGTCACAAATATACCTCCTCCCCACTGCACCCCTACCTGTACTCTAGACAGGCTTTCTATTTCACTCATATATTCTCTTTGTTAGGATATTTTTCAATGTAGTTATTTTTCTAACTAAACTTATCACACTTCATGTCGTGAGTTGGAACTTCCATCCCTCCTCTCTTTTGTCTCTGAAAATTATTGCAAGAGTGTCTTTCATTTTTCTTAAAACCCATAAATGAGTAGACTATACTATTTCTTTCTCTCTCTCTGATTTATTTTGCTCAGCATAATAGATTCCATGTACATCCATGTATAGGAAAATTTCATGACTTTGTCTCTTTTGATGGCTGCATAATATTCCGTTGTATTTATGTAACACAGTTTTTTTAGCCATTCATCTGTTGATGGGCATCTTGGTTATTTCCAGAGTCTTGATATGGTAAATAGTGCTACAATGAATACAGGTGTAAGGAAGGGATTTTTGTATTGTATTTTTGTGTTTCTAGGATATATTTCTAGTGGTATAGCTGGGTCCTATGGGAGCTCAATTCCCAGGTTTTGGAGGAATCTCCATATCACTTTCCATAAAGGTTGGACTAGACAGCATTCCCATGAGCAGTGGATAAGAGTTCCTTTCTCTTCACATCCCCACCAACACTGCTTGTTCTCATTCTTTGTGATGTGTGCCAATCTCTGTGGTGTGAGGTGGTACCTCATAGTTGTTTTGATTTGCATCTCCCTGATGATTAGTGATGTGGAGCATTTTTTCATGTGCCTTTTGGCCATTTGTATTTCTGTCTTGTCAAATTGTCTGTCCATTTCTTCTCCCAATTTCTTTATGGCATTAGATGATTCTTTCTTGTAAAGTTCTGTCAGTGCCTTGTATATTTTGGATATTAGCCCCTTATCTGATGAGTACTGGGTGAATAGTTTCTTCCACTCAGTGGGTGGCTCTTGTATCCTGGGCACAATTTCCTTTGAGGTGCAGAAGCTTCTCAGCTTAATGTATTCCCATCTGTTAATTTCTGTTTTCACATATTTGGAGAGTGCAGTTTCTTCCTTGAAGATGCCTTTAGCCTCAATGTCCTGGAGTGTTTTACCTACGTGTTGTTCTATATACCTTATGGTATCAGGTCTGATATCAAGGTCTTTAATCCATTTGGATTTTACCTTCATACGTGATGTTAGCTAGGGATCTAAGTTTAATTATTTGCAAGTGGCTATCCTGTTGTGCCAACACCACTTGTTGAAGAGGCTTTCTTTGCTCCGTTTAGGATTCCTTGCTACTTTATCAAAAATTAGGTGATAGTATGTCTGGGGAATATTATCTGAGTACTCAACCCTATTCCACTGATAATAAACACCCTAAGATAGCTAAAGCAATCCTTGGGGAAAAGAATATGGAAGGCATTACTTTCCCCAACTTCAAACTGTATTACAAAGCAATAGTTATCAAAACAGCATGGTATTGGAATACAGAGAGATGTGGAGCATTTGTTCATGTGCCATTTGGCCATTTGTATTTCTTCTTTGAGAAATTTTTCATTTCTCCTCCCAATTTTTGATGGGGTTAGATGTTTCTTTCTTGTTAAGTTCTGTCAGTACCTTGTATATCTTAGATATTAGCCCCTTATCTTATGTGTATTGAGTGAATAGCTTTTCCCATTCTGTGAATGGCTTTTGTATCGTAGGCATTATTTCCTTTGAGGTGCAGCATAATTAGTTCCATCTGTTTATTTATCCTTCAGCTTGTTTGAAGAGTGCTGTTTCTTCCTTGAAGACGCCTTTAGTTTGGTGTATCTGTTGGTATTTCTTTCCTTAAAGTAGATCATTCAGCTTTTCTTTTAGGGCTGGTTTTGAGTCTGTAAAGTTTCTCAGCTGTTGTTTATCCATGAAGCCATGTATGCTACCTTCAAACCTGAAAGTGATTATGACTGGGTTTAGTATTCTGGGTGAAGCATTCATTTCATTGAGTTTTGTCTCTATATCCCACCACTGCGTTCTGGTCGTGAAGGTTTCTTGTGACAGGTCTGCTGTAAATCTTAAGGATGCTCCTTTGAATTTAATTTCCCTTTTTGACCTTGCTGCTTCCAGTATTCTATCCCTATATGTGGGATTTGTCATCCTGACTAGGATATGAGTTTGGGTGCTTTTCTTTGTGTCTCTTTTAGCTGGTACTCTTCAGGCATGCAAAATTTGGTTGCATGCTCTCTTTAGCTCTGGGATTTTCTCAGTAATTATGTTCTTAACTGTTAATTCTTGCTGGGGATTTTCTTCCTGGCTCTCTGGAACTCTAATGGTTATTATGTTGTTTCTGTTGAATTTATCAAAGACTTCAATTTTCATCTGCTCACATTCCTTGAGTATTTTTTCCATTGTTTGATCATTTGCTTTGATGTTGTTTTTTTTTTTTTCCCAATCTTTCCTGCTGTATTGATTTTCTCCTAAATTCTATTACTCTGTTGTAGAGGCGTTCTATTGAGGTTTTTATTTCATCTACCGAGTTTTTCAGTCCTGTTATTTCAGCCTGGAGTTTTCTGATTTCTGTCTTTGTGTTCTGTTCAGCTCAATCTACGCTTTCTTTGAGTCCTATGAACATCCTTCGTATTTCTACTCTAAACTTCTTATCTGAGAAGATAATTAGGTGGTTGACATTTTTGGGTTATCAGAGCTGCCATCTTCATTTAATATTTCTGATGTCTCCCCATTGTTATACTTGCTGTGAAGTGAAGCGGAGCCTCTAGGCCTAACCTACTCAGTTGTTAGTTTCAAACCTGCAGCATTCAGGCACCCTCAGTAATGGTGTTGGCTATAGTGACCCGGACTCACCCAGTTCAGGCATGTCCAGGGCACCTCAGTCTCTCAACTTCCTTTGGGGATTCTGTGTTGGGGTTAGTCTCAAACCAGCGGCACTCAGACATCCTCAGCAATGATGTCGGTGACCCGAATTTACCCTTTTTCTTAGTTGGGTTTCAGTCATAAACAGAACATCTCCCTTCACTTGTGCAACATTCCCACCAATGCCTCCCTCCCTTCTTTCCAGCCCTTGTCTGTATTTGAGACAGGCATTCTACTTCTCTCATTAAGATTGTCATGCTAGTTATTAGTGTAGTTATTTTCTAACTATATCACTACTCTTTGTTGTGAGCTTCATATTGTGAGCCAGTCCTACCGGCCCTCATCTCTATTGTCTCTGGGGATTATTACAATAATGTCTTTTTTTCTCTTAAAACCCATAGATCAGTGAGAATATTCTGTGTCTATCTCTATCCCTCTGAATTATTTCACACAACATAATAAATTCCATGTACATCATGTATAGGAAAATTTCATGACTTCATCTCTCCTGACGGCTGCATAATATTCCATTGTGTGTACCACATTTTCTTTAGCCATTTATCTGTTGAACAGCATCTTGATTGTTTCCAGAGTCTGGCTATTGTAAATAGTGCTGCAATAATTTCGAACTTCTCAGGCTAGACCTTGAGGGGGAAAATTGCTCAGAAGCAGCCATGAATAGTTAGCAATGGTATTGTTATATGATTTTTATTTAATATGGAAGACTGGGGTAAACAAAATCATGTTTGCTGAGAGATACAAAATAGAAGTTCAAATTAAGCAGAACTTGTCTCTCAAAAGGATCAGAGTGTACTAATTTCTCCTATCTAAAAAGTGGTTTTTCTCTTAATTCCACCATCAAACCTCACTTGTAGGTCTTTAGATCTTTTCAAAAAGTATCTTCTAAAATTACGAATCAAACTAGATTAATCTTTTGCATAATCAGCAGACTAAGAGAAGAATTATGGAAAAACAAAGATGACCTAAAGAAACAAAATACAGTGGGAAGGACATCAGCCTTGAGCATGTAGAGACCCTTTTGATATCCATCATTGCTTGGGGTCCCCCAAGCACTGCCAAGAAAAATTCCTAGTGCAGAGTTAGGATTAACTTCCATGCAACACTAACAAATTAACTCCACCCCACTAAACATACACACACACACACACACACACACACACACACACACACACACACACACATCAAATAAAAAGACGAGAAGTGACACTAGGAGAGTGAAAAATGTTCTTAAGCTCTCTTTTGGTCAAGGAACAGTAATTTTGTACAACAAATAGATCATAAACACTACTGTAATTCTGTAACTCCAACCACAATAATAAAAACTCAATTTTAAAATTTGTTTAGAGGTATATATTTTTTTCAGTCAATTATGTACTTATTGGCATGGTAGCTTCAACATTGTTCTCCTTAACAAAGTCCTTAACACTACTTCTACTGGTATAATATTTTTGTTTGTTGGTTGGTTAGTTTTTGGCCCACACTCAGGGAATGATAATCCATTTGGGATAGATTCCATGGGGACAGAATTTTTAGCAGTTTTTACCACTAGCTAGAAGTTAGAGAAAATAAACTGAAGATAATAAAAAATATATTAAAAAAGTAATGAAAACTGTATATATTGCTTTGGTGCTCTAATCTGACTCTGATTCTTTATATTGAGACCTGGATTGTTTTGTTTGTTGTTGGTTGGTTTTGTTAGTTTGTTGGATCTCTATTGTATTGTTGACAGTGTTTCTTTGACCTTCTGATTTTATGTAAGTTTCTATCTGTAAATGAAATTACTTTGTAACCTCTCTAAGCCTAAGATTTTTCCTTGGCAGAGATGAAAATACTTTCTCATCGGACAACTCACTTGAGAAAATGATTTGTCAAAACAGAGAGTTTGGTTTTTACCTTGGCTGGTTTCCCTGTTCATGTTTGTCACCATAAATTAGACTTTATTGAAGAGAGTAAAACAATACTTCATTGTTACATATTCTCAGGCATTTATTTCCAATACTCAGAGAGTCCAAAGATATTTTAATAGCTATTGATTGTCCAAGAAAACCATTTATTTCTAAGAATTCCCTGAGAAATTTCTAGAGCTACATGCATCCCTCTATTCTTCACTTGTCCCCACTTTTATTCTAGTACTGCAATTACAGGCTCAGTCCCAGAAAGGGAAAAAATAATCATAGAAAGCTACAAATGGGAAAAATTTATAAAAAATTTATGCAATTCTTACATTTACTCAAGCAAATTTATAGGTCTCAAAAATGGATTTTGTTTTTGAAATCACAGTTAAATCAGATTCAAATTTACAAACAAATGGTGAACAACGAGGTGAAAGTAAGTGAAAAATATGCTAGGTAAAGATGTCATAGGAGCTTCAAGAAATACAAAAATAAATAAGAACAGTATCATATCTCCGAATGAGTAAGAAAGTACTGTGTGATCATGTCTAGTAATTCAAATAAACCTGAATATATTGGGGTAACTAAAAATAAAAGTGCACAGAGATACTTCTTTTCATTTAAAAGTAATTTTTGCTGTGATTAAAAAAATGACTGTAACAAGTTGTGTCCCTGGTGGTTAGAATTTTGGAATTATAATAAAAATACCCATGTGGAGGCTGGAAAAATAGTATAATGTATAGTGACTGCCTTGCATATTGCTACGTAGGCTAAATTTGTGATTTTCCATATGGTCCCTTAGGCACTGCTCTAGTGATTCCTGACTACAGAACAAGAAGTAACCTTTGATCATTTCTGAGTGTGGTGCCAAAACAAAAAGAAAAACAATACAAATGAAAAATGCAAGTCCACTTTTTGTGGTGCAGACAATACTTATCCAATACTTCTCCCACCCATGAGCAGATATAGAAAAACATAAATCTAGGGTAGTTTCCATCAATACCATGGTTTCTCCTCACAGTTAAATTCTCTTTGGATAGAAATTATTTCAATATTTATTGATTTTTAAAAATTTATTCTCTTCACTGGTCAGAATTGTATTGATTTTTAAACAGATTGAATAACCAGTTGAAGAATCATGATGTGCTCCTGGCAGAAAGTAAACTAACGTGTCTAATTTAGAAGGCTACTTTTATTCTAGTCTTGTTTTCTACCTAGAAGGAACCATTTTCTCCTCTTGCAATAAAACACATATATTTGTACACCATATAAATAAAAACCTAGTCATTGATCAAGGGCTGTTCAGGGATATCACAAAATAAAGCATTTCTTAAACATTTGTCATTTAATGTTAACACCTGATTTCCATATGAGGTTTCAGAAAGGACTTGAAGTGATACCATTTCAGAGCTTGATACTATTTAAATATGTAAGAAGGTATGTGAAAATTCGCAATTCAACTGGAAACTATGTTAACAGATAAAAGTGTGAGCAACTTACAGAATAAAAATGCTAAATAAATAGTGCTAATTTTAATATATTTCAAAAAGATAGGACAATGGACGCATAAGATAAAATCTGTGGAGGAAAAAATACAGAAGAAATATGAATAGTAACAGCAACTAATTGCTTCTGTGCAATTAATAAAAGATCAGCTTTGCAGTATGTGCTTACTCAGATTATCAAATTATCCTACAAGATTTTTTTATCCACATCTTCAAGTGATAGGTCCAAGACCCAGAGAAGTTTGATAACTTTTTCCATATGATCATTATGTTTCAGGGATCCAGCAATATGCAGCTAAATCACTTGCCTCCATTTACCTTGAACTCTTCCTGACTGAACACTAAAAGGCACATATTTCATGAACCTCCTAAGTTCCTGGCAAACTGGGACAATAGGTCACATTTTTTGGCACCTCACAGTGCAAAATTCTGACTGAAGCTTTTAGTTGACAGACTATATACTGTTTTAATTGAGGAAAAAGAAACAATGGCCATAGAAAATTTAGGAAGTGATAGTCACTGCCAATAGCATAAAAGTGGTAGAAGACTGGAGAGTCCATTCTTCAAGAATATTGTCTACCTTATTTGATGATTTATTCCCAGTTTCTGGCATTATGTCTATTATAAGATGTTTAATATATAATATATGCATGTGTGTTTCATTGATTATTACTGACTAAACAGGTAAAATAGAGTTAAGGCAGTAGTATTTTGCATGAGTCAAAAAATAGTGACATTAAGTAATAAAATGTATTACAGTGTTCTTAAGTTAAAGGTTTAACTTTTCCAAAAGAATGGTTGTAAGAATGCATAAGATTTGGGCATCAAAGAGGATCAAATGGAAACTTTCACTAGAAAAGGAAGAAGAGGGCTGGAGAGATAGCATGGAGGTAAGGCGTTTGCCTTTCATGCAGGAGGTCATCAGTTCGAATCCCAGTGTCCCATATGGTCCCCCGTGCCTGCCAGGAGCAATTTCTGAGCATGGAGCCAGGAGTAGCCCCTGAGCACTGCCGGGTGTGACCCAAAAACCACAAAAAAAAAAAAAAAAAAAAAAGAATCTCATTAAAAAAAAAACATTAAAAAAAAAAAGGAAGAAGATATAAAAAGAAAGTAACTGCTAATTGTACAGATAATAGAAAAAAGTAAATAAATATTAAATGCAAAGTAATTTATTTTTTCTTTGTTTAAAGAGAACCAGTTAAGGAAATGGGAGACACATTAGAGAAAATCAAAATTATATGCTTAATTTTTTTAAAAAAAATTATAATGCTTCTGTCTAACTCAAGAAACTTTAAAACTGAAACAAGGAGTGAATAAGCTAATTAATACCAGAGGTACATTGGGACTTTTATAAGAGATACATGGTGCCTATCAAATAATAAAATAATAAAAATAACCTATAGATAACTTAGCTATTCTTTTAATCCTTGGCTTTTTAGATTGAACACATGAATATTACATTAAAGTAACATGAGTGGGACACTTCCTTAGGCTGATGAAACACGTCTGATGTATCATTTTCACTCTACATGTTATATGTTATGTTCTGTGCTTTAATGGAACAGTAAAAACATAAACTGGTGATCTGTATTCAACAGGAAATGGCTCTTACAGGACCTGAAATTCACTAGGCTGCTTAAAATTTTACAAACCCCAGTACATCTCTGGTTTTTCTTCTTGTTTCTTTCACTTATAGGATAAGGTGCACTACCTATATTTCCCCCTGTATATTTCTCATTGCCACTATAGACTGAGTAATATTGCTTTAGATATGGGAGAGACATCTGTGCTCTATCTTATTTATCTTTAATAATACCCCAAGCTCTGCTCTCATTTTAAGCTAGCAATGCCAGTAATGATTTCTTAGAACACACAGCTGGGTATTCAAACCCCAGGTGAAATTTGTTCCTTACACATCACCTATTTTGAGTTTAAAAATTAGACTGATGAATTGTTAAAGTGTTTTAGAAAAAGGATATGATGTCAGGACAAAGTTAACTTTGTACTCTAACTTGTATTCTAACCATTACTAAACAAATGGGGAAAATATTTCCCCTGAACTCTGAAATTTATGGAGATTTCATCTACTCTGAAATGTTTATACTGTTGTTTTGCTATTATAGTTTTAGAAAACATATTTTTTTGAAAAGCAAGAATATTTTGGGGTCTGAACTTGGGTTGTTTTGATAGATGCTAATATAAACATCTCTGAATCATATTATAGTATAATATTTATTATCAAGTACAATAATAAGGAATTTCAGAAGTTACAAAATTGAAAATTTATTTCAATGTAAGCATACCCTTTATTGAAAAAGTTATGATCTGTGCATAGAATATTTAATGAATTTAAAAGAAAAATGCAGCAAATAGCAGTTCTATCATTTGGAATAAGAAAAAAAATACACATACTCTTTAACAGTCACAGATTTAAGTGTAGAATAGTTCTCCTGATTTTTGTTTCATTGCCTCTTTATTATTGAAGGCTTCTATGATGATTTGGGTAAGCATCGTTGGTGAATATCTTTATGTTTTCTCAGCATAGAACAACGGTTATAATATGTAAATAGGGTTCCTCTTTCCTTTGGATGCCTTGGGATATGTATAATAGATTAACTTGGCTTTGTGCAGAGCAAACAGGTCTGTATTACTAAGAATATGAATAATGTCAGCTTCCATAATTGCTAACATCTGGCTTTCCATAAATCTGTTAAATTGCATGGAAGCAGAATTAGATTTCTGTGTCATAAGTAAAGCAATTACATGGAACTCTGTAGGCAATATGGTCTTATACTCAACTGTGAAATCCTTTCATTCTCAGAAGCAAAAGCAAATCAAGTTTTGCACTGTTTTTATTGTGCATACTAGGTGTGTTCATCTTTATGTTCAGTTTTCTTAATTTATGTGAGAAAGTATCCCAATATGCTTCAATTTTGTATATTAAATACAAAATGCTAAAATATCATATTTTGGTGGGGTACAATTTTGAGATTTCAAAGAAAACTATAAATGAACAGTTCTTGTCTAGCCACTGTTTGGCAATCTGTTGAAATTACTATTTAGACAACTCTGGTCTGATTTATTAATAGGATTTTTCTGCTCTTCATCTTAAACATTTGATATTAAAAGGGTAGAATGGAAGTGAAAAGGGTAGGCTGGTTAGTTTAATGTGGTTACTATTTTGCTATACTAACTATAAGACCCTAGACTTTTCCAGATGATAACCAATACTGTGTTTCCTGTAGAGAGTGGTCCTTTTGCTACCTTATGCTTATTGAATAGACCTCATTAACCAAATTTTGATAAAGTATGTCTTATAATGGCACTGATGTATGAGTTTCCTAACTTAATTTAAGTGAATACATTATAAATCACATTCTTGGCATTGGGAAAGTAGAAGGGAAAATATTTTATCCCTGCCTTCTACAAACCATGAGAGGTTAACATAAGAATAACATAGTACATACAATGGGTAAAAATATCATAATAATTATTATTTTAAAAGATGAGATATGGTAACTTTTATTTTACAAAAGCAATGGGTGTAAAGATAAATGAGAAGGATCATTCTTAGCTTGCCAATTTTTTCTCTTTTTTTCTTCTTTATTTGAAAATCTTGATTACATAAATGATTGTGATTAGGTTTCAGTAATGAAACCCCTTTCACCAGTGCAACATTCCTACCACCAATGTCCCAAATCTCCCTCCATCCCACCCCACTCCCACCTGTACTCCAGACAGGCTTTCCAGTTCCCTCATTCATTCACATGATTATGGTAGTTCTCTGTGTAGTTATTTCTATAGCTGTACTCACCACTCTTTGTGGTGAGCTTCATGGAGTGAGCTGGTGTTCCAGCCTCCTCTCATTGTCTCTGAGGATTGTTACAAAAATGACTTTTATTTTTCTTAAAACCCATAGATGAGTGAGACTATTCTGTGTCTCTCTCTCTCCCTCTGACTTATTTCACTCAGCATGATAGATTCCATGTACATCCATGTATAGGAAAAGTTCATGACTTCATCTCTCCTGATGGCTGCATAATATTCCATTGTGTATATGTACCACAGTTTCTTTAGCCATTCGTCTGTGGAAGGGCATCTTGGTTGTTTCCAGAGCCTGGCTATTGTGAATAGAGCTGCAATAAATATAGGTGTGAGGAAGGGGTTTTTGTATTGTATTCTTGTGTTCTTAGGGTATATTCCTAGGAGTAGAATAACTGGGTCGAATAGGAGCTCAATTTCCAGATTTTGGAGGAATCTCCATATCGCTTTCCATAGAGGCTGTACTAGATGGCATTCCCATGAGCAGTGGATAAGAGTTCCTTTCTCTCCACATCCCCGCCAGCACTGATCTCATTCTTTGTGATGTGCGCCAATCTCTGCGGTGTGAGGTGGTATCTCATCGTTGTTTTGATTTGCATCTCCCTGATGATTAGTGATGAGGAGCATTTTTTTCATGCGCCTTTTGGCCATTTGTATTTCTTTTTTTTTTTATCAAAGTGTTTGTTCATTTCTTCTCCCCATTTTTTATGGGATTAGATGATTTTTCTTGTAAAGTTCTGTCAGTGCCCTGTATATTTTGGATATTAGCCCCTTATTTAAAGGGTGTTGGGTGAATAGTTTCTCCCACTCAGTGGCTGCGCTCCCTAGGCCTCTGAGAAAACCTTCGGGGATTCAGAAGCACAGGCAGACAGGCGTAGAAGAAGTTTCCTTGAAGTCCTCAGAGTGAACCAGCTTACCAATTATTTATACTTTATTTTAAACTCAATAAAGGTGAAGAGAGTAAAAATAAGGTGAAGGTGTTACTAACAGAAAGAAAAGACATGATGATATTTCAGAGGAAGTAACAATAATTATTTATGGTTTTCATTAACACATTATTTTAATCCAAAAGGGGAAGAGTCTAAAGGTAATAATTGACATGTTAGAGTGGTATGCCAGAGAAATACTAGTGGTTTTAATCTCCTATTATAAGGCATCAGAGAACTACAGAGCTGGGGAAAGTAAAGGAGTTATATAGAAATGGTTTTATATTCTTCCTCTTCTGTACAATGTATTTAGAACAATTATTCACTGTTAATTAAACAAAACCCAGGACTCTGATTCTTCTGTTTATTCTTTATTTTCCTCTTCCCTTTCCATTCTATTTTCTCTTCTTCTTATACTTCCCCATTCATTCCCCCTTTCATTTTTGTTACTTATTGTGTTTTTCTTTTCCCTTTTATTTCCCTTCCTTTCATCTCTTTCTAAGCAATGCTTAGGCATCCTGGCACTACTCCCTGTAATATTTGTCCAACCTGGACAAAGGGCTAGAGAGCATTCTTAGCATGTGCAGGTCCACAAGTTCAGTTCCTAATATTGCATGTTCCATCCCTTGAGTACCACATGGTCATATATTCCTAGTGAACCCCAGAAGCACTGAATTAGCAAACCTGAGCATCTGGGAAGAATATTGCAGTATTATGCTTCCCTTGATCACTGCTTGGGAATGCCTTCTTAAAAAAAGTAAAATGTTGGAATAAATTAGCTTCTAGACATGGTGTTGAGATTTCTGAATATATTTTACTTTTAATGTCGCTGTATAGACAAGTTTTATACCAATCTTGTGTATATAGTAAGGAAGGAGAAATAATTTATTTCTCAATATCTTGTCATAGAAGTTTTAAAATTCTAAGAAACTTTGACTTTATATCATATTATTCCCAGAAGTTTGGCAGAAAATATTAAAGAGAATACATATAAAATGTTCTCCTTGAAAATAATCTTCAGTATCTGAGGAAAATATTTGAAGCCATAGAATGCTGACAGATGACTTTAGACCTTGAGTTGGTACATGACAGTGCGAAGAACACTAATGCAGCTGTCCAAAGGCCAAGGACACTAATCCTGGCTCAATTATTATTTAGTAATATAACTGTCTAACCTCTCTGTATCTTATTTTCTTTTCTGAGATAGCTACTTCAATCTTGTAATTCTATCATACCACTCAATAAGCCTTGATATAAATACATATATAGAAATATAAATACATACATACATAAATAGAAATATAATGGTATTTATAAATATATATTGCACTCTGATCACATTGGGGAAATATAATTTTCAATTTTATTTTAGTTTCATGATTTTAATTAAACACCTACAAATATGTACATATTTCATTATAATAATCAAATTTAGAATAAGTAGTGTATCAGTAGTTTTTTCTGTATATTCTTGTCTTCACCTTTATTATATTCACAAGGACAAGTGTTTTCTGCCATGATCAGAATTTTTACAAAATATCCAAATTATCTTGTTTTTAGAAAACTCTTAGTAAAATATTATTAGAATCAGGTTTGTCAATTAGAGCATGTAGAAAGATGTGATTATAAATAAACTCTTTGGGCAGGTGTGGACTCTGAAGGAAGACTGATAAATAAATGACCAATATCTTCAAATAGTTTAAGGTTGTCAGAGATAAGGAAATGTAATAGATTTTCTTGAGTGATCTTAGAAACAGTGCTTGTTTGTAGATGTGACTGGGTAACTTATAATTGAATCCTATTTAAATAAGATATTATTAAAAGTTAAAAATGGATTTAGTTGTTGTGTAATGAAGACTGATAATTTGTAAAGAGATTAATGGAATGGATTAATGGAATGAAGAGTAGTAGTAGAGATAGTGTTAAATTCATTGTGACTGTGACAGTCAGAGAGGGATGACTGAACTTATGTTTTCCTCCATGTTTGGATGTCAACAACTAGCAGCAATATGTATGTCTTTCATTGTTATCATACAATACTTTAGCCTGAGATGGATTCTTGTCTGTGCAAAAAAACTATTATAGTAGTAAGGCTTTGATTAGGCATTATTTTATTCTTATTCTTTATTCTTATTTTATTCTTGGCCCCCAAATGGGGGATTGCACCTGTTTCCTACTCCATGGCTAATATATTCCCACATTTTCTAACATCCGAGTCAGAAAACTCAGCTACTAGATAATTTTGTATTTGGATTTTGAAAGGTATGTGTTTGAGACCTGCCTCTCATGATGGGGCATTTCATTTAACTTACAATATTTAGCTCCACTATCTACACAACAGTTTTAATGACATCCTTGTTCACAATGCTTTCTTGAGAACTAAATACTATAGGCATATGTACATCTTGGCATAAGACTGGATAAGTCAACATTCGAAAATACTAGTGCTATCATATATGATGCTATTGTCTTCTACTACACTTGGCCAGATTCTAAAATCTCTATTCTTTCTTTCTTGCAGACATTGATGAATGTGCCTTAAGAACTCATTCTTGTTGGAATGATTCTGCCTGCATCAATCTAGCAGGGGGCTTTGATTGTCTTTGTCCCTCTGGGCCCTCTTGTTCTGGTGACTGTCCCCATGAAGGAGGACTGAAACATAATGGGCAGGTGTGGACTCTGAAGGAAGACAGGTGTTCTGTCTGTTCCTGCAAGGTAAGGAAAACTGGTACCTTGGATACTTTATAAATTCTCCCTCCCAATCCTCTTTTTACAGGGGCCAGAGTGGTAGCCCAGTGGTAGCGTGTTTGCCTTGCACGCAGCTGATCCAGGACAGACATGGGTTTTATCTCATTTGGTCTCCCAAGCCATGAGCGATTTATGAGCGCGAAGTTAGGAGTAATTCCTGAGTGCTGCCGGGTGTGACCAAAGAAACAAACAAACAATAACAAAAACAAAAAACAACCAAACAAGCCAACTGTCTTTTTCAGAAGTTGTTGACACATGTATCTTCTGCAGTTTCATACAAAGACTTTTCCTGGTTTAACCCACACTAAGATTATAATGTTACTGATTGAGTGGAAGACCTGTTATGCATTGATTATGCTCTTCTTCAAAAAGGCATGAGGTTGAAAGAGCTTACACATCAGAGGGCAAAGCAGGGCAGATAAGTCAGTGTTAGTCCTCCCACTGTGAGCCTGTACATACACTGTAGAGTATTTATGTTTGTTAGCTGAAGGCTTTTATGAGACCTCATCTCATATTAAAACAAACTTTATGAATAAAATGACTCTTCGTTTGAAATGATCACCTGCATAAAAACTTTCTATTTGCAGAGGTCAGAGAGAGAAAACTGCCATACTGAACACATGATAACACAGAGACGCTTGTAAATGTCTTCACATTCTCAGTGTTGTGCTCATGAGTTTAATGCATAGGAAAATTAATTCCGGCCTCTTTCTGTTTCGCTTTCTGTTTTGCAAAATGGGTCTATTAAAATGTTTGATTTCCTTGTGGCTTAATTTCTTCTTTTGTTGATCTTGCCTATTCATTTTCTTTTGATATTACTTGTACTGAAGCTTTTGCATTGCATTTTTATGTCTGCTGGGATGGGAGATTAATACTGGGCTTTAGAACATGGGAATTAAGATAAATTTCTTGCTTAGTAGCCTCTTATATAACTGAGTCTCCTCATCCATGATGCACCTAAGAAATAGAGTTGAAAACTGAAATGAGCCTTAAAAAGTTTTTTTTAGTTCACTCACCAGCATTCATGTCTCACACCTCCAACAGAACTGGGGCAATTATTTTAAAAAAGATATTGCATCATTAGTTCATAGAACAAAGAAAAATGTGTTCACTTTCCCTTATAAACCTAGTTAAAATACAGTAGCTTCACTGCCTTTATTAAGTACCACTTATGTTCTAATCACCTAATCTGTAACTTAGTAAATTGTGCTTTGTATCATGTCAGGTGTATATAATTCTATAGTTAGTTAGTTTCACCCAAAAAAGTCCAATCCTTCACCATACTTTTTGCTGAGTTATCCACTCCTTTCCCATCTGGTAATCACAATTAATATTAATTTTAAAGTTTTAAATTTGTTTTGTTTAATTTATTTGCTTATTTCCTTTTATATTTGCTATATGAATAAAATCAATGTCTCTTCATCTGGATTATTTTCCTCAGTGTAATGCCCTCTGAATTCATCTACGTTGTTTTAGATGACAAAGAATTTAATCTTTTTAAATATATAAGTGGTTATTATATTATTCTACTTCACATTTATGCAGTGTGTGGTGTGTACAAATATACATATATCATATATTCTTTATTAAATAATATATAGATGGTATTGTATAATGAGCATGGAGATAAATTTATCTCTTCCAATTAATGGTTTGTGGCTTGTGTCCTTAGGGAAAATACCTAGAAATAAGAGAGGTAGATTATTTGTAGTTTCTAGTTTTTAAGAGGAGGAAAAGTGTACTCTTCATTGAGAAAGGTTTACAAAAGAAGTTGACAATTTTTCTTTATTTAGTCAAGAAAAATAAACATGAATTATTTTACTAGCTCTCCTCTTCTAAAATAATTTTGATGTTCAAGCCACTGAAGATGATTTAAATCTGGCTCAAAATTCATTTTATACTTTCTTAGTTCTTACACTAGGTAAGTTACTTTAGTTGAGTCTGTCTCATGAGAAGCAAAATTTCTTTTCTTTTGCATTAATTTCATAATACAAATTACAATTAATAACAATTTCCCAATGTTTCATTACTTTATTTTTCTATTAATCCAAGAAACTAAGATCATTATTTTGCCTTGATACTTAAAGTGTCTCTAAGTTTTAAGAGAATTCAATTGAAATTGCAGAGGAGATGAAAAATTATTTTAATCTTATTTCAATATTATGAACAGTTACCACCCCCACACCGTCTTCATTAAACATTGCTAGAGTTTTATGTGTGTATGTTTATGAGTTTTTCAACAAAATATATTACTCCTGATCAAAAGTGATTCTAAAAGATTATGGTGGTTAAGAGTTCCTAGTTTTAACTAGTTGAACTAAATTTCAAATGTCTCTGTAGGACATTCTAAAATAATGAAATAGTTGTGAGTTTCTATTTCTGTTTATATTACTTGCCATTGAAAGAGTTTAACTCTAGTTAGATGAGAAATATCTCTGTAGTTAAACACCCAGATGGACAATTAAAATGGTATTATCTTGAAAATTAAGAAATAAAACCAAGATTTGGATGTTAAGTACTAGCTCTTTAAAATGTCATATTTTTGTAGTGAAGGTTTAAATACAAAATCATAATTCATAAGAATCAAGTCACATAAGGTCAAGGTGTACTATTGAAAGTAACAGTGAAAGTTGTATTAAAACAGTTTATTTTTTCATGCATACACATGTTTGGCATTTCCACTCATAAATTAGCTTAGGATCTTTGGAAGACATATGTATTTTCAATGTATTTTGTGTGGGAAGATAAAAATATCTTACATTTATTAGTTTCTAGAAAACACAGAACTTTTATATGATTGACTTTACTTACATTTTAGATTATATACATAAATGGGAAAATGTGATATTCAAACACTTGGCTAACCATGGTAGAGTCATGTCATATTAAATTGTTTTAGAAACTTAGAAAGGTGAAGTAAAGCTTGATTAGAGTAAAAACAGAAAGTAACAGGTGACTTTTAAATAAGAACTTGATAAAATATATATATATATATATATATATATATATATATATACAAAAGTAGACATAGAAAGTGAATTTAAAATAGACAGACTGAGACCAAAGATGCAAAAGAATAACAATATATTCTCTGAAGGAATTATGGATGACTCAGGAGATTAGAAAGTCAGATTTAGGGGTCGGGCGGTGGCGCTAGAGGTAAGGTGCCTGCCTTGCCTGCGCTAGCCTAGGACGGACCGCGGTTCGATCCCCAGGTCCCCCAAGCCAGGAGCGACTTCTGAGCGCATAGCCAGGAGTAACCCCTGAGCGTCACCGGGTGTGACCCCCCCAAAAAAAAAACAAAAAAAAAAAAGAAAGTCAGATTTAAGAAGTCTATCTTTATGTAACAGCTAATTTATGAGACTAGAGAAAAATTCTGGGGACAGTGTCAAAACATAGAATTTAGGATTGATTCAATAGATAATAAAATACTTTTTAATTTAAGAATGACATATTTCAAAGTCGGATTGATAGTAATATGGCAGAACTAAGGAAATCAAGGAAACCAAAATTTGGTTTCCTAACTAAAGACATTGTTTCTCCAATGGGAAAAAAAGGAGTGAAAGTATATGGACATAAAGTTTCAGAAGAGGGGCCGGAGAGATAGCATGGAGGTAAGGCATTCACCTTGCATGCAGAAGGTCAATGGTTCTAATCCTGGCATCCCATATGGTTCCCTGAGCCTGCCAGGAGCAATTTCTGAGCATAGTGCCAGGAGTATCCCCTGAGCATTTCCAGGTGTGACCCAGAAACCAAAAATAAATAAATAAATAAAGTTTCAGAAGAGTAAAGGGAAGAACATGAAAGTAAAATAGAGATCACATGAGAGATAATACAGAATAGAAATTATAGATAGAGAAATAGTTACCAAATGTATTTAGTCTAAAAGCCCCTTCTCAGAAAAAATAATCACTAAGAACTCATCTTCAAAGGAAATAGAACATTAAGCAAACCGAACACCTTTCTAGGACAATTCAGTAATGCAATGTAATGTAATATTCCGCAGCTTTGTGAAACAATGGTAAAGATCCTAGTTTATTGAACTGTGGCTCATGAAACTAAATTTGTGTTGCAAGATTTCTGATTAAAACAGTCATTTACTAGTAAATATTTGACTTGTTTAACTATTTATACACCTGGGATTACATAAAAAATTCTTAAGCATAGGACAGGAGTTGTGAGTAGAAAAAGTTTAAGAAGGTTAGGTTTAGATGATATCAGGCTGCCTCTGTGGTAGTATGGGATTTGTTCTCTAGACCAAACAAAACAAAACTATCCAAGGTAGCATGCTCTGAAACTAAGCAACACATTTTCCTGGATGAAGCATTTTGGTGCCACTTATAAAAGGAAAAGGCAGTTTGCCAGTTAGCTTATGTCCATTTAAAATGTGTCAGATAGGACAATAGCTACATTCATTGTTTCTCCAATGGGGAAAAAAAGGACATATTTTGAAGATTTTCATTTTGCTTCATTTTATATTTCATTTATCTTGCTTCATGTGGGTTTTCATTACTGGAGTTTTGGAGGTCATCCCTAGCAGTGCTTGAGAGACCAGGAAGTGCCAAAGATGAAATCCAATAATTATGAATGCTTCTGTTTGTGCTCCAGATCTTTGCGCAATCTCACTGTTCCCAATTTACTACTATCAATTTGATGAAATTTTGTTTACATTGGCAGGAGAGGGTGGGATGTCATAGTGCTGGGTTTGGCACCAGGACTTCACATATAGAAGACTAAGTTCTCCACCTTTGAGCTATATTCTCTTACCTGGTATTTTTGTCATTTTAATTTTGATACTAAAAAATTAACTAAATAAAATTTATTTTTTCAAAAAATATAACCAATAGCAGCAATAGGAAACCTTAAGGGCAATATACGCATCAAAGGCACAAAATTATATACCTTGTTGAAATAAAATTTAAGCAATATTGCTAAGGTGATACAAGTGAGGAGTCATGAGTTTGCCTGCTGGCCACTTGTCCTAACCTCATGTAAGCATTTGCCCATAAACAGGTAGGTGGAATGGTTAAGAAACCTAGAGGTTTCATGTACCTCCTTTGGGAAATAATAGGAATGACCCTCCTGTAAGTTGTGGAGAGCAAAAATAGGCATCTTCATGGCCCTCACTCTGAGGAACAAGAACAAGAATGAATTACCTGTATCTGGGATCAGAGTCAAAGTTATCCTCTAACTATTTGCTCTCCACTCATTAAAAATATGCTAAGATTTTACTCTGAATGTAGCAGCACTATCAATACTTCTGTATCTAGGCAGATGTTTATTATTCAACATTAAAGATTCTTTAAGGGTTTACTTTTTCTTTGAATGATGAATATGTTGGCAGATTTCTGTCTTCAAACTTCAAGTTTCCTATCAGGGTGGATTGACAGTTCCATACTTTTGACTTAATATGCATTCCAGGAGATGTGCTACCCTTACTATAATATCTCAACTGACTGGTATTTCATTTCTCCAACAATAATTCTAACATGCTCTAGGATCTTTCAGAGGGCCTATAAAACTTGTTAAAAAAAAAACTCTCAATTCCCAGATGGTTCAGTATGTTGAGTTCCACTGGTTGGGATCATAATATTTTGTTTTTCCTAACTAGTTCTCACAAGACTAATTATGCTAAGCAGAAACTCTTCAAGCACCATTGTACCAAGAAAACTCATCTGGCTTTAAAATATATTGTTGCTACTATCCACCCTACTAAGATAATAAGAAATGTCTGGAATCTAGTCTACCTTTTCTGGAAAACAATATGGATATGACTCAAAAAATTGGAAATTGAGCTCCCCTATAATCCAGCAAACCATTTCTAGGGATCTACCCTGTAACCCCATTCCCCCTTTCTTCCTGTGTAACTTGATCTTACCTGAAAGACCCCTGGGAGGGGTCTTGCTACAGGTAACTTTACCTGCAAGACCCTCCCATTCTTGGGAGGGGTCTTGGGAAGGTAATAAAGGTTTGGCCTCAGGGGCAGAAAGGATTGAGATTTGCATTTACCTGGATGGAGAGGTAGCAGGAGGCTAGAGATGGCTGATAAAGGCTAGACTCAGGGCAAGCTAAAATAGCATGCGTAAATGGTTATAATATAGAAGCCACACATGTTGGCTAGGGCATGAATAAAGCTGATATTTCCTGAAACCTGCTGTGAGTGGATTGCCTTCTTGCTGCCACCTGAACTTGCAGAACCACAGGTTAATGGGGGATGGAGCCACTTGGCCGGGGCTAAAGGACAAAGGCCTTCATCTCCATCTAGCCCATCCAAAGGACCTCTTTATTATTTTAATCAAAACTACCCTAGCTAGGAACACAAAAATATAATTTGAAAAAGCCCTCTGCACTCCTATGTTTATTGCAACACTATTTATAAAAGCCATAATTTGGAAACAACCCAGGTGCCTAACAGGGGAGTGGCTAGAGATACATCTACACAATGGAATACTATGGAGTCTTAAGGAAAAATGAAGTCATGAAGTTTGCTTGTATCTGGATAGACATGGAAATTATTGTGCTAAGTGAAATGACTCAGAGAGAATAGACATTGAATAATCTCATTCATTTGTGTGATAAAAGAAAAATAAAAGGCAATATGGTAATAATATTTAGAGACAATAATGATGAGGGACAGGAGGACCAGTCCATGGTAGAAAGCTTGCCACAAAGAGGGGTGAGTACAGTTAGAGTATAGAAAGGTTCACTATAACAATAAGTGGAATTTAACACTCTGGAAAGAACTGGGTACTAAAAGGGGAAAGGTTAAATATAGGTACCTTTTAACTAAAAATAGTGCAAACCACAGTGTGAAAAAGAAAAAAAAATATGAGAGGGATAAAAATAAAGAGAAAAAGAAGCAAAATGCCTGCCACAGAAAAAGGCAAGATTGTGGGGAATTGATGGGAGGGGAACTGGGGACATTGGTGGCAGGAATAGTGCAGTGGTAAAGCATGGTGGGTATTCGTTTTTTTGTCATTTTCTTTTTCTTTTTTTTTTTTAGTTTTTGGGCCACACCCGGCTATGCTTCTGGCTATGCTCTCAGAAATTGCTCCTGTCTTGGGGGACCAAATGGGACACTGGGGATTGACTCCAGGTCCGTCCTAGGTCAACCGCATGCAAGGCATACCCCCTACTGCTGCTTTACTGCTCTGGCTCCAAGGATGGTGTATATTCTAGGACTTAAATATAAGTATGAACAATTTTGTAACCACGATGCTTAAACAGTTTATAGCACAATGGTAGGAGTTTTGCCTTGCACGTTGCTGATCTGGGACAGACCTGGGTTAAATTCCCAGCATTCCATATATTCCCCCAACCCTATGAGTAGCAATTTCTGAGCACAGAGTCAGGAGTAACCCCTGAGCACCGCTAGGTGTGTCCCCACCCCCAAAAAGGAATTTATATATAAAAAAGAAATGATTGAATGAAAAATTATTATATAAATTTAGGTTTGAGTCTTGTTTCTTTCTTTTTATTAATTCCTTTGCCATGTGGCAGTTATTTTCTTCACTGACTACATGAAACTGTTGACTTACTGTTGAAGTTATTGCACACCCCAGTGCTACATTGGTGAAGGGGTATAATTTTAAGGCAAATTTGTTTTGTAAAAAGATTTCTTATCACAATACAATATGTTTTACATGAAATGGTAAACTAAATAGGTCAACAACAGTGTTTTTCAGTTTGTGACTCTCTTCTACGGTTTCTTTCCTAGTCTCTTCTTCCAGGTGTTGCAGGTTGGCTCCTTACTCTTTTGCTATGAGCCTCCATTAACATGATTTTCACTGTGGTTCTACTAAAATATTATTTGACTTATAAGTTATTAAATGGCCACCAGTTCAAAAGTGAAGACCTATACTACCACTAAATTTTATATGGGATATCACAAACATTTTCGTGAAGGGTTTGATATACTTTTTAAACTAGGATATTTTGTAACACATATTCAATTCTGTCATTATAGTATGCTTTTATTCATAGAGAATAATGAGTCAAAGTAACTGGCTATTAATAAAATTATAGCAGTAAAAGCAGGCAAATTGCCAAATAAGCTTACAATACAACATTTTATTTTTTTATTCAATTTACATAAATGATCTTACCTAAAAGCTTCAAAACTATAGCTGAAATAAAAATAGTGGTATTATTCAACCTGTATTAAATATCATTATGTTGATTGCTTAGTAATAAATCATGTAGTTTGTGCTATAAAAGCTATAATTTTCCTTGGCCTAATAACTAATTTATTTCATACTTACTAAGAAAGTCTATACCCCTGAATATTTTAATTCATAAGAAACTTAAATTGTATAGTACTTACTGCTTATAGTTCAACTTTTATGATAAGACTGCCAATAAACATTTAAATACTCTGAGTGGGAAAGTACTTCTTGGACATTTAGTAGGCTTGTTCAGAACACCTGAGATAGACAAAGGCAAAGCTCAAAGACTGACCCCAGAGATGTATGGCAAGGCACTTAATTCCCTTTTAGTGACCTTCATTCTCTTGCCAAATTTGGATTCTATTATGATTGTTCTCTGTGAGCTGGATTGTATAATTTTAATCTCATTGAATTCATGGGGCCAACTATGACATTTCCATTATTCAAAATGATTTTCTTGACAGTTACTCAGTAATTCAGAAGCCAAAGTGAAATAGCCATTGTTCTGAAATATATTAGGAACCAAAAGGGGTATATTTGGCATTTTCATATAATTGTTAAGATTTTTGTTATGTGAAATTGCTTTATTTTAATTTAAATCTGGAATTTCTCCACTTATTCGTATGTTTTGAATGAGCACAAAGGGGTAAATCTGATATTGTGGTTGGGTCTCTTGTTGTTGTAGATAGTATAGTCTCTACCAAAAGTCTCAGTGCCTGTGTTTGATGTTGTCCATGGACATATTTTGTGTATTCCGGAGACTTTTTCCTTTGATATTTTCCTCAGCAGTTAAACTCATTCAATAATATTATATTACTTTTCTTAATTCTATAAGTAAATACCTCTAATGAGAAATTTGGGATTATGGTTCCACTTGCATATTAATGAGTTAACATAATGGTATATGAACTGTAAAAAAAATACTTTTATTGGAAGATCCCTAGCATCTGAATATTTCTTTTTCTAAAGCTCAGAAACTCGATTCATAAATATACCAGGCTTATATATGTATTTATGCATACATACATGTGTTTATATAAAATTATTATCCCTTGATATTTGGAATGTTATTTTTATCATGTTTGCAATAATTATGCCAAAGTATATTACTTGAGGTAAATGGTATATCAATTTGTAATATAACTATTTGGAGACTTGTGTTTGTTTGGTTAGTTTTTGAGCCACATCTGATGATATGTAGGGGATACTCCTGGTGCTGCTTTTAGGAATCACTCCTGGAGGCACTCAATGGACCAAATGGGATCCTACTTATGGAACTGGGTTTTCCAGATACACGGCAAGCTCCCTACTAGCTGTGATACCTTTCTGGTCCCTGATTTTATGGTATTTGTTGTTGTTTGTTGTTAATATTGTGTTGATGTTTTGGACTCATTCTTGGCTCTGTAGTTAGGGATCACTCTTGGCAGTGTCCCAAGGGACTATGTTCAGTACAGAGAATTGAACTCAGATCAAGGCTATACTAGGCAAGAAGGAGCCTTAGCTACTCTACTGTATTGTACACCAGCTTTCTCCATATTTTTCTTATTGTTAATAATTCTGCTATGAATATAGTGATACAAATGTCTTTATAAACCATATTTTCATATTCTTAAATAAAACTTAGTTATATTTCCAGATTATATTGAACTTATTTTTTCTTCTTTTGGAGGCATCTCTGTACTATTTCCTTTAAAGTAGCACCAATTTTTATTCCACCAAAGTCTATCAGTTTCTCTTGTTCCTCATCTTTACCACACTTTTCCTATTTTATATATGAATCATAATCACAATTATCTAGTGCTATTTCATTTAGTAAGGTTATTATTATCATTTCTCTAATAATAAGTAGAATTAAACATTTATTGCTATGTCATTGAAAAATCTTTATGCCCAGGTTTTGTTTATATTGATTTTGTTTATATTGATTGTTGTATTTTATGAGTTCTTTAAAAATTTTGGATATCAACCCCTTTATGTTGTGTGAAAACTCCATTGCTAAATCATCTTATTGTTTTGTGATATATTTAAACTTTATTTTTATTTAATTAAGTCACTGAAAATCATCACGTGTCAATGTTACTTATGATTGAGTTTCACCAGTAAAATATTCTAATGCCAATCCATTCACCAGTGTTTTTCCCTCCACTGATGTTGCCAGTTTCCCTCTATGGCAGATCTCTTACTTTTATTTTTAAAAATTTTTTGTTTCATTTAAGGCACTATGATTTGCAAGACTTTATTTTTATATTTTTTATTGTGATCAAAGTAAATTACAAGTCTTTCACAGTAATGTTTAAGATACATAATGACAATGAATTAGAGCAATTCTCATCATCAATGATGTCCTCTCTCCACCCCTGTTCCCAGCATGCATCCCATACCTCTGCCATTTGTCCCATGGACTGCTAGTGTAACAGGCAGGTCTCTGTTGAGTGTAGCTTGTTGTAGATTGGGCATGGATTCTGTGTCATTGACTTTGGGTTTGATGCTTAAGTCTGATCATTTTTTATTTCCATTCAATGTTCATATGACTGGTTTCTCCTATTACCATCCATTTTTCCCCCTCAATTTATGAGGGAGAACAAGATGATTCAAGTTTTGTGGTTCTGTTGGAAAAAGAAAATAAAGAAGAAAAACTTGTAGAAATCCATCTAGAGGCTATAACAATATATAAATCTAAAGGAAGAAAGGAAAAAAGAAAAACAAAAAAACTCAAAAAAAACCCAAGCAATTACAAAACACAACAGTAGCAAGAAAACAATCATAACCAAAACAACAACCACAAGAAAGAAAAGAAAAAATAGAAAACAGAAAAAAAATGAAGGGCTGTTGTGTCAAGACTTTGTGGTTTTTATTTGTTGTTGTTGTTGTTGTTGTTGTTGTTGTTTTTGCAAAGGCACAGTAAATATTGGGAAGTTAGAGAGGCAATTAATTCCCTTGGCCTAGGAGAGAGTTTCTCCACCCTTGAAGCGTACTGTCATGGGAGCAACTACAACTCCATACATGCTCATTATTGAACCCCAAGGTCTTTTTGTGGTGCCAGGAAATTTTCAGCTTAGTTGTGGGTGATAAAATCAGTCCTATGTAACTAGAGATCTTGGTATTTCAACAACCTGGTAACACTTTATTGAAAGTGTACCATGCAAAACTCTTTACCTCCTTTTAGCAACCTGTTCTTGTTCAAATTGACTACCTCCCCTTATCATAGTTGTGCCTTCACTTTAATAACTATCTTAAAGGACCAATTTATTGATCTTTGTTTCTTTTTCTTTTTTTTTTATTTTTGGGTCACACTGAATAACACTCAGGGTTTACTCCTGGCTGCATGCTCTGAAATACCTCCTGGCTTGGGAGACTATATGGGACACCTGGAATTCAAACAGAGGTCTGTCCTAGGCTAGCACAAGCAAGGAAGACACCTTATCCCTTGTGCCACTGCACTAGCCCCTGATCTTTGTTTCTATTATCTTTGTGCATTATTTCACAAATGAGTGTGATCATTCTGTATTTTCCTCCCTCTGACCTATTTCATTTAGCATGATACTCTGGAGATTCATTCATATATCAGCAAATTTCATGACTCATTTTTTTCTAATAGTTGTGTAGTATTCTATTGGGTATATGTACCATAGATGCATATTTTAAATTTATTTAAAGCATTGTGATTTATAAAGTTATTCATATTTGAGTTTCAAGAGTAATTTTTTAGCACCAATCCTACCACCAGTGTCAACTTTCCTCTGTCAATGTTCCAAGGATCCATCTCATACATCCCCCAATCCTCATAAGCCTGTCATTATAAGAAGAGGTATTTTTTTAAGTTTGTCTACTTAAGTTTGCGTCTTAAGATTTCATTATTGTTTACTCCATGGCTTGGATATATAGTGTTGTTTTAATATAAAACAATGAGTCCTAAAGTTGGAGTGGGGATAGTAAGGCCTTTCTAGGCTCAGCCTGGCTCCTACTGCTCCTTAACCCCAAGGATCTGAAAGCTGAGAGTAACAACGGAGAATCTCACAAAGCAGTTAGATGAAGTTCCACGAGTCAGCTAGCTTTATTTCATAGTCCCTACCACCATGTACAGCTCCTCACCTAGCCTTTAAGCTAAGTCTTTTTCTTTTTTTTTTTTCACCTTTATCATAAGATTTATGCTAAGTCTTTTTCTATCAGCTACTTTTCTACTCTTTTGGCCTCTGTCTTCCTTTTAGCTGCTTCTGCAGGCTTCCTTGCTGACTGACTCCTTTTGCTGCTGCCGCTGCTGCTTCTTTGATGATGCTCAACTATTGATGCTGAATCTGATGCTGAATCTCTCTGTTGAATCTCGCTGTTGATTCTCGCTTCTGCTCATTCTCACTTCTGCCTCACTTCTCTCTCTAACTCTCCTTCTTATTCCCTCTCTCCCCCAAGTCAGCCTCCTCTACCTGCCCATTGTAAATGTAGGCAGTTGATCATTGAGGTGGGGAGAAAAATTCAAGAAGTTGGGGAAGGGAATACCCATAATATAGTTCTGTCCTTCCTTAACATCTCCAATATACTCGAATATCTTTAATGCCTGTGTCCATTATTTCATATCTGTCTTTCTCTACCTCACCTTTGTTTTTTTCTTAATACTGTTTTCTGTTCTTGAGCATTTGAATTGTTTTCTTTCTTTCTTTCTTTCTTTCTTTCTTTCTTTCTTTCTTTCTTTCTTTCTTTCTTTCTTTCTTTCTTTCTTTCTTTCTTTCTTCTTCTCTTTCTTTTCTTTCTTTTTTTCTTTCTTTCTTTCTTCTTTTTTCTTCTTTCTTTCTTTCTCTTCTTTCTTTCTTTCTTTCTTTTCTTTCTTTCTTTCTTTTCTTTCTTCTTCTCTTTCTTTCTTTCTTTCTTTCTTTCTTTCTTTCTTTCTTTCTTTCTTTCTTTCTTTCTTTCTTTCTTTCTTTCTTTCGTTCTTTCTTCTTTTTTGATTATTGTGACTAGTGCTGCAATAAGCATAGGTTAGAGATGTCTTTTCTGAAATGTATTTATGGAGCTTTAGGGTATATCCCTAAGGATGGAATTACTGGGTCACATGGAACTCCAATTTCTAGTCTTTTAGAGGAATATACATATTGTTCTCCAAAAGGAAAGAACAAGCTGACATTCACACCAGTGGAGAATGAGGATTCCTTTACCCCTATCCACTGGTGATTTGTGAGATGTGCCAATTTTTTTAGAGTGAAGGGAAAAATGTGTTGTTTTGATTTGCATTTGCCTGGTGATTAGTGATATGCAGCATTTTTTATATGATGTTTAGTGACTTGTATTTCTTCTTTAAAGAAGTTTCTGTTAATCTCTTCACCGAACTTTTGGTAGAATGAGATGCATTTTCTTGTAATTCCTAATTTTATGTGTTTATTTTTGCTTATGCTTCCTTTGCTAATAAGTTGAGTTTCCAGACTCATCCCTGAGACTAAAGACTTGAACAGTATAACCTAATTTATGATTCATATTCTAGTATACAAATCTTTATTTTGTTAATTTTTGTATATAATGTGGATTTTTATTTTATTTTTGGGATACACCTAGTGACACTCAGGGATTTCTCATGGCTATGTGCTCAGAAATTGCTTCTGGCTTGGGGGACCATATGGGACACCAGAGGAACCAACTGTGGTACATCCTAGGTTATCTGCATGCAAGGCAAAGGCCCTATCACTATGACACTGCATAAGCCCCATAAAGTTCATTTTTGTATATATTATTACTGCTTCTCCTCATTTTTTAAATTTTCTTCCCACATTGAATTATAGCCATCTCAGCACCATTTGTTGAAGGTACTTTGCTTTCCTACTGTCATACGTATCATGACCATAACAGTGCAGCTTCGTTTTTGCAATATTTATTCTAATCCATTGGTCTGTCACTTATTTTTCAACATTATAATTTTTAAATATTATTTATTTTTACAATATATTTAAATTTCAAGAAACATGATTGCTTTATTTTTATTCATTTTTCTCAGAATCATCTAAGTTGTTTGGAGTCTTGTGATTTCAAGTTTAAAATTGATTTATATATCCTGAAAAGTAACTTTATAAATACTGTTTTAACTTAGATGTTTCTTTAGGTAAGTGGATTCATTTAACAGTATTTATTCTCCTAATTTACTAACATGGGTTGTCTTTTCCATATTTACTTTTAAATGCATCAGTTTTTAGTATATAGGTATTTCATTTATTTTCTTTGATATACTCCAAGTATTTTATATATTGAAAATATATACATTTTCTTTGATATACTCCAAGTATTTTATATATTGAAAATATATACATTTTCTTTGATATACTCCAAGTATTTTATATATTGATGAACTTTTAAGGAATATTATTTCAAATTTTCCCTTTCCTCTGGCTCAGTGGTTGGCAAGCCACGGTTCTCGAGCCACATGTGGCTCTTTACACTTTTAATTTGGCTCTTCTGTGTGCCAGGCAGCCGCTCCAGGAGTCAGGACTCTGCTCCTAGCCTCTGTCAGTGCGCGCCCTGTGTGGCTCTCAAAATAAACTTCAATTGTGGTTTTGGCAAGATTTGGCTCGTTGAAAAAAAAAGGTTGCTCACCACTGCTCTAGCTCATTGCATATAGAAATAAAATAAGAATTACGTATATAATTTTTCCTACTACTTTATTGTGTTCATTAGTTATTTTGATATAATTATAGATTGATTGTTACATTTTTATATAAAATTACATGTAATTATACCATCTGGAGATAGCAATCAAAATCCAAATTGGGAAAAAAAGTAAAGCTGATATATTCCTTGCTCAAATTATCTAAGACCTTTAGAACTATGCTTATTTGTGCTGAAAAAGGATATTTTTTGTCTTATTTCATTTTATGGGAAAAAGCTTTAAATTCTTTATCATTAGGTATGATTTTATAAGTGCTTTTATTATATTTGGACTGGGAATTTGAGGTTTGATATTTTTATTCCAAATTTATTGTATTTTTGTCATGAATCTATGGCTTGTTACTTTGATCAATTATTAAATGCTTTGTTGGGATCCATATATATTATTATTATTATTATATATTTATAATTTCGTATTATTTCAGGATACAAGAGCCAATGCTTGTGGTTGGTATTGAACATTAATTATTCCTGGCTCTGTTCTTATGGGACACTCCTGAAAGTGACAGGAATGGATCCAGGGTTAACTACATACAAGGCAAACTATGTCCCCCTATATTATCTGTTCAGATATTTTGGGTTTTTTTGTACCAGGGTTTTTTCTTTTATTTACTGTAGTGAATCTAGTGAGATGATGCTAGTTTTGTTTATTCAAAGAGCTACTGTTGATTTATTTGACATTTTACCTTCCTATTGCAATTATTTGAATATTTAATTAATAAGCATAATTTATAACCATTCATTATAGAGCATTATACAAAACATCAGAGTGTTCACTTATCTGTACATATATCCCAAGAATCCCCACATCTCCATACACAAATATTGGTAGGTTCATTTCTGAAGTCCAACTTTCTGGTTATGTTGCCTTTGGCCATTTTCTTTTCCCAAACTATGTTCCTTTATATCACATATATGATAAATTTATATTTGTTTATCTATATCTATATCTATCTATCATCTATCTATCTATCTATCTTTCTATCTATCTATCATCTATCTATCATCTATCTATCTTTCTATCTATCTATCTATCTATCTATCTATCTATCTATCTATCTATCTATCTATCTATCTATCTATCTATCTATCTATCTATCTATCTATCTATCTATCTATCTATCTTCCTCCTAACTAAATTGGTATCCACAGAGAAGAAATGCTCTAATATCTTTTTTGGGGGGGAGGGTTATGGCACAACCATCAATGCTCAGGGGATACTTTGGTAAGCTCAGTTTATATGTGGTCGATTCCAGGTTTTTCACTGGCAAGGCAAGGACATCTATACCCTATATAATTGCTCTTTTTTATGTTCTAATATTTTTCATTTGCTTTCTTCTGCTGACCTTTCTGTTTTCTTATATTTCTCATTATTTTTTTCTTTGGCTTTGGTGCCACACCAAATTTAGCTCTCTTCTCAGGGAACCTAATATGGGGCTGTGCATTGAATTCAGGCTGGTTTCATGAAAGCCATACAACCTCCATCATATATTACTGTCTCACTTTCGGTTGTGATTATATTTTTTCTTCTTTGTCTAATTTCTTCAGGTTGAAGGACAGTTTGAGGGGCTGGAGTGGTGGCACAAGCTGTAGTGCATTTGCCTTGTATGTACTAACCTAGAATAGAACATGGTTCCATCCCCTCGTGTCCAAGCCAGGACTGATTTCTGAGCACATAGCCAGAAGTAATCCCTGAGCATTCACTGGGTGTGGCCCAAAAGAAAAAAAAGATTGTTTGACCCTTCCTTTTCTTTCCCTTCCTTCCTTCCTTCCTTCCTTCCTTCCTTCCTTCCTTCCTTCCTTCCTTCCTTCCTTCCTTCCTTCCTTCCTTCCTTCCTTCCTTCCTTCCTTCCTTCCTTCCTTCCTTCCTCCTTCCTCCCTTCCTTCCTTCCTTCCTTCCTTCCTTCCTTCCTTCCTTCCTTCCTTCCTTCCTTCCTTCCTTCCTTCCTTCCTTCCTTCCTTCTTTCCTATTCTTTCTTTTTATTTATTTCTTCTTTTTTTATACAGTTCTGTGTTGAACTGATCTTCATTCTTTTGTTTTGTTTTGTTTTTGTTTTTGGGCCATATCCGTTTGATGCTCAGGGGTTACTCCTGGCTAAGCGCTCAGAAATTGCCCCTGGCTTGGGGGGACCATATGGGACGCAGGGAGATCAAACCACGGTCCTTCCTTGGCTAGTGCTTGCAAGGCAGACACCTTACTTCTAGCGCCACCTCACCTGCCCCTGATCTTCATTCTTAAAGCTATTTTTGCTACATTCTTTGGGGTCTGGTGTCTCATGTTATGATTTTATTTGTTGGTCAAGTACTTTATAAATTTAACTATTATTTCTTCATTTCTCATGATTTTTGAGATAGATATTATTTAGGCTACATTTGAGCTTTGTTTCATATTATTTATTTTGTTAATGTTGGCCTTATACCTTTAAACAGAAAAGCTGTTCAATAAATTCTATTTTCACATATTAAAATAATCTTAGGGACTGGAGTGGTGGCAGAGTGGCAGTACAGTGGTAGGGCCTTGTACACGGCTGACCTGGGATGGATCTTGGTTTTATTCCTGGTGTCCCATATGATTCCCCAAGCCAGGAGCGGTTTCTGAGCACATAGCCAGGAGTAACCCCTGAATATCACCGGGTGTAGCTCAAAAACCAAAATAAAATAAAACAAAGTTAATAACAAAAGTACAATTTTTAAAAAGAATATTCTTTGGTATGGTGAAAAAGTATTTTTGTGAAAACAAATTTTTGTAATTGTCTCTTAAGCCCTCCAAATCAATTATTTCATTTAGTGTCACTTTTTTCCTTTGTATTCATTTTTATCTTGATAATATATTTTCCATTACTGAAATCCCATTTATATTTTTATCAATATATTCCTTGAGAATTGGGGGGGGGGCAATAGTACAGAGATCAAGTTGATTGCTTTGCACATAGCTCACCAGATTCAATCCCCGGCACCTAATATGGTCCCCAGAGCCCTAGCAGGAGTGATCTCTGAGTGCAATGCCAGTAGTAAGACCTGAGCATAACAGAGTGTTTATAAACAAATAAGCAAAAAATACTTTTTGAGATTTATTAACACTTTGTATATTTGTATGCACTTGTATTGACTTTACATATCTTGATAACTGTTATATCTTGATATGTATCTTCCTAGTTTGCCTCATCTTTATTGACTAAAATGTAATTTTTACATACGATAACTTATACTTCCATTTTATTTCTATTATTTTTTTGAATTATCTTTCCTTTTACTCTTTACCTATTTTATATTAATATCATCATAATACTCTTACATGTCTAATTTAGATGAATCATAATTCTTATAGCAATCTAGTTATTGTAAATTTTGATTGTTTATAGATGGAGTTTATTACCATTTTATCTTTTTTCTGCCTGTTTCATATTTATGCTATCATATTCCTTTTTCAGATCTTTCTCACTTGGATAATTTTAATCATGCTTTTCTCCATTTCTTAATTTTTATTTCTAAGTACTTAAGCTTCAGATCATTTTTTGTGATTTCTATAATAGTTGTTTGTTAAATTTTCTATACTGGGATCAGAGGAATAGTATAGTTGGTAGAACATTTGCTTTGCATGCAGCCAATATGGGTTCAGTCTCCAGCACTTCATTCATATGGTCCAATGAACACTAGTAGTAGTGAATCCAGAACAAGAACAGAACCAAGAATAAGCCCTGAGAACCTTCAGTCATGGCCCAAAAAATAAAAACAAACTGTACCTAAAATACGTATTTCCTGTTTGTGCTGACCTTAATTTATCATCATTTGTCTATAATAATTCTTTTCATTTAGTCCTTCTCTTTTATGTTTTGTAATTGTCTCACATTATTTCTTTAAATTTAATTCTATACTTTTTACCAACTTCATTACATTTTATGTTCTTCTGTTTCTATTTTTTTTGGGGGGTGGGAAGGGATCTCACCCAGTTACATTTAGAGTATACTCTTGACTTTGTGCTCAGGGATCACTCTTAGTGATGCTCAGAGAACCATATAGGATTCTCAGAACCAAACCTCGACATCTTCATGCACACAAGAGCCCTAAATGCTGTACTATTGACCCAACCTCATTTCTAATTTTTAAGTGTAGAATCTCTCTTTGAACATTAAACTCAATTAAATATTTTTTTACTTGAAAACTATTGGTCCATTATATTTGAATGTTCATTTGCAGAGTAGGATAATATAGACTGGTAGTTTTTCTCTTTATCTGTTGTATTACTTATTAATTATAAAGTCCTGGTGGTGATGGGTGGATGGTGAGGCCCTTCTCGCCCAACCCTGTGCCTGCAGTACCTAGGTAATAGTGAGGAAATGATTCAGAGCAGTCAGATGAAGTTTTAGGAGACAAAGTTTTATTACAAGGCTCTATCAACCATGTGCATATTCCTCACATGGTCTTTAAATTAACCAGCCTCTCTGCACCCAAACTGTCTCTCATCTCCTTCCTCCTGTATCTCTCTTCCTGCTGCTTCTGTCTCATCCCTTCCCTCAGTCCACTCTAATTAGCAACCACAGACCATAGCTGAGAGGGTCTCCCTTTCCAGGAAGATAGGCAGGAAGTTGGGAGGAGGTAAAACTGATCTAGTATTTTAAATAAGTCATTCTGCTCACTCTTAGCAGTGATTAATGTTTTTCCTTTATAAATGACTTTTGCTAAAGATGCAACATTTTATCTTGTAATAGCTCCCTTAGAATTCTGAAATTTGAACACTCACTGAGTTTTCTCCACATCTATGATATTTTCCTTAAGTTTGTGGTTTGGTCTCTGATCACTTTACTCTCTCTTTACTTTCTGGTATTTCTATAAGAGAAAGTTTGCTTTCCTAATGAAATCTTAAATTTTTCATAGTTTTTCATTTTTCCTAAATCCTGTTTCTTCCGCTTGAGGTATTACTGTCATTTTATGTTCAGTTTCTTCCTCTGTGAGATTGAATCTGCTTTTTTATATTTTCTCTGTTAGATTAAATTTTATTCAATTCTCCTCATATCTAGCTCCTCTATTTATGACTTTTTAATATTTTCAGTCTTTTTGGTAAACTACCACTTGTGTTCTTGTAGAAATTTAAAAATATATATTGAGCCTCTTTGCTCTATGTGAATATTTTTTGTGAAGCAAGATAGTTTTATTTAATAAAACTTAGAGAAGTGTGAAGGGAAAGAAAGAAAAAGAGATGCATATCCTAGAGAACAAGATGCTCTAGTGGGGTAAAAAATTGAAATAGTTTAATGCCGTTTAATATTTTAATGTCATGATAGCTATTTTCGGTTCTGTTTGTAGCATCCATCATAGCTATGTCTTTGTCCAATTTCAGCACGGTCAGTTCTGGCACTAACTGCTATAGCTACATAGAGATCCTTTCTACGGTTCTTACTTATCCCTTTTCATATACTGCAATTACAAACCTTCAGATGCATAAACCTAGCAAACCAGTTTTAAATTGAAGTTTTCCTATAATTTTTTACATGGAGATCATGGCATAATAGAGTTTCTACTGTAATATATCTGAGGGAAAACCATGAAGACTTTATAAAAAGAGGATTAAATTGTACATCATTGATTTAAGGCTGTTGGGGTGCCAAAGAGTAGGAGAAGGCGACCACAAGAAAGTACTACTATTCTCATGTTTGACCCACCAGAACTTCCTGATTGGAAAATAAAAATTCATAAAGATCTACATGAGCTCTTCCCTGGGTGGAAATTTCAGTCCTAACTGTCCTACAATGATGTACCCAAAGATATAGGCTCTATATCAACTGTATCCAGATATCTATTTTGTTCCTGGTTCTCAGCAGAGGATAGAGTATATTCTCCATAGGAACAGGCAAAACAATTCTTGATGTCTGCCTGTTCATTGCTTGTCCCAAATAAAGGAATTTTAGGAATAGACAAATAGTGTAGCAAAGATGTATCCTATAGAAATTATCAAAGAGAAAAGGTCAGAAAGCATTTATACACCCCAAATTAAGCTGTGGAGAATTGTTTGAGTAGTTTGCAAGCTTGCCTTTTTGTTGCTTATATGGCTTTGTCAAGCTGTTCTGCATTGGAGATTTCTTTGCAGATAAGAGTCCATTGCTAGGGCAAGGCATTAATTAGTACAATGGAGGGAGTGCTTGACTTACACATGGCCAACTTAGGTTTGATTCTTGTTATTTCATATGGCCCCCAGAGCCCACTAGGAGTAATCTGTGAGCACAGAGTCAGAAGAAAGAGTTGAACACAGCTGTGTGCAACAAATATATTAATAAATAAATAAATTAATTAATTAGTTAAAATAAAAGTCTGTTGCTGGGTGTTGTCAAGGAAGGAAATTGAGTTCAGGTGGTATCCATCAGTTTTATTGGATATTTGTTTCTCTCTTCTCTGAATGTCCAGCTTCTTAGTTTGTGTTGGTTTTCTAGAGCTGGTACTAAGTACAGGACCTCAATTCAAGTCACAAGTTTGTTTGTGAATCCAAAACTCATTGAAGTTTGGTTTCTCTCAACTTTGTGATTTTTTGGTTTTATAAAAATTGTCACTATTCTATGATATCTGAACAATCATGTAGCCTCTTAGGACCTCAGTAAATTTTTCTGAGGGACCTAAAGTCAGACTTTATAGTTAAGATAGATTTAAAATTGGGTAAACAAATTTAAAAGGGCAAGGTAGTATCATGAACTGGTAAAGTACTGGATAATATCTACTTATAAAAGTACTTTCATTTCTAGCCTGTTAACCTTTACCATGTAGAAATATGATATTTCAAAAATATGAAAAACTATTCCCAGTAAACGTAAAGATTTGTTTTTAAAACTTAAAAATGTATTCCATTTCACCTAGGCTGTTTGAAGTCAAGGCTAAGGTTAAAGTGCTCATAAAATTAATTTTTCTTTGTATGGCTATCTGATTTTTCTAATAACAAAGCATCCTTAATATCATTTTCTAAACAGGATGGGAGGATATTCTGCCGACGGACAGCTTGTGATTGCCAGAATCCAAGTGTTGACCTTTTCTGTTGTCCAGAGTGTGACACAAGAGTCACAAGTCAATGTTTAGACCAAAATGGACAGCAGATATATCGAAGTGGAGACAACTGGACTCATGGCTGCCAGCAGTGTCGGTGTCTGGTATGTTGGTTTCTTTTAGCAGGTATAGCCCCTTTACTCTAGAGCCGGTCAAAAAGTTGATACACTCAGGTAGATGCCTGTGGGCTTTAGTTTCCTGCTGGTGTGTGATAGTTCTTGTAAATTGAAGTCCTGTGGCTACCTTAAATTATGTTATTTATGCTATTTGGGGAAGGGGCTGTGGAGGGTGAAGGGCTGGAGCATATATGGCTATACTCAGGACTTACTCATGACTCTGTGCTCAGGGATCACTCCTGGTAATGCTCAAGAGACTTTATATAGTTTGAGGATCAAATCCAGGCAAGCTGCACAAAAGCAATGCTTATCCACACCAGCCCCTACTTCTGCTACATTTTAGCAAATAAAGATCATGAAATTCCTGCTAGAAAGAACATTTTTATTGCCTTACTTAGAATTTATAGTGATTACAAAGTCAAATATTTCATTTTTTAGGACAAAACCACAAAATGTTTCAATATTGGAAATAACAATACATAGAAAAAGCATCAGGGATTGAATCCTAGAAACACAGTATTAAATAAATCCTACTTCTCATGTGTTCTAGATATCTGGGATCAATTTTTGACAAACAAATACATTATTTAACAAGTGTAAGCTAGTAAGTGTAGGATAACTAGCACTGATAATATGATTTATATGCTAAAAGATGACTTAACACATTGAAAAATATGATTGATGTGCTAAAAATTCACATTGCAACTACTATCTTACTATGAAAACAGTAATGTTATAATCAAATTCAAAATGTCAAGAGACCCAATAATTAGTTGGGTTTCACAGTTCAACAACTGCTAACATGTTTTGTCCATGGATGTAATATGTACACAAGAAACCACAAAAATTTTGTTAGCATTCACCTGAACACTGTATACTTATTTTTTATTTGGTGGATTACTTTTGACTTAGAGGACTATATAGGATGCCAGCAATAAAACCTGGATTGGTAACATGCCAAGCAAGCACCATTTTCACTGTACTATCTCTGACCTTGTTATTACTTTGGTAAAATAAATTTTTATTGTATTTCAAAATCATATTTTCTCTCATCCTCAAATTATTCTCACATAATAATAAATATTTGTTGGGAATTTACACACTTTTCAAAAGATAGATGCTACATGATGAATGTGGTCTAAAATTGATTGAATAATTCAACAAGAATTTACATAAATTTTAATGTAATAACAAGACTTCATAGAACAGTTCAACCATAGGGGAACCAGACATGTGGGGGAGATCTGAATTATAATTTAGAAAATTACCGAATTACAGGTAGCATTTAAAATTCTTCTGAAATAATTCCCCTAATACTAACATTGACTTAATATTGTTGAGGGAAATACTCAATATTGTTCAAGGTACCATATGCATAACTGTGGATCAAATTGGAGTCAGCTGCATGAAATATGAGTCTAATTTACTACCTCTCTGGCCCTAACAGTGACTTTAAGTTCAATAGCACTTCACTTTTTGGCACTGTTGAAACAACTTACTCAGTGCTTCAGTTTCTTTATTGCTTTTAGGAAAAGTGAATTTCTCTTTAGCCAGTTTCTATTGTCCTACAATTTATTCGCTCATTGGATTAATATTATATAGGAAAAATTAGCATTAATGAATTACAACTTTCTGGGGCTGTAAAATAGGTTGAAAAAGAGGAAAATATATGTGACATGTCTTCTAAGATAAAATGTACCATACCCCAAATGGTATTAAAGGAAAATATGAGCAACTCTACCCACTTTGGAAATAGCATCATAAGAACATAAGAACAATAATGAGGTATTTCTGATTTGTCACAGGAAGGAGAGGTCGACTGCTGGCCAATCACTTGCCCTGCTTTGCACTGTGAGTATACAGCCATCTCAGAAGGGGAGTGCTGCGCTCGCTGTGTCAGTGACCCCTGCCTGGCTGATAGTATCACCTATGACATCAGAAAAACTTGCCTGGACAGCTCTGGTGTTTTGAGACTGAGTGGTTCTGTGTGGACAATGGCTGGATCTCCCTGCACAACTTGCAGATGCAAGGTAATTGGATGTCTAGAAGATAATAAGACCTAGAGCAGTACCTTGAATAAAAGCAATTAAATGTAGAATTAGAAGCTACTTTCTTCTTTACCAGATAAAGAAGAAATGCTCTAGCCCTTTGAGCTGCCTCCATATCCTTGTTTTTAAATTGAAATTTTAACAGTTGGCCCAATTACTGCTGTGATTTTTTTGACTTAGATATTTTTGTTATGACTGTCTTAAGTTTAGAAAATTTTACAAATTTTCTAAATGATAAATATTAGAAAAATAAAGTGCTGTATGGAGTTGTCTTCTTTCAATAGTATGGTGCCTAAAATAGACACCTGAAGCTAGTTCAATCACTGTGATTGTTGTCCTGCACTTTTTGAGTAGTTTACATAAAGTATCCTTATATATCTTTAAAATTTAAATTTAAAACAGATTCTTTTCATTCTTCAAAGCTTGTAAACAACTTTTTAACTACAACTGATTTAAATAGGAGGTAGTATAAAAGCTCTGCTGTAAAATATGATCAATATTTTATTATGCTTAATCACAGGAATCAGTTTATTTGATGTCATTCTACTCCATCAGACAATTGTCTTGTTTATTCATATATCCCAAGCTCCTCAAAAAATACATTGGTGATATTAATAACAGTTTATTTCTGCTCTATTATTTCTTGCAACATTTTTAATTAACTCAGGACCTTAAAGAAAACAGTATTGTTTAATTTATAAATACCCAATTCTATCTCCTTTATAGTTACTATGGGTGATTCTTTTTTTTTATTTTTTTTTTCATAATGGCTTACATATCTTTCACTGTAGTATTTTCGGTACATATTCACATTGAATCAGGGGAATACCCATCACCTAATATGTCCTCTTCTCAATCAAAAATCAAATATGCTGAAAATAGGCAGAGTCCTGTCTAGAGGCTTCCAACCTCAGTTTGAGAGAGGATGTGAAAAAAGTAATTAAAATACCACAACAATACACACACAAAAAAAATATCGAATTAAATAACCGATAAGCACCACAGCAATAAAGACAGGCACCACACAATAATCTCAGTTCTGAAATCAAATCATACTCAAGTGCAAAAAAGAAAGAGAAAGACAAAACAAAATAAAATAAAATAATATTGGAGACATCAACCGTAATCTCCATACCAAAATAAAGACGTCAAAAAAATAGATCATTTATTCTCCTCTTGCTGCTTTCGTGGTATGTGGAAGACTTCTACTTTATCTTGGATGGTAAAATCAGTCCTGTTTCTAAAGATCTTGGTGGCTGTGCAGATCAGGGAATGGAGTTTATGAAGTCTTTCTTTGTGGTTCTAGCAGTTATGCTTCTTCAATGTCATTTTTTTGTTTTTTATGTGTTCTAGGTGTTTCAGAATAGTGCTACCATTCTGTGTTTTTCTTTTGTCTTCTGACTTACTTCGTTTAACATAACATGATCTAGGTCCATCCACGTTGCTGCAAAGTCTGTGATTGTATCATTTCTAACTGCCATGTAATATTCCATTGTATATATGTATCACATCTTAATGATCCATTCATTTGTTGTTGGACATCGAGGTTGGTTCCAAGATTTGGCTATTATACTGAGTGCTGCAATAAATAGTGGGGTGCATATGTATTTTGGAATGAATGTCCTTCCATCTTGGGGATATATGCCTAGGAGAGCAATTGCTGGGTCAAATGGCAGCTCAATTCTAAGTTCTTTGAGCACTCTCCAGACTTTTCTCCATAGATGTTGGACCAAGGGGCATTCCCACCAGCAATGAATGAGAGTTCCTTTCATACCACATCCTCTCCAACAAAGGTTGTTCCCATTATTTTTTTTTTCTTTGGTTTTTGGGCCACACCCTGTGAGGCTCAGGGGTTACTCCTGGCTATGCGCTCAGAAGTTGCTCCTGGCTTCTTGGGGGACCATATGGGACGCCGGGGGATCGAACCGCGGTCTGTCCTAGGCTAGCGCAGGCAAGTCAGGCACCTTACCTCCAGCGCCACCGCCCGGCCCCCATTATTTTTGATGTGAGCCAACCTCACTGGTGTGAGGTGGTATCTCAATGTTGTCTTGATTTGGATCTCCCTGATGATGAGCGAAGGTGAGCATGTTTTCATGTGTTTGTTGGCCATCCTTCTCTCTTCCTCAGAGAAATGTCTATTCACTTCGTCTCCCCATTTTTTTATGGCTTCCTTTGGTTTTGAAGGGCTCAGGCTTCTGAGCGCTTTGTATGTTCTAGATATCAGCCCTTTATCTGATATATCAAGTGAAAAGATTTTTTCCCATTCTGTTAGCTGTCTTCTTGCATTAAGTAGGGTTTCTTTTGCCATGCAGAAGCTTTTTAGTTTGATATAGTCCCATTTGTTTATAGTTGATACTAATGTTTTTGCCATTGGTGCTCCATTCTCAAAGACCCTTTTGATATAAAGGTCTTCGAGTGTTCTGCCTATTTTATTCTCGATAAACTTTATAGATTCAGGTCTGATTTCCAGATCTTTGATCCATTTTGAGTTGACTTTTGTATAAGGAGTGAGATATGGGTCGATTTTCACTTTTGTGCATATGAGTTTCCAGTTGTACCAACACCATTTGTTGAATAGGCTTTCTTTGTTCCATTTCATATTCTTGCCTCTTTTATCAAATATTAGTTGGCTATATATCTGGGGGTTTATGTCTGGGAATTCTGTTCTAATCCACTGGTCTGAGGTCCTGTCTCTGTTCCAGTACCATGCTGTTTTTATTACTATGGCTTTATAGTATAGTTTCAAGTTAGGTAAGGAGATACCTCCCAACTTCTCATTTTTTAGAATGTGTTTAGCTATCCTGGGTCTTTTATGGTTCCAAATGAATTTTATAATTGATTGTTCTATTTCTTTAAAGAATTGTGTCTGGATTTGGATAGGGATTGCATTAAATCTATATAGCAGTTTGGGTAAAATAGTCATTTTGACTATGTTAATTCTACCTATCCATGAGGATGGGATGTTCTTCCATTTCTTTAGATCGTCTTCAATTTCTTTCTGAAGTGTTTTGAAGTTTCCCTGGTATAGATCTTTCACTTCTCTTGTAAGGTTGATTCCTAGGTATTTGATATTTTTTGATACTATCTTAAATGGAATTGTATTTTTAATCTCTCTCTCCTCAACTTCATTGTTTGTATATAAAAACGCTACTGTTTTTTGTGTATTGACTTTGTATCCAGCCACTTTACTGTATTGGTTGATTGTTTCTAGGAGTTTTTCTGTGGATTCTTTAGGGTTTTTGATGTATATCATCATATCATCAGCAAATAGAGCTAGCTTGTGTTCCTCTTTCCCTACTTGAATTCCTTTGATTCCCTTCTCTTGTCGGATTGCTATTGCTAGGACTTCTAAGGTTATATTGAATAAGAGTGGAGAGAGTGGACAGCCTTGCCTAGTTCCTGACCTTAGTGGGAATGCTTCTAGCTTCTCGCCATTAAGTATAATGTTGGCTGTAGGCTTTTCATAAATAGCTGTAACTATCTTAAGGAAGGTGCCTTGTAACCCTATTTTGCTGAGTGTCTTTAACATGAACGGATGTTGGATTTTGTCAAACACCTTCTCTGCATCGATTGATATGATCATGTAGTTTTTGTCCTTCATGTTGTTGATGTGGTGTATAATGTTTATTGATTTGCGTATGTTGAACCAACCTTGCATTCCTGGTATGAATCCCACTTGATCGTGATGTATGATCTTTTTGATGAGGTGTTGGATTCGGTTTGCTAAGATTTTGTTAAGTATCTTTGCATCAATGTTCATTAGTGAGATTGGTTCCTGTTTTTTCTATGGTTTTGAAAAGCCTATGGAACAGTGGTAATAAGTCTTCTTGAAATGTTTGATAGAATTCACCTGTAAATCCATCTGGGCCTGGGCATTTGTTCTTAGGGAGTCTTTTAATTACGTCTTCAATTTCCTCTGAAGTGATTGGACTGTTTAGAGTTTCTAGGTCTTCCTTTTCCAGTCTTGGAAGAGGGTGTTTGTCCAAGAATCTGTCGATTTCTGGTGGGTTCTCTAGCCTAGTTGAATTAGTTGTTCATAATCTGATCTCATGATATGTTGTATTTCTTGGGGTTCTGTTGTAATCTCTCCCCTTTCATTTGTGATCCTAGTGATTTTGGTGTTTTCCCTCTTTTTTTTGGTAAGTTTTGCCAATGGTTTGTCTATCTTGTTTATTTTTTCAAAAAACCAACTCCTGGTCTCATTGATTTTTTGTATTGTTTTCTTAGTCTCTATGTTGTTTATTTCTGCTCTGGTTTTTATGATTTCTTGCCTTCTGGTTGTGGTTGGATTTCTCTGTTGCTGTTGTTCCAATTCTTTGAGGTGATCTTTTAAACTGTTGGTTTTGTTATTTTCCTGTTTCTTAACATAGGCATGTAATGCTATGAGTTTCCCCCTAAGTACTGCTTTTGCTGTATCCCATAAATTCTGACATGTTGTCTCTTCATTGTCATTTGTCTCAAGGAATCTTTTTATTTCTTCCTTGAGTTGCTCTTTGATCCAGCTGTTATTGAGCAGCATGTTGTTTAATCTCCAGGTACTAGTTTTTCTCCATTGCTTCTTCTTGACATCAATTATAAGCTCTGTTGCATAGTGATCTGAAAGGGTACTTCTAATGATCCTTACCTTTGTGGTCTTATATAGGTTGGCTTTGTATCCTAAGACATGATCTATTCTGAAGAAGGTTCCGTGTGGGTTTGAGAAGAATGTGTATTCTACTTTCTGGGGATGGAGGGCTCTATATAAGTCTATTAGCCCTAATTCTTCTAATTTTTCATTTAGAGCTCTTATTTCTTTACTATTTTTCTGTTTGGAGGATCTGTCCAGTGGTGATAGTGGAGTATTGAGGTCCCCTACTATTATCACAATTCCCTTCATGTGTTTCTCCAGGTTTGTCAGTAGTTGCCTCACATATTTTGGTGATTTTACATTAGGTGCATAGATATTGACCAGGGTTAGCACTTCTTGATCTAATGTTCCCCTGATCAGTAAGTAGTGCCCCTCTTTGTCTCTGATCACTTTCTTGAGGTTGAATACAATTTGGTCTGATATAAGAATGGCTGTCCCTGCTCTTTTTTGTTTTCCATTGGCCTGAGTAATTACTTTCCATCCTTTAATTCTAAGCTTGTGCTTATCCTGTAACTGTAGGTGTGTTTCTTGCAGACAGCAGAAGTCCGGTTCATTTTTCCTAACCCAGTTCTCTACTATGTGTCTTTTAATTGGAGAGTTTAGTCCATTAACATTTAGGGAAATTATTGATAAAGAGGACTGTTGTGCAGTTGTATTGTGTGGCGTGGTTGTTGTTACAATCGGGGGTTTGGATTATGTAATTCGTCTCTGAGTAAGTCGCTTAGGATCGGCTTAGTTTGCACAAATATGGTGATTCTAATTTATCCTTATGTGCCAGTACTCAGGCCACCATTTTGGATTTTGTCTTCAGTTTGTATATTTTTTTAACTTAAATCACAATGATTTATAAAATGATTATTCATATTTTAATTTGAAAATACTATGTTCTTACACAAATTCTACCACCTCTACGAGGGTTCTCAAATTCCCATACATCCCCCAAACCCAGCCTACCTCCTTGGCAGACACATCTTTAATTTTTGTTCTGTAATTTGGAATTCTTGTTTTCAGTGTTGTTGAGTCTGTAGTTTGAGCATTTAGCTATCCCACTCCTTCATACCACTGATGTGATCTTCTGATTAGTTTTATTAATTAAAAACAATATTTCAAGTTTATACAGTGAGTAATTGTAGGAATATTTGAACTTGAACATAAAATGTGGGGGATTAGGACACAGCTGTAGCTCAAGGGCCCATAAGCATCTTTAACCAGAGTAAGACAAGTCCACTAACGATTGAATTATGTCTTTGACAAAGAAATTTTATTGTCAACAAATCCATCAATAGTCCATGGAAAGTCTCATGCATAGTTCTTTCATTTCTTTGCTTTTCTTGAGTTTGTCTAAAAATGCAGGTGATATTTTTGAATCTGAAATTTGCACACTGCAAATTTATAGTTGGTATCAATTGGCTAACATTTTTATCTTGTTAAACAGAATGGAAGTGTCTGCTGTTCTGTGGATTTGGAGTGTCTTCATAATAATTGAGCTGTCTAAGATGGACTTATCATTATGGGAGAAGTTACCATCAAACATGATAAAGAACAGGAATTTGTTTCCTTTGCCACGACTGATGACCAAAGTCACCATCTGAGGAAGGTGTTTGGGGATTGCCCTTTGGACCTATCACTTTGCTCACTCTTGCTAACCTAGTCTAGGTAACCTACAGTACCGTGCTTTTAAGTCTATGGTTGTTAAGAGAAGTTTCCCATGTTGTAAATTATATGTGTCCTGTATTAGATCATTCACACACATGTAAATGCTCTCATGGTAAATGATGTAAATTTTTTGTTGGTTTTGTGTACTTAGAGATTCAGCATCTTTTATTTTTTGGCTCAAACTTGACAAATAAAGTTGCCTGTTGTGATTTTGTCCCATCCACTGCATAATTAGCATGATATGCCTGGAAATACTTTCATGAAAATGTAATTACACATACATTTCAGATTCAAATACACATAGATGTTCACTTATTTAGCTAAAACAATTATGAGGTATTAAAGAGATTAAAGTCCCAAAACACAGGTAAATCATTATTTTTTAAAAAGAATTTTCTAAGCAATAATACAGTGGATGAGGTTATGCCTTTTACACAGCTAGCTTGAGTTTGATCTCTGGCACCACATGTGGTCCCCTGAGCCCAAACAGAAATGATCCTAGGATTGAGTAAGCCCTCAGGTAAGCCCTAACACCTCTAGATGTGGCAAAAAAAAAATTATAAGAAAAAGAACTTCTTGCTTTATTTTACAAAGTGATTCCCCATAAAATCTTAACTCACAATTTAGGAGCAGTAGTGTTTTTATAGTCTTTCCAGATGACAGGGTAAAATATCTTCTCATATATTTTATATAGTAGTTAATAATTCCAAGGTATTTTCATACCTATTTATATGAATATAACAAGGTGAATATAATTAGGTGAATATGAAATTATTTCTACAAAATAGAAGACTAAATTTATAAGTTAACTGATTTGTTCATATGTGGTTGATTTATATTTTGTTGGGAATAAGTGTCAGAGTTTCTTTTCAATAAGACCTCTCAGAAAACGAGGCACTTATAAGAAGAGCTATTTGGTATACTCAGTAGTGATCTTATGACAGTGAATGTTTTCATTTGAGCCACTCATATATTTTTGAGTTGGCAGTTCTTGAATTATATACAGTGAATTAAATATAAAAATGGCATTTATCAGAACTTGAAAATAAAACCTAGGTTGACACTTCAGATGAATCACATCTTAGTTGTTTGTAGTACCAAAGGCTCCTGCATTTATAATCATTCAAAATCAAGTTGTATCCAGGCATTTTGTCCACTCTCCCAGCAGCAAGAACTAATTTGTAATATATGTCATGCTAGAATATTTTAAACTCAACATACTTATTGAATTAAAAATTACAAGCTCAAATATCATTGAGAATGGCCTCAAGCACTACTAGGGATGTCCCTAACATTGCAAGCTTAAATCATTATTATTTATTGATATTTGTCCTATAAATCACTTGTTTTGCATGTATAATTATTTAATGTACAAAATAATAATATGACTACATTGATTAATTCTGTCTATGGTTTGGTAAGTTAAACCACATTACCATTTTATCATAAAATTAATCTTCTGAAAATTAAAATTAAGACGAGATAAGAAAGAAAAAAAAGAAAATTAAAATTAATCTTCTATTAAAAAGTCTTCCCATGTTTATTAGAAACAAAACAAAAATAAGAATCAATTGTGAGTTAACAGGGAATAGATTAACAAGATAATTGCAGATCAATTTATCTGTTTACTTACTATATTGCCTCCACAGTAGATTTCCAACTTCTGGTATAAATAAACTTGTTTATAAATAAACATGGGGTATATCAATAACTTTCAATAATTTTTGAAAATTCAAAAGGTTCATATGTATTTAATGATACATATTCATATTTAATTCACATCCCTCAACCTTGATGGTTGATTCCAAAATACCCATACTTTGGCACTAAATTCTCAGACTCAATATTTTATTATTAAAATAGAGAGAAATGGTTTTTTTATTTTTAATATAACAATTTTGGGGCCATTTATAAGGTTTTGACTGTCCAAATCAATTAGGGGAGCCTACTAAAATAAATTATTAGCTATATTCCTTTGAACTAGGAGAAAAGATTTAAGTTTTTGAAAGGTGTTAAATCTACTGATGGAATGTGCTTAAGTGCTATGCTAGAATTTGCCATGTTAAATGAGTGTCCATTTAATGAGCCAAAGCAGATCAACAAATCTGTCTCCTAACTGACAATAAAACTGTCAGCATCAGTGTATGTAAGAAAAATTCTAGCATATACATTAGTGAGAAACAGTGATGAATATATAAGTACTTATGGGGTTACTCTCCAATTATCAGTAGCATAGAAAGCACCGTGAGTCAGAACAAACTGTAAGGGAAATGAAAATTTTATATATTAACTTGGCATCTAGTAAAGACAAATTTTGACTTGTCTTATTTCTACTTTTCAAATTAAACACATATCTATACATAATATAGAGCATATTATACATAAGTACTATATAGAATATATATTTGTTAGCAACATATATGGCTAAATTTATATGTATATAAATACATATGCATATGTATTTAGACTATACATATATGCCCAGTTTTCCTTCTCAGTGTTATGTAAATATTATGAACTTTTTATCTATACTTTTTCTTTATTATAGTTTTAATTCACTGTAGGCTTTGTACAATTTTCTAGCAACAGTAAAGAACCTTGTGTTGGGTAGGAATGACATTAAAATGAGTTTATATTGTTTATATTATCAAAACTTATCATGGAATAGTGAAAACAATCCACTCTAGTGGATTTCAAATGTGTTTAAGATGAATATCTATCTTAAAAGACAAAACTTTCTTTAGTTAGAATGGATTTAGATACATCGTACTATTAACATTTCAACAGGACATAACTTTCAATTCATTGTTACAAGCTTTCAAACTCATATCGACAAATTAAGCCAAAACTCAATAAGGTATGTGACTTTTATTTAGAATTCTCACTAATTCCACAATGATTTTTTTCTGTGCCATCCTAAGGATTCAAAATTTTTAATACACATTTCAAATAAACTTTTCTTACTCCTAAATGGATGGTATTAACATATAATCATAGATAAACTATAATATCTGTTGTTTCTAATTCTTTATCTCATCTCATTATATTTTAATGAAATTTTCACAATATAAAATGGAAACTGTTAAAATTAAAAATTAAGATACATATTTAAATCAATAACACTATTTATTTATTCAATCACCCACTTGCATGCTTGTAGTAAAGTATAAAATATAAAATGAAAGCTATAATTATTCCTTAAGATTAAACACATACCTCAAAATATAATGAAACAACACTGAAATGAAACTGTGTATAGTGTTATATGATATTATTTATTTACTCATTCATTCTTCCATTAATTCAGTGGCATATTCTGCAAATACAGAAGTGAACAAAGAATTGGTTTCTGTTTTCATGGCATTTGTAGACTCATGGGAATAACTCATAATAAACTAGTAAATAAGTAAATAATATATATAATGTTAGTACTAAGAAAGAGGGAAATACAAAATGAAAGAAAGGATCTATAAGAAACACACCTTAGTTAGGATCAGGTGAACAAGAAAAACCCTCTAATATTGTTGTAGAAGAAATGATATCTGGAGTATGAGAAAAAACACACACTGAAAAGTGATCTGCCATTTTGACAGGCAGCTCTCTCTCCTCTCTCTCTCTCTCTTCTCTCTCTCTTCTCTCTCTCTCTCTCTCTCTCTCTCTTTCTCTCTCTCTCTCTCTCTCTCTCTCTCTCTCTCTCTCTCTCTCTCTCTCTCTCTCTCTCTCCCTCCCTCCTTCCCTCCCTCCCTCCCATCTTCCTTGCTCCACAAGGTTGAAAGTTCCCATACCACAAGTGTTTCACCCTCTCAAGTTAGGCCTGCTTTATTTTCTGTGGTGACCTCTGCTCCAGATTCATTTTTTCTGGAATTGGATTATTGTGTGTAGAGCACTACATCTTCACACACACACACACACACACACACACAATCATACACACTGATACACACAATCTAAAAATTTATAATCTTTAGAATCTTTCATGTAAGGTCGTTTTAAGTTTAAAACCTGGATAGAGTTATGGAGAAAAGTTGAAAGTGTAGGGCCTGGAGAGATAGCACAGCGGCGTTTGCCTTGCAAGCAGCCGATCCAGCACCAAAGGTGGTTGGTTCGAATCCCGGTGTCCCATATGGTCCCCTGTGCCTGCCAGGAGCTATTTCTGAGCAGACAGCCAGGAGTAACCCCTGAGCACAGCCCGGTGTGGCCCAAAAACCAAAAAAAAAAAAAAAAGTTGAAAGAGTAGTGATCTTGCTGCTTCATTGTCATAAGCGTCATTTGACTTAGGAGCAATTGGATAGTGACTAATGGTCTATTCAAGTCTGTCAAAGATAACACAAGATTGTGTGTAGAAAGGTGAACCAAACCCTCCTTTCTCCTTCAAATGATCTTTGATCATAAAATAACAATATAATCTCTATAATATTTGTCTAAAGTTCAAAGTGGACACTAAAATGTTCATAAATTTTATTTGCAAAGCCCATTTCAGGTTTTGCCTTCACATATGAAAGTGTTCCAGGTAAACTTTGGCTTAACACTCTGAGAATTAGATGTGTATCTCTTAAAAATATCTTTCTTTGCTTACAAAGATAAGAACAAATCCATTGGCATATCTCTATGACTTAATCTTTTAATTGTTAAAGATGACAGTAAGTTAAACTCATATTTTTTATTCATTTTAACCAAACATAGTTTCAAAAATTCTTGCCTTAGGTGTTTTTAAGAAATATGGACATTTTATACTACTAAATAAATTAGGAACTTGCAGATCTATTTAGTTTCATTGTCAAATCATTTTTTGATGGGCAATTTACCCAGGCTAATTCTATTTGGAACTGATAAAATAAGCCTAATCTAGAAAACTCTGACAAAAATTTATGTTAGGAGAAGGGTCAGAATAAAACTAGTACACAAATTTTATTCAATTTTATAGATAAGTCATGAATAAATTTGAGACCAAGGACTGACATTCCATTTATAAAGACGAAATAATAGAACCTTGCATTAAGAGCTGAGAATAAAGACTCTGTGAGGGTAGTTGTTAGATTTTGTTTTCTTTTTTAATTTTGGTGCCACACACAGTGATTCTCATGGGTTATGTCTTGCTTTACACTCAGTAACTACTCCAAGCAGATGCACATAACCATATGGAATGTCAAGGATTGTACTAGAGTTGGCCAAGTACAAGGCAATTACTCTACCTTGCTACCTGCTGTACTCTCTCTCTTTCTCTCAGGATCAAAGGCTCTGTGCTTTTTTTTTTTTTTTTTTTTTTTTTGGGCCACACCCGTTTGACGCTCAGGGGTTACTCCTGGCTATGCGCTCAGAAATCGCCCCTGGCTTGGGGGGACCATATGGGACACCGGGGGATCTAACCGAGGTCCTTCCTTGGCTAGCGCTTGCAAGGCAGACACCTTACCTCCAGCGCCACCTACCCGGCCCCAGGCTCTGTGCTTTTCATGCTAAAACTGTATGGAGTAAATGGGAAGATTCAGAACAAGCTTTGAAGTTGTTTTGAAGGGAGACTTTCCAGCAATAAAGATTGAGAAATAAAAAGAAAACAGAGTGAGTTCTAAGAGTAGGAAGAATGAGTGACCATTAGAGATCAGATATGTCAGACTATGTGGTTTGGACTGGATTACAACAGACTTGATTGGAGTTGTGGGTCATGTAGGCCTATCGTCTTTACTGTAGTTGTAAGTCTTTATTCTGATACATTTGATTCTAACACATGCGCAGCTAGAAGAGCACTTTCACAATCAAATAGCTATTAATTTTTTAATTGTTTGGTTCCAGATGAGGAAGGTAATTATACTCAACTATCTGCAATTTATCACTATTGCATTGTCATATCTGTGAATCTATATTTATTCTCCTGGGTCAAGTGGCAATGTGAACTTTGAAATGTATCTAGCTGTCCAGTCCTGGCAGAAATCTTTTAATCATCTATCTCTATTGTAGACTTAAAATAATTCAATGATAAACTTTCCAGAGAAGATCTTTACCTTTTTAGTAATTTTACCAAAGAATCTTAGAGAACATGAGAAATAGCTCACACTCCAAATTGGACAAATCTACCTAAAATTCCACCGAGAGGAGAAAAAGATGAAAAGTGTAGCTCACCTTCATGAACACCCACACAATCAATACCCAATAAATTGAGACTATGAGAAGACTCAAAGACTACCTAACATCAATTCAGTATATTTAGCATAAACTTTGGGAACACCAAATAAAAAAACACAATAAAAACTCTAGTGGGTGCCCTAAGACTAAAACATCTAAGCATATTCATATGCCTTGCATATAAACTCTTCCCAGTGTAAAAAAGCCAGTTCCTAAGTCTCATGCTCATTTTTCATAACTTAAGACATACATTTGGCATTGATATTGTGTGGTTATTGAAATTAACACCTATATTGTGCAATATTATTTGGGTAAATTGGGATCAATAAACATGAAGTGTTTAGGAAAAAATTTTAGATGTTCAGGCCTGGAGCGGTGGCATGGAGTAGTAAGACGTCTGTCTACCTTGCCAGAACTATCCTAGGACAGACCTTGGTTTGATCCCCTGGCATCCCATATAATCCTCCAAGCCAGGAGTGATTTCTGAGCACATAGCCAAGGAGTAACCCCTGAGCGTCACCGGGTATGGCCGAAAAAACAAAAAAATTTTTTAGATGTTCTTAGAAAAGAGAATCTATTCTTGATGAACAGTAAAACAAACAATTGTATGCTATAAGGATAATGCTTTAGGCTTTAACTCTGAATATTAGTATTTAATTTTTCTAAGGTGTAGTACGTGTGATCTATTTTGAATTGGTTCTAAGAAGCAGAGTATGAGTACTGGTTGTGTTATCAGAGTGCAGTTGGAACCAGACACTAGTCCAGCATTCCAGAACTGGTATCATAAATCTGTAGAAAGTCAGTTTTATGCAGAAGAGTCAGTATTAGAAAAGACAGAAAACAAAAGAGAAGCAAACAGCACGTGCTGAAATTGGGCTGTGTACTAACAATTTGACAAATGTTTATACAATGTTCATATAAAAAGTATTTGACAGAAGTTTTGAGGATGCAGATTGCAGCCATCATAGGACAGAATTACATAACAATACCACAGCAAAGTTACTTAAATGAAACAGTATGCACTATTGTGATTGGATAACATTGTGGAAGCAGAAGAATGAGAAATAAAAAGTTAAGAATACTACCTGGAGTGGCCGGTGAGGTGGCGCTAGAGGTAAGGTGTCTGCCTTGCTAGCGTTAGCCAAGGAAGGACCATGGTTCTATCCCCCAGCGTCCCATATGGTCCCCCCAAGCCAGGGGCAATTTCTGAGCACATAGCCAGGAGTAACCCCTGAGCATCAAATGGGTGTGGCCCCCAAAACAACAAACAAACAAAAAGAATACTACCTGGAAAATGAAAATAAATAATTGAGTACAAGTATTTTAACCAGTGAAATCTAAGCTTGAATTCCTTCTTTATTAAGTTCCCTTCTTAATTTGGTCAATGTAAATAGATTTTTAATCAACCAATGTCGCTGCATCTTTGTTTTTAAAAAGGTAGGTGTTTTATGGGGGCAGGAGAGAGCATGGGGTAAGGCATTTACCTTGCATGCAGAAGGATGATGGTTCAGATCCCGGCATCCCATATGAACCCCTGAACCTGCCAGGAGCAATTTCTGAGTATTGAGCCAGGAGTAACCCTGAGCACTGCCCGATGTAACCCAAAAACAAACAAACAAACAAAAAAGGTAGGTGGTTTATATCACATACCTTGAGGCTTTTTTTTTTAAGGTGAAGGGATACTTAACCTTTTAAGGTTCATAAACTTTATATTTTTGTTCACACTCAGCTGAACTCAAGGATTATCCCTGATTTTATGATCATGTATAATTTCTGAAAGTGTTAGAGGTAACATATGTATTGCTGGGGATCAAACCTGGGTCAGCCCTGTATAATACAGTGTCTTACCTTAAGTAATATCTCTCCAGTTTATGAGATTCATAGTATCTATAGGTATACATCAAAGTTTATTGCTAGGAGTATTGTTTTATATGCTATATCTTCTATTGAATTTTTTATACCCTGACCCCATTTGCCTCATTTCCTAAGCAAATACAAAAATATCTGGTCAGAATTTGGGCCTTATGCTTCCAAGTTAAAACTTCTTAGCAATAATTGAGAGCCATGAATAAATTATACAGCTTATCCAGTATTTTACTTTCCAAGAATATGAATACAAATTTAATATATTAAATTAGATTTAGGTGAAAATATTTTATAAAAGATAACAAAACGAGTAGTAAGGTAGGTAAATCCTGCAATGCTCGACTTGCACTAGATTTCTGCTATTAGGCTTTTTGGGAAGTTGAATGAAGATGATAAAATATTGTGTTTTAGATGTGTGGTTAGAACAAGTATATTTTGATTGTCTACAGGCCAAAGTATTAAAAATCCACTATTGGTAAATTTAAATCCACTTGGTAAATTTAAGATAATTTAATTTAAGATATAGATTTAGATAAATAACTACTAAAAATGTAGGCATTTTATTTTCCTGGAAAACAATGTGGACATTCTAAAAAAATTCTACTAATTGATTTTCCATTTGACCCAGAAACTCTGCTTCTAGGAATACACCGCACATTCTCAAAAACATAATGGAGAAAAGACATTTGCACCTCTATATTTCTTGTAGCTCTAACCACAATAGCAAAAATCTTGACACAACCTATATGCCCAAAATAGATGACTAAATAAAGAAACTATGGTACATACACATTATTAGATATTACTTGGCTGCAGGAAAATATAAAATCATGCAATTTGCTTTTACAATGAGGAGAGTATCCTTCTGACTGAAGCTAGTCATAGGAAGAAAAACTGACAAAACGATCACTCATATGTGAGATATACAGAAACATAATACTGGAATAATGAATGGAAATAAAAATATGAAAATTGGTCTTCAGTGGAACAAAAATCACCTGACTCAGGAGCTGGAAATAAAACAAGGCTGGGACAATGACTGGTATTTGAAAACATTCAATCAGGAGGAGATGGTGCTAAAAAATAGTAAAGTGTTATGTGTTAAACCCTATCAGCAACAGTACTATAAACTACAGTGAAAAATATACATACACATATATGTTCATATATACATATGTGTGTGTGTGGTTTCTCTCAGTAGGGCTGGAGCCATAGCATAGTGGGCAGGATGTTTGCCTTGTATGCAGGTGATTAGGTTCGATCCCCAGCATCCCAGGAGTGCATAGCAAGGAACATCATCAGGTGTGGCAAAAAAAAAAAAAAGAAAGAAAATAAACAAACCAAAAGTCTCCCTCATATGCAGTCAAGTGGATGGGAGGTAAATGAGTAGGAGGGTATTGATAGAGGAAAGTAGACCTGGGTGAAATAAAGGGGGTTGAAACATGTATACCTTGAAACCCAATCATGAGTAACTTTGTAATTCATCTTGACTAATTTCTTTTTTAAAGTGACATGGGAAATAGAATGCTTGCCATTCATGTGGCTAACTTGGACTCAATTCCTATATGACTATCTATCTGGTCCCTTGAGCCCACCCAAAGTGATTTCTGTATGTAGAGCCAGGAGTCTTAAGTACAGCTGGGCATAGTCTAAAATCAAACAAACAACCACAACAACAAAAATAGGAGATTCTGAAGAAATAAACACTGTGTAACACTTTTCAAATGATAAAAGAAGCTTTCAGCTCAAATCACTCTTCTTCCCAAAAACTAAATCAACCTAAACATGGACATATTTGGGACCATGGAAATAGTTCAGTAGATAGGGTACTTGGATTATATGCAGGTCACCTGGGTCCAATACCTGGCACTCTATGTAGTTCTCTAAAGCTGTCCAGGACTGGTCCCTGAGTTCAGAGCCAGGAGAAATTCTCAGCACAGATGGGGTACAAACCCTTCCAAATACTATAGAAACATTCATATTGTCACAGGAAAGAAAACTACTCATATGCGACTAAAGTTATGAGATACTGCGATTTTCCTCTTCAGATAGAAATAACTAGATAATTTAAGATGATAAAATGAAGCTTAAAATATTAATTATGGGTGATAATTAAAGATTAAAAGCCTATGGTTTATGATCTTGTACTTTGACAATACAAGTTTCATCCCCAGCATCACACATGGTCCCTGAAGCCTACCAGGTGGGATTTCTGAGCACAGATCCAGGGTCAAGCCCTGAGAATCACCATAAGTGACTCCAAAACTAAAACAAAGAATTCTATTGCTAAAATATTTGGTGTTTATGTATTTCTTGCCTTTGGATTAAATCATTTCTATTACTCCAGATATGTGTTGATCAGAGAAGGAATAAAATAGAATATTAGTTCTTATCCTCAATGACCTTAAAATGTATAATTGGCTTTAAACTATACACTTACAAACAATATGTGAAGTGCTGTGATAGTGGCCGTCATTAGCTATCAGGGAAAGAGAAAAAAATCTTTACTAAATGTGTCCTATTGGGAGAAATGTTATCAAGAAGTACACAAAAGACCTGTATTGCCATTAAAAATTTCAAGACTACACTAAAAAATGCCTGGGAAATCAATAAAAGTAAAAAGTGATGCAATTGTCTATGCAGATGAATTCTATACTTCTCAAGCATGGTTATGTAATAGCAGACAGTGGTGAATGATAAGAGCACTATATAAAAAAATTACATGTGATCAGAGAATAATTTAATGACCCCAATTTTGAAATGAAAAGGAGATTTTATTTCAGTGTAAATTTCCAAGTAAGTGCCTGTACATGACAACTTTCTAATCTATTAATATCTGCCACAAAGTTATCAAGTACTCTGAAAGTCTTTTCAGTCTTTTGAGGGAATAGAAGAGAATGGTCATTGAAATATATTTGGAGAAAAGGGGATGTTATTGTAAAGCAAAGAAAGAACAACTGATCTAGAAATATTTGGGGGCCAGTCAGGGAACTAAAATAATGGGAAATCCCTGAATTCATCTCACCTCCTCAGGAGTCTATTTTAGGTATATCTTTCGTTTATTTGAAAACTGAGTAAATAAATGGCTACATAAAATAGACAAAAGGTATATGATAAAAGATGCAAAGATACTTTCTTGCCTAAAATGTCTATCCTCTGCGCAGTGTAAAGAGAGGCATTTTGTTTTGTTTTGGTTTGGTTTTTTGGCCACACCCAGTGTTACTCCTGGTTTAGTCCTGGCTAAGAACTCAGAAATCGCTCCTGGCTTGGGGGAATCCAACCTGGGGAATCCAACCACGTCCGTCCTAGTCTAGCGCTTGCAAGGTAGATGCCTTACTGCTCTGGCCCCAGAAGTGAGGCATTTTTTAAGCCTTGAGAATATTCACACAAAATGGGTAATTTGATCCCAGGTTAGGCACCCCAACCCTCAGAAATACACATGGAACCATTAAGCTAGAAATCTAAACAGAGATAGCAGTATGGGCTATAAACAAAAAATTTTCAGTTTTTAACCTAGAGCAAATGTCAAGAAGAAGAAAGATGTCAAATAAAATTTACCCCAGGAAGAAGCTGAGGAGCACTATTTACTATTTTGTTTATTTGGGGGGGTAATAGCTGTCTAAACATAAGGGCTTTTCCATCTCAGGGCTCAGAGGTGTCTCCTTGTGGAGCTTGTGAAAATAAATGATGCTCGGAATAAATCCAAAACCAGGCAGAAAAAAATGTGTTTCAGTTCTATGAGCATTTTCCTGGTCTCATATTTTAATCATATATATCTTCCATCTTGTAGAGGAACTTATACACATTGATTGTGCCAGCTGGAATGCTATGACCTGACCAGCAGGAATATATAGACTTTGAGGCTAGCAGACACAAATAGCCTAAATTAAAACTCTGTCAACCCTATAGTCAACATATTGACAAAATCTCATAACAAAATGTAAGCCTTAAACTGTGCTCCTGAAAACATCTATTATATCCAAACTCTCGATCTGCTGAAATTCTGGATACAGGCAGTCCAAACAAGAGAGACATATTGTAAGACCCTGTGAAAAGTAACATCCTGAATTTCTGGGCACCAGAATCTTGCATACTGTGACAGCATTCTAACTAATAAAGAAAATCTTAAGCCAGTGAAGGTGGAAAAACATGAGCCAGCTGCTCCATAAAAGAGTAAAATCAAACCACAAAGAAAGTGAAGTAGAGATAAATAATTCCCCTTAAAGACAGTTCAAGTAATGGTCATAAAAATGTTCACAGAATTCAGAGTAAGAATAAAACAAAAAATGATATTTGACTCACAAAGAATATAGAAAGTAATTCTAAACAGTAGTCACATAACTAAAAATAACTGGAAAATACTTTAGAGGGATTTAAAGCTATATTTTATGAAGCTATACATTGGGCAAGTGACATAGAAGATAAAGCAGAGGAATTTACACAAACAGAGCAACAATGAAATCATGATTTAAATCAATAGAAATTGCCTAAAGAGAAATATGGGACAGAGCAAGTTAAATAACATCTGAATTACAGAAGTTTCAGAAGAAAAAATAATGAACAGAAAACCTATTTGAATAATTATGGAAAATTTTTCTGACACAAAGGAGGAAAATTCAAATAGAAAAATACATAGAATTTCAAACTCAACCTAAAAATCCTCACAAAATTCATTAAAATTAAGATGACGTAGTTACAGATAAGAAAGAATATTAAATGCAGTAAGAAGAAAACAAATTGCTATGTACAAAAGTGCTCTCATAAAGTTGTCAGTAGATTTTTTTAGAGGAAACTTTGTAGACCAGAAGGGAATGGAATGATATATACAAAGTACTAAAAGGAAAAAAATCTCAGAAGAACACTTTACCTAGCAAAAGAACTTTCAAATGAAACAAAGACTAAAGGATATTATCATCAATAAATCATCCCCACATGGAATATTAACTAAAACAAGCAACATAAAGTGTTCAAAAAGATGACATAGGTGAGAAATAATGACTGACAAAATAAGTATATAATAAATATAGTAAAGTACACATAGACAAACATGAAGGGTAAAAGACAAAAAGCAGTATCAGTTGAAACTATAATAAGTTAAGGAACATATGGGGCCAGGGTGATAGTCCAGCGAGGAGGGTGTTTGCCTTGCAGGAGGGTGACTTGGTTTCTGAATCCCCAGTGTCCCTTTGTTCCCTTGAGGAGTAAACTCTGAGCACTGCCAGGTCCACACCGAAAACAAAAGCAAAGCAAAACAAAACAAAACAAAAACAAATAGTTAAGGAACACATAATTAAAAAGAGTTCATTAAAAATCATAACATAAAAGAGTCAGTGTATAGATTGTATAGACTGGTACAATTGTTCATAAATTGCACTGGAGGGATTTGACAGTCGGTAGGGCACTTGACTTGCATGCGGCCAACCTGGATTCAATCCCTGGCAATCCCCTATCCCCAGCTTCTTGTTCCTGAATCTCTTACTTCTGAGTCAAAAGTAAGCCCTGAGCATTTCTGGGTGTGGCCAAAACAAACAAACAAAAACAAGAAAAAGGGAAGACTGTTAGTAAGTTAATTTTATGCCCTCTGTATTAATTTGAAATTATTTTACAAAGATATATTTAGAAACTCCATGATAACCTCAAAAATATAACTATTGTACTGAAATGAGAAATACACATGGAATTAATACACATCATTTAAGAAAGCCATCATACTATATATGAAAATGAGGTAAAACAAACAGAACAGAGCAGAAAGAACTCGAAAACAAACAAAAAACAATAAGATGACAATACTGCAATAAATCAACAAATCATATGCAATTTTTTTAAATTTTACAATTGAAAGAAATAGTTGAAACATTCAAGAAATATTATTAGAGTACATAAATATTGAAAATAAAGGATTGAAAGTAGATATGCATGCATATAGAAATTAAAAGATTTACTCCCAACAATAAAAATTAAAATGAAGACAATAATAAAAGATATATTGACACATAATAAAGAAGTCGATGCATCAACTTATAAGTATTAAATATTTTTGCCAGGGACAGAGCAATGGCACAAGTGGAAAGGCATGTGCTTTGCTCACTCTAACCTAGGACAGACCCCAGCATCCCATGTGGTCCCCAAAGCCAGGAGTGATTTCTGAATGCATAGCCAGGTGTAACCCCTGAGTTCACTGGTGTGGCCCAAAACCAAAAAAAAATGTTTTTGCCAGATATATTTCACAATTGTACAATAGACATATTACTATATTATGGGATCAATTGTTAGCAGACAATAATCATAATATTACTTCACTTTAATCAATATAGCAATCATATAATCATAGAGCTATAGAATAGCACAATGAACCAAATAAATAAACATAAACCATTTTATACAAAAACAGAATATTAATTTTAAGTATATATGGTTATATTTAAGGATAAATTACAGACCAAATAAACTTTCAAACTAAAGAGAACAGTATTTATATTAAATACCGTGCCTATCTATGATGGTCTTCAAAACTGTGAGAATGGTTGTTAAGAAAAGGACATAAGGGGCTGGAGAGATGGCATGGAGGTGGGGTATTTGCCTTGCATAAAGAAAGACGGTGGTTCGAATCCTGGCAACCATACAGTCCCCCAAGACTGCCAGGAGTGGTTTCTGAGCATAGAGCCAGGAGTAAACCCTGAGCACTGCCAAGTGTGACCCCCCCAAAAAAAAAGAAAAGAAAAAGGACATAAATCAATGACTACTTGAGAAGGTTTGATACAAAAGAAATATTTATTCACTGTTCATAAGAACATAGATAATCTGGGGCCAGAGTGGTACACAGTGGGAGTGCATTTGTCTTGCACACAGCTGACTCAGGATGGACCCAGGTTTGATTCCCAGCATCTCATATGGTCCCCAAGCCTGCCAGGAGTGATGTCTGAGCACAAAGCCAGGAGAAACCCCTTAGCACTGCTAGGTGTGGCCCCCAAACCCAAAAATTCACCCCCCAAAAAAAGAATGTAGATAACCTATGTACTATGATAAGCAGTATGAATATAACCTCAAAAATTATAATCAGATATATCTCATGATAACTTGTTCTATTTCTTATTATTATTCTTATTATTTTTATTACTTATCTGAAGAACACAATGAAACTAAAACAAATGAAAAAATATATATAAATTACTGGAAGAAGCTATATGCACATGGTGTGTCCAACAAAGAGCTAATATTATTATCTAAAATGTATCATAACTCTGACATAATATTTATACAAATGGCCAAAGTCGTAAAGTTTTCAACAGCGAAATTTCTAAGGAGGAGGGACTTCGAGGAAATACCAATTTCCACATGACAGAATGATTCATATAAAATATTTGTCTACATTAAAATGTACAAGTGCTGGTGGAACATGAGGAAAGGGGAAACTTGATTCATTGTTAGTGGGAATAAAAATTGATTGAGTCTCTCTAAAAAACATAACAGATATTTCTCAAAAATATATATAAAACTACTGTATGATATAGCAGTATCACTTTTAAATACTAATCTAAAATATAAAATTAATGCTTAAAATATATCATACCCCTACATTCATAGCAGCATTGCTTACAAAGCTGAAACATCAAAACAACCAAAATGCCCATTGATGCATGATTGGATGAAGAACTACACTCATTAAAGAAAAATGTTAAAACTTACTATAGTGCTGCATAGCAAGACTCTGGAAACAACCAAGATGCCCTTCAACAGACGAATGGCTAAAGAAACTGTGGTACATATACACAATGGAATATTATGCAGCTGTCAGGAGAGATGAAGTCATGAAATTTTCCTATACATGGATGTACACGGAATCTATTATGCTGAGTGAAATAAGTCAGAGAGAGAGAAAAACACAGAATGGTCTCACTCATCTATGGGTTTTAAGAAAAATGAAAGACATTCTTGCAATAATAATTTTCAGACACAAAAGAGAAAAGAGCTGGAAGTTCCAGCTCACCTCAGGAAGCTCACCACAAAGAGTGATGAGTTTAGTTAGAGAAATAACTACATTTTGAACTGTCCTAATAATGAGAATGTATGAGGGAAATGGAGAGCCTGTTTAGAGTACAGGAGGGGGTCGGGTGGGGAGGAGGGAGACTTGGGACATTGGTGATGGGAATGTTGCACTGGTGATGGGTGGTGTTCTTTACATGACTGAAACCCAAACACAATCATGTATGTAATCAAGGTGTTTAAATAAAAAAATAAAATGAAATTAAAAAACTTGCTATAGTAAAACCTGGGTGTAATTATTATTATTATTATTATTTTATCAGAAATATTCATAAAAATCTATCAGATTTTTGTATCATTTCTACATGGAATATATATATAAACAAAGCAAATTACCTAGCACAATGAAAATATCTCTTAGACTGACCAAAAAGCTAGAGGTTGGTGGGGCAGGTGAAATGGTGGAGGAGATCAATTTTATAGTGGTGAATAGTATTATAATTTTGAGTGTTGGTGTATTATAACACACACATTAACTATAGTTATCATTGTAAGCCAATGTTAACTTTAAAAAATAAAAATAGAGAGGGAGTAAAAGATTTATGCACACTTTGACAACAGCATTATTTATAATAGTTACAATAAAGAATAATCACATATCTAGCAATTAATAACTGCATACAGAATATGTGGCATCTAATATACAAATACAACTCAGCTGTTTAGCTCTCTTTAACTTTAATTAAAACTCCATGAAATACAGTTACAAAGTTATTCATGACTGAGTTTCAGTCACACAATATTCCAATCCATCTTTTCTTCAGTGCACATCTACCACCACCAATGTCCCTAATTTCACCTCTGTGCCCCTCCCCAAGCCAGCCTCTGTGCTTCCTTTACTTTAGGCTCTGAGGCTTGCAATACCATTCCTGAAAAGATATCATGCACATCACTTTACCTCCTATCAGCACCCAGTTCTTGTTCAGAATGATCATTTTCAACAATCATTTTCATAGTGTTTTCTTCTCTGTTCTAATTGTACTCTACTCTACCCTGTGGCATGTTTTCTACCTTGATTTGAGAGGCCAAAGAGATAGTACAGTGGTGAAGGCACTGGTTTTGCACAAAGCCAACCCAGGTTTAATCCCTGGCAGCCCCGTGAGAGTCTCCAAACTCACCAACTGTGATCTCTTAATAGTCAGGTGTGGCCCCAAAACAAGCAATAAAAAATTAAAATCTTACCATTTACAACAGCATTTAAGAACCTAGAAGACTTAATCTATGTTTAAAAAGTCAAGCAAAATAAAATACCCTCTGACATAGAAATGGTCCAGTTCCAAAACCATTCTTGAAAAGAATGAAAAGCAACTGAAATTTCCCCTGTGATGCAAGCCTACTGGCTAAAATCACTGGGGACTTCTTGAAATGGGGACAGGCAGATTCACATCACCTCCAACCAGTACAAGAAAGCTCAACAGCTTCTTTGCCCACATTTGCTATCTTCCCAGCAAAGAAATAGCCCAACCACTAGTAAGTGAATCTTTCAGATAAGCCATCCAGGCTAAAAGCATCAGATTTCCCTTTCTGTCTGAACAGAGCACAAAGCTTCATCTGACACCCTCTGACTTGGAAACAGTCCAGCACCACAACTGAATCTCATCAAGTTGCCAAGCCACCAAATCTATTCCAGCTCCCTAACATGCAGCCACATACAGGCATATGTTACCACACAATACCTCCAAATTTCATAATAGTGTTAGTCCATTAACACAGAAAATCTAATGGTAAAGTTAGAAATCGCTCCTGGCAGGCTTGGAGGACCATATGAAATGCAGGGATTCAAACCAGGGTCTGTCCTGTGTTAGCTGCATGCAAGGCAAATGCCTTACTACTGTGCTATTGCTCCAGCCCCAAAGATTGAACTTTTAAATCTCTCATCAATCATTGCCTTGTTAAAGGTTGCCATGTAAACCAGTGGTAGAGAACTTCCAATCCCAAACCATGAGGTCTGGCCCTAGTGAATTGAATGGTATGTATTTGGATGCATCCTTTTAAGCATATATATATATATATATATACACACATATATATATACAAAAATATATAATGTATATTATTATATAATATAATATATATTTGAGTGTATATATATTAGATACTTGTGTGTATATATTATATACAAACAAATATATACACAAATATATATATGGTTTGGGGGCCACATCCAATGACACTCTGGGGTTATTCCTGAGTACGCACTCAGGGTATGTGCTCAGAAATTGTTCCTGGCTTGGGGGACCATATGGGACGCTGGGGATCGAACCGAGGTATGTATATAGATTTAAATATAAGATTGGTGATGCAGAATATGGATGTGAACACTATTGAAAGAAATATAATAAACTTTTCTTTGATCATAGTTAGAGAAACTCACTTTTTCTCTGTATTTATAATATTACTTTTTTCTATATATTTATAATATTACTGGCAGTCATACAATGCATCCAGGTGAATCTCAAGCAGCAAATGAGAAGCATCCAAATACATACCATTCAATTCACTAGGGCCAGACCTCATGGTTTGGGATTGGAAGTTCTCTACCACTGGTTTACATGGCAACCTTTAACAAGGCAATGATTGATGAGAGATTTAAAAGTTCAATCTTTGGGGCTGGAGCAATAGCACAGTAGTAAGGCATTTGCCTTGCATGCAGCTAACACAGGACAGACCCTGGTTTGAATCCCTGCATTTCATATGGTCCTCCAAGCCTGCCAGGAGCGATTTCTAAGTGTAAAGCCAGGAGTAATTCAGGAGTAATGCCTGAGCACCCTCAGTTGTGACCCCAAAACCAAAAAAAAAAAAAAAAAACAAGTTTGATCTCTGTTACAATACAGTTATGAATAGATAACACCAACAATACTATCAATACCATAGTTCTGCATATTGTGTCATTTCTTCTTTGTATAGTATGTTCCCCATTCATCCTAAAATATACAGAGTGCATTGAGTTGAAGAACTGGTTCAATTGGTTGAAGAATTGATTAATATTTTGTCATGTTGAATCAAAATAGAAACTTATACAGCATCCATGTGTGTCTGTTTACATATATTATATATATATGTATAATATGGTGCAATAGTAATACTTGAAACATATACCTTTGAGCAAGACACTAAAGTATTTAGACTGAAATAGTGATTTTGTATTTTCTTTAATGTTTTTGTTATGGCAGAGTCCGCAGAATCACTGAAATAAAATAGACAAAATAAGCAAAATAATATTTCCCTAGTTATGGAAAATTTGGTTTCATGTATATTTTTGTCAATAATTGTCCTAAATTTAAAAATATGCATGATTTTAAGGCTGGAGCGGTGGGCTGGAGCGGTGGCGCAAACGGTAAGGTGTCTGCCATGCCTGCTCTAGCCTAGGATGGACCACGGTTCGATCTCTGCCATCCCATATGGTCCCCCAAGCCAGGAGTGATTTCTGAGTGCATAGCCAAGAGTAATCCCTGAACATCACTGGGTGTGGTCCAAAAACCAAACAACAACAACAACAAAATCTGCATGATATTATAACCTCTTAACAAACTTGTTTGTCAGTATTGACCTAGCCTAAACTATGACCTACAGCTATACTTTTGCTTATCCTATTTTTAGGATATTGTATTTCTAATTATATTCATCTAAACTGTTATAACTAATCCATTTAGTTTTAAGTCTATCTGATAGACATCATACTCAAGCATATATTTAATGTTATATCTAAGGATAGCCCAGAATTAATTTCTAAACTGTAATTAGTTCCCATAAATTCCTGTTATTCCATTAGTGTGGCATCTTTTCTCTAGAAAGTCTGCATTTTAAGAGCATTTGCTATACCAATATTTCATTTGGCCTATATACATATCTTGTGGCTATTTGACACTGAAAATTCTTACAGTGCTATTTAGCTAAATTTCTGAAAAAGTGAATCTTTTCAATTTTTTTCTGTCAGCTTTCTCAGTCTGATTTTGTTTATTAAAACTCAAAATTTTGTCAATGTGAAATCTGGCTTCGAAGATGCATAGTTCATACAGTTTATATAGTGAATATCATTGCAAATATAGGAATTCCTAATAAAAGATAGACTTTATCTTGGGCTAAATTTAGAATGACCTGAATATAATAATAAAACATATTTTAACTTAGTTTTATTTATTTCATTTAGGTCTTTTTAGATAATATGGGTGCACACAGAGACTTCATAAGATATAGTCACCTAATTATAGAGATTTACTAATGTAGTATTGAATGATTTATCCTTGTATAGTTTCTCTCTGTAATATTTAATACACAGAGGAACAGGATACAATATCTATTGTTTGCAAGGAATTTTATATCAAATTCAAGAAAAAAGAAGTGAATGAATTTTTAAATACTTTGAGTTGTGATTTTTTTTTGGGGGGTGGGAGGTCATACCCAGCAGTGCTCAGGTTTACTCCTGGCTCTTCATGCAGAAATTAATCCTGGCAGCTCAGGGTGACAAAATTAGATGCTGAAGATCAAACCCAGGTAAACATTGTGCTAGGCAAATAACCCTATTTTCTGTATTGTCACTAAAGCCCTGATGTGTTTCTTTTTTTTTTCTTTTTTACTTGCCTACTATATTTACTTTCTTCAATGGTATTTGGAATGAGTAGAAACCAATAGTTTTCAGAAAGAAATATCCAGAGTAGAACTGTACTTTTTCTATCAGTGTCACCTTTTTTTTTTTTTTTATTCTTGGGCCACATCTGGCAGCACTCAGGAGTTACTCATGGCTATCTGCTCAGAAATCACTCTTGGCAGGAGACCATATGGGATGCAGGGATTCGAACCACCTTTGGTCCTGGGCCAGCTGCTTGCAAGGCAAATGCTCTACCGCTGTGCTATCTCTCTGGCCCAAGTGTCACATTTTGTTTAAATTAAAAATTGATCTCAACTATTTTTCTTCTTATATTTTTCCTTGCTCTTTTTCTTCAATTTTACTTAATTCAATAGCAAATATTTATTAAGTGCTGGCCTTGGGTGGTCAAGGCATGCATCTTATTTTCTATTAATGACACCATATTTACCTATAATTTAGGCCTAATTATTGCCTATATCAGTACTGTCCATATTAAAAATAAACAATAAATTTTATATGCATATATATAAGTAATATATTGAGAGCTTCATTGCTTGTTTGGGGTCCAATACAGCAATGCTGAAGAGTTAAGAGTCATTTCTGATCTGAACTTTGAAAATATTCCTGTTTGGCTCAGGGGATCATAGGTAATGGAACCTGGGTCTGCCACATACAATACAAGCACCCTACCCAATGTTCTTTTGTTTCAGCGTTATTGAGTACTCATTTTAATTCATTCTTTAATTTCCAGAGCTTTAGTTTCATCATTTATAGTAATTTATAAAGGGTGTTTATAAGTAAATTGACAGCAAAAGCCCTCGCCTCAATGTGTTTTTATCACAGGGAGATTATTTAAACATCAAATAGACGAACACATAATTATGTGTACAAATACATATCTAAGCTGTACACAAAGGAAGAAACAATGCCTTAGAAAAAGTACACAAGGGGAATGAGAAGAGATATAAAGCCATTCTTGGCAGGAGATATGGGTAAATTTATCTCTGAAAAAAATGTGCTCTAAGTGCAGAAACAAAGGACGGAAATAGTTACTTTGTGACAGTCTTTAGAGCAGAATCATAAAGTATAGAGGATTGAGACAGTAATACATTGGCCTAAGTGAAGTGTAGAGAGCAGTGGGACATGGGGTGTACAGCTTGACTCAGTTCTGGGGAGCAGAAACACCAATTTTAGTGGATCTCAAGCAGCCAGGAACCACTGCTTCATCTGGTATAGCTATTAGATCTGGGGACTGACTGAAGTCTGAAATCATCACAGCTCCTGAAACACTCCCTGTTTTTATCCCCTGAGATTTATTCTGCAGAATCCACAGACCAGAGTCAATTTTAGGTGAGGGATACATGATAGCATGCAGTGCCTAGAAAACTAGGACTTTGAATCTGGTCTTAAGGAAAGGGTGGTGGCAGATCTACTACAGATCATGCATCAGCAAACTAAGAAGAGTCCAAATCTATAGCACAAACATGTTGATGCCTACACTGTGATTCGAATTAATTGAGGCACACCAGGGGAGTAGCCACCAGTGATATCACCAGTGTCATTATTAAGAGCACTTTACTGCTTCCATTTCCATAATTTCTGTCTTAACCCTGTCTCTGCTTTAGAGTCTAAGTCATTTGAATAAGTTAATCCATACCAGTCCAGAATGCATCAAGTAATAATGTATCATTGGTTTCATCAAGGATTACATCAAGGATTACAATTCATCAAGAGTTACACTCTACAGCCAAGAATTGTGATATAAAATCCACTCAGAAAGCTAAAGAATGTTATTTAAGTTAGCATAGTGACATTAATAGATAATACTAAATAATGCAATGCAATAATCTGTCACAAATGATAGAGCAAAACAAAATCCAGGGGAAGAGCTGAAATATAATGGAAGTATGTGGTTTTTTAAAAGAAATTTAAAAGCAATTAGGCTTACAGAAGTAAGAAAACTATTAAGAAACAACATGAGGATTATAAAAAAAAACATAGGGAACATTAAAGAATACAACAGCTGGACTAAAATAATAGTAGAAAATAATATTAATGTTTTACTTTTAAAGTTTATTTTACTAATGTTAATGTTTATACAATTTTGATGTTAATACAGTTAATATTAATATAATTAGATTTAAATACAATTAGGAGCTAATTGTGGATTAGAAAAATTTACAGAAATACCCAAATATATAAAAAAGAAAACAGTATTAGAAAATAACAAAATTACAAGAGACTTATGGGACATCAAGAATAGCATTTAGATATCAAGGTTAAGAAGGGGAGGAGAAAGTAAAAGCATATGAAACACTATTTTCAAAAATGATAGTGATGGGAAAAAAAAAAGAGACCACCGAAGCAGCAACTATGACCAACAGATTTATACTACAGGACCTACTCATCGAACACATTCAAGCAAACTAACATTCTTTTGCTCTTTTCTCCTGTCCTCACATTACTTCTTTTTTTCTTCTTTTTCTTTTTAATCTTATTTTCTCTTTTCTCCTTTTCTGCCCCTTCCATATACTTTCCCCGCTTCCTTTAGAAATCTGACTATCCCTTCACCGCTCAATCTCATCCAGATTTCTCACCTTATTAAAACTCTTCACCCTCAGTTCTTAATCTATTAGGCATCAAGACTGACCTCCTACCCCAACGAACCAGTACCCAGCACCCAAGCAAAGGGACACCCACTCAAACCCATACCTCATCCCCGGTAAGAAAAGACAACCAACACCCCTGCTGACTCATGCTGTGTGGCCCTCCTTACCAACTCATCCTAACCTGGACTGTTGCTTGATACCGGACTTAGCTCTAAAAGAATTTCCAATGTAAGAACTCTACCCAAGACCTGCCTGCCACAAATCTTTTGCCAATCTCAAGAAGGTCAGGTTGTGTGATGAAAAGGTGCTGGGGAACCCACACCCCACAAGAAAATCTCAAAAGACAATAGGTTCCATCATAAGTATAAGACCTGTATAACACTACCTCTTTACCTGCTCTTCCCCAAATATAAGGTAGTCTCCTGCATCACTTTGTTCCTTTAATTACTTCTTTTATTTCATTTTTTAAAAATTTAAAAAAAATCTTTTTTCTTTATATATATGGGAGCACATATATTTTTATTTCTATTTTTATCTTTTTTTGGGTGTGTGACTTGTTTCTGTTTTCTTCTCTTTCCACCCCCAAATGCACCAACAATATAACGTAGCACCATTTCTTCCTGCAAAGGCACACTAAAAAAAAGGGGGAAATGTTACATACAAAAACAAGCTCTTATCTACTAGGGATAAGAACTCATACTTTTATACAATACAGGGGCATCTCCCACCTTAAAAATATGTCATGTGGACCCAACTTAGACTCCAGGTGATTAGACACTGACAGTCCAGCCTGGAACTCTGGATCCCAGGCATAGAAATGACACATACTTCACAACAGCTACAGGAACCAAATCCCATCTGGAACATCCTTAATACGGCTCAGACACCAACATGTCCAGCTCTAATATGATATCCTGACAACAAGGAAATTGGGAACAACTTGACCTAAGAGCAGGTTATCCTACCTCACCAGCTAACACTAAGACAAAATCAGAAGATTTGTCACCCTTTGGTCTGTGCAAAAGCCAAGATCGTGATGTACAGATGACTGGCTGATAGAACCATGACCGAGAAATATGTATCCTGCGACCAATTAAAAAAGCCCTAGTCTAGGGTTTGATCTACGACCTGCACAACAACCATGAACTCTAATTCCAGAGGTCTGACTGAGACAATAGCAACTGAGTGGGTCTTCTGAAAAGATAATGAATGATGCTATTCCAGGCTCCATCCTAGGATCAGCGCAAGGACCAAGACCACCAACCACAGAAGATGAATTAAAATGACACTGAGGGAACAGAACTTCTAGAACCACAAAGAAAGACTTCATCGTAAGTTCCATCCTTGACCTGTACAGAGACCGAGATCCCTAGATACAGAGACCCGATTTTATCACCCAGGACGGAGTAGAAGTCTTCATACACTACAAAAGCACAAATGGGAGAGTAAATGAACTAGAAATGAGTCTATAGTTAATCCCATGACAATATACTCCAAGGGTGGAGAAACCCTGTATCTCTTAGGCCAAGGGAATTCCTTTTTGAATGGCCTCAATGTTTACTGTGCCTATGTAGGAGGGAAGAAAAAAAAAAGACAAAAAGCACAAAATAATCTTTTTATTTATCTATCTAGTTTTTGTCGATTTCTTTGATTTGGTGTGGATATTGAACTTGTTGTCTCCATTGTTATTTTTTTTCTTTCTTCTTTCCTCTTCCATATTGTGCTCTATCATGTTTTTTATTTCAAGACCATGGCTATTATGTGGTGCCTATCTTTATTGCTGTAGTGCTCACTGGATATTTTATTTGATACTTCTTTTTATACTGTTGTGGTGTTTCACCTTCTTTGTTTCCCTTCATCTCTCAAACTGAGGATGAGAGCCTCTAAAAGGACTCTGCCCATTTTCGGCACATTTGATTTTTACCCCATTTTATTACTTTCTCTTCTTCAAACAAAACCACATAACTTGAACTATCTAGTCCTGCCTCCCAATTAGAAGGGTATCTAATGGAGGTACCATGACCAAACAGTTGTAAGATCACTAAGTAGTAAGCTAAGCACAGAGGTGACCACTCATTCTAGCAGTCCTGGGGGTGAGGGTAGAGGATATGGGAGGCAGGATGGAAAGGAGGTGGAGGGAGGACAATTCGGTTATGGGAATTCTCCTGATTCAATGTTAATATGTACCTAAAAAATTACTGTGAATGATATGTAAGCCACTATGATTAAAATAAAAATTATATTAAAAAATCCAAACTGGTGGGAAGACATCAAGGTTATGAATAAACACCAATTGTCATAAGCTTGGAGGTTGCATACATAGGTACTCTGAGTACAAGACTCAGCACAATCTTGTAGAGTTATATAGGCTTGAGAGCAAAAATCTCAAAATTAAAGGAAACCATACTGCCACCCAGGTCGGTACAAAACTAAACTCTCATCTCTACCATACATAGAGTACCAGACAAAATGAAGAATGGTTAAATTTCTTACACTAATGGATGATGGCAAAATCTTTGCAAGGACCCTTTCCATTCAATATCTCTCAAAGCTCTCTAATGAGGAATTCACAGTGTTATTGATTAAGCTCTTCTCAGAATTAAAAACAATGGTAAATAATTTCAGCAAGGAAAAAAAAGTACAAGTAAATTTCATTTAGAAATATATGAACTAAAGAACATAGTTGAGATAAAAATCACAATTGAGGAAATAAGTAATAGAGTGACAGAAATAGAAGAATCAATGTGCCTAAGGATTATAAGCATTAAATATTTTTTCTTTATTTTCAAGCTGAGTGAGTGTGTATAAGCATTAAATAGTTAAAAAAATTGGAGCTGGAGAGATAACATGAAGGTAAGGCATTTGCCTTTCATGCAGAAGGACGGTGGTTCAAATTCCGGCATCCCATATGGTCCCCTGTGCCTGCCAGGAGCGATTTCTGAGCACAGAGCCAGGAGTAACCCCTGAGCACTGCCGGGTGTGACCCAAAAATAAATAAATAAATAAATAAATAAATAAATAAATAAATAAATAAATAAATAAATAAAAGTTAGGGACGAAATGATAGCCAGTTGTAAGGTGTTCGCCTTACATGCTGCCTAGCAGGGAGAGGGACGCGGATTCCATTACCGGCATCCCATATACAGTAATCTCCCTAGCCTGCCAGGAGTGACTTCTGTGCAAAAAGACAGGAGAAACCTCTGAGGGTGCTAGTTGTGGCCCAAAACATAAATAAATAAATAAATAAATAAATAAATAAATAAATAAAATTAAATAAAAAATAAAAGTTAAAAGACTTTTTAAAAATAAAGATAATATACTTTGAAGAAAAATATTTGAATAATAGGGTTCTTAGGAGGGGAAGTAAAAAAAATCAGAGAAGTTTTGGTGAGAAAAATTCTAGCAGAAAACTTTCAGTTTGCAGATCAACTCAGGCTCCCAAAGGATAGAGTAAGAAAATGTCTTTGGAGTATGAGACTTTTATGAAATATCATTATAAGAAGAGGTTCAAGGTAAAATACTAATAAACAAGTATACAGATAAATGGAATTCTCAAAAACAGGCATGGACAAGGCAAAATATTATTCAATCAAAGAAAAACAATAAGATATAGATGCCCATTTTATAATGATCAATTAAGCCATATATCAAGGAGACAACTCTCATTAATATACAAATATATATTTGTATATATATATGTATATATATACAAAAAAACTTGTAAGGCAACTACTAGAAAGCCTAGAAAAAAAAAGAGATCAACAAAAACAAAACAGCAGTAGAATACTTTAATGCCACACTTCTGATCATTTACTAGATTAAAAAGTGAAAAAGTAAAGAAGTGTCATCTTAAAGAGATAGGCTTTACTAGACAATTATTTTGGGTGAACTTTCTATGCTCAAAAAGCTGAGTACATGTTCTTTGCTAGTACTCATGGATCAGTTTCTAGAATAGTCCACACACTGAGAAACAGAACAGGTTTACATAAAATAAAGAAAATTAAAATATCGTCATTATCCTCTCATACTATACTGCTTTTATAATAAAAATAAACCACAAACAAAAACCTAGGGGTAACTCACATACTTAGAAGTTGAACACCACACTAACATACAAGCGTGGGACCAAAGAATAAAAAGAAAGTAAAAAATTCTGGACAAAAATAAAAATGAAGTTATGAGCTACTAGGTAACAGATAAAGCTATAGTAAGAGAAATTCAGAGATGATCAAAATTAAGAATTTATGCAACTAATGACTTAACCTAACACCTTAAGAAGCAAGGAAACAAAACAAAAAGAGCCCAAAGCAAGTATGAGGAGAAACAATATGCAATGTGACTAATCAACAAAGAGATAGCATTACAATCCTACGTACCTGAAAGCTATAGACTGTTATGAACTAATCTTATCCCAATAAAAATATTAAAAAATGTATTAAAAAACTTCTTCTAACCTCATATGTTGACAGGAGAAAAAAAGAAAACTAATATATATGAATAAATTTCACAATAATTCAAGTTGAGACTTGAATCTGTAAGGGGATTCATTAGTAATCAGAAAGTAGAAAATAAGGTAGGAGAGCTACCACAGCCAACACTGGAGAATACCAGAAGATATTTAGGTTATGAAAACAATCATTTATAAGACTAGTTGGGAAGTTTAAATTTTTACATGTTTTGTTAAAGTTTGATTGACATTATCTTTCAGTGCCGACACTATGCTTATTCTATCACCTGGGAATTTCAGTACAAGATACTTAAACTAGACAATCATATTTTATGTTAACTATAATACCTGTGCAGAACCTAAAGTATTTTATGCTAACAACAGTAAATGGATTTATCTGCACACATATTTTTATCTTAAGAATATCATGTGGACAATTATGTGACCTCAGCTATATTAAGGTGAATATCTGAGAACTAAAATTATTGAGGGGCCAGAATGGTGGCACAAGTGGTAGGGCTTCTGCCTTGCACTCACTAACCTAGTACGGACCATGACTCAATCCCCTGGAGTCCCATATGGTTCCCCAAGCCAGGAGCAATTTCTGAGGGCATAATTAGGAGTTACCTCTGAGCATCACTGGGTGTGGCCCAAAATCAAAAATAAATAAATAAATCATTGAATATGTAAACACAAATGTATTTATATATAAATGAATAAAATTACATATAATTATAAAATTATAATTAAATATCTTCAAAATAAAATAATATGCATATACATAATAAATCAGTTTTTTCTATTAAGAAGGGGACAGTATAGGGATATCAGCACCTCTTATATAATACCATCATTTCAATTAATTGATTGTGTCTTTATTGATTTTTGTTAATATCAAAAAATTTTGCCAAACTTCACCTTTTGTATGTTATTATATTGTATTCTGATTTATTGAAAATAAATATTTTGGGGATAAATATATATACAAGTGCTATATACATGTTTAATACACAAAAGTGCTTGTCTTGCATATAGCTAATCCCAGTTAGACCTCTAGCATCATATTTGATTCTTAGAGCAAATATCAGGGTTACCCCTAAGCACAGAGGTAGGAATATCAATTAACATCAACAAAGTGATCCCCAAATAAATATTTATAATAAAATAAATATATCTTGGGGCTTGAAGAGAGTGTTTAATGGGCTAATGCTCATACAAGCATCCCAAGCTCAATCTGTAACATAACATGATCTCATGAGCAACACCAGGAGAATCCCTAAGAACTTCCAGATTTATTACTACAACACAAACAATAACAAATTTGGCCAGTAATATGGTTCATAAATAAAGTATCTGACATTGGCTTTAGATTTGATCCCTTACACTGGAAAAAAAATAGTTAAGTAAATACTAAATTAGTTAAAAATTAGTTTTCTCATTTTATTTTTTTTTTTGTTTTTTTTTTTTGTTTTTTTTTTGGTTTTTGGGCCACACCCGGTAACGCTCAGGGGTTACTCCTGGCTATGCGCTCAGAAGTCGCTCCTGGCTTGGGGGACCATATGGGACGCCGGGGGATCGAACCGCGGTCCGTCTCCTAGGCTAGTGCAGGTAAGGCAGGCACCTTACCTCCAGCGCCACCGCCCGGCCCCGTTTTCTCATTTTATTAAAAAAATAAAGAAAAATATGCACCATTTTCACTGATATCTAAATAAATAAATTATAAAATTACATATAATTATAAAATTATAATAAAGTATCTTTAAAATAAAAACAATATTTTCACATTTTGATTAAAATTAAAATAACATTTGATTAAAATCAAAATAATATTTCACATTTTCACTATGATTAGGTATAAAAATATATAAAGCCAAACAATTCTCTGTTCAAATACATCACATAGAATTAAACAATTAAAAAACTTAAGCGAGGATTCAGGAGACTGACCAAAAGTATAGCCAGCAGGCTTTGTTAGCACTTAGATTGTGCCATTGTATTAGCTACATGCAAAAACATAGTCCATGATCATATCCAGGTGTAGCCCCAAACTCAAAAACAAAACACACATGCAAAAACATTACTGAGGGAGGAATATATGTATTCAATGATCTGTTCTTTCTCATATAACCTATTAATCAACAGTATCTCCTTTCTTAAAACTTGATGGAAGAGTACTTATTTCATAATATTTGTTAGTTTGGGAAGCATAAAACATGCTATTTCCTAAATGTTTGACCTTCATAATTTAAGGTTCTAACATTTATAAATCAAGACATTTTACCTGATAATAAATACTTTTGGTTTAGTCTGTGACACTCTTGAGATGAAGATGGAGCAAGTACTTATCTGCTGAAACCCAGACAGCTGCATGCACACCCCACAATCAGTACCACACAATTGGCCTACCTTCACCATTTTATTAGTGATCTCTGAAGACACACAAAGACAGCAAATGAAGGTATGCAAAGTTGGGGTCTGAAAACTCTGGGGTTTTCTTGAAGTGGGGTGTGTTTAGAGAAACTGTATTTAGAGAAATATGTCTTCTAGCAACCATGCAATTTATTGACTTAGCTCCACAGATTCTTGAATTCCTGGATTGTGTGGCCACATACACAGTTGCACTGTCACCTCCCAAATTTTTAATACTGACATTCTAGTTGGAAAACCAAATTATATTGAAAAACAGCATAGAATCCACCTAAGCTCCACAAATAAAATAAATAACACAGCATGATTAACTAGAACAAACAGCTTAGAAAACCTTGAGACAATAACTTATTGACTCCATTATGAAATATAACAATATTCACAAATTTCTTTTAAAGAATTTTTTTCAATAATTCCATTGCCATTTAATTGTGACAAGCAATATAAAACAAATTATTTTTTTACTACCTTGCATGCATGGAGGTGGACGGGAAATAGGGCATTGGTGGAGGAAATGCTACCCTGGTGATAGGATTTGTGGTAGAATATTCAATGCCAGAAACAACTATACTATGAACAGCTTGGTAAAAGAAGGTGTTTAAATAAAGTAATAGAGTTTTTATTAAAAAAGTTTGTTTTTATCTCCATTTTGGAGAATGAAAGAGAGAGAAAGAGACAGAGACAGCTTCAATAAGATGAAGCATAAACACTTGGATAAAGTAGCAAAGTGTTAGTTTTTTATCTATCACACTATTCCATAAAAGCTGGTGACTCTCAGAAGAGGACCTATATCATGGTCTTTAAGAGTTTCTGGTAACCAGACTATGTGTGCAATCATTTAAAAACAACAAAACAGCAAGATATCTCTAATGAATGTAGGGTCAGTGTGGATGTTTCTATGTTGTAGACCCTAACTGGCACAACAGGTAGCTGGCATGAGGATCTTGCAGATGTGCAGAAGATCTTGAATCTAAATATTAAACTTTACACAGTTTGGTCTATTTGTGTGCCTTTCTATCATTGTATGGTGCCTACCTGACTGGAATAAAGTAGAAAAGATAGGGCAAGTAGCATCTCAAAAGATGTAGAAATAGACCCCCCCCATAGCTTCTGGTGGCTGCTGACGTAGGGGACTTTCCCCTGTCTCTGCCCCCCCCCCCCAATCACGTCTCTGAGGCTTCTGGCAGCTACTGACATTTGCAGATGTGGGTAGCTCCCCCCCCCCTGCCTCCGCCCCACCCCCAATCGCATCATGGAGGCTTCCAGGGCTGGCAGACAGTAGGGGACCTTCCTCTGCCTCCGCCCCTGCCCCACTGTGTCTCTGCACCCCTGGGATGGGATAGGAACTACAGGTGGGAGGGGCTTCCGGCAAAGGCCTAGAGGGGGCAGAGCTCCACTGACTTCCACATAGGGGAGGAGGACAAGGGAGCCAGGCTCAACAGCACTCTCCACCATTGTGGCCAGGTGCAGTACTGCACTGGCTGGCAGCAAGAGGAGGCAGCAACTAATCAGGCTCTGCTGGAGCACACTCGAGAGGCCAAACCTCAGCCAGCCCACCGAACAGTCCCAGCCAGAACTGCAATCCAGAGAGGGAACCCAACCCCACACCACAGGGAGCAAAAACAGGCCGAAATCGGAAGGCACTGCTCTCCAAGCCACACCAATAAATGCATAAAAACATGGGTAGAGTGAGGAGGACCCTAGCAGCTGGAGACACAGAGAGAACTCCTACTAAGTTCCCAAGTCCACCAAATCGCACAGATCCAAGAGATGAAGATTTAAAAGCAGCCATGAGAAAGAAAAAATGCAAGTCCTGGTAGAGGAAATGAGAGAATCGCTAACCACCGAATACAAGAAATCCATGGAGGTACAAATTAGCCAAATTAAAGAAGATCTTATACAGAATATGAGTGATTCCATACAAAAGCAATTAAAGGAATTAAGAGACACCATAAAAAGCCAGATGAGCAGAATCACAGAGATGGAGAAGCACATAGTAGTACTTGAAGGAAAACTGCAAACCAAAAATGACCAGGAAACCAACAAAGAATTAAGAGGCAAGGCACTGGAAGGAAAATTCCAGTACTTAATGAACAAAGACAAAAGAAATAATCTAAGAATTGTAGGTATATCAGAAGGGGCGGAAACAGGGAAAGGGGAAGAACAAGTAGTTAGGGAAATAACAGTAGACAATGTTTCCACCCTTTGAAAAGAAGACTCCATGCAAATCCAGGAAGTGAAAAGAGTCCCTAATAAAATAGACCCTAATAAACCAAAACCAAGATATATAATAATCCAAATAGAAAAAAAAAGAGAAAGAAAGATGAATTCCTTAAAGGAATAAGGGAAAAAAGGAACCTCAAGTACAAAGGAAGGGACATAAGAATCAAACCAGATCTCCCATTTGAAACAATTCAATCAAGAAGACAGTTGAATGAAATATTTAAATGACTGAATGAAAGAAATTTCCAACCCAGAGTACAATACCCAGCAAAATTCTCATTCATATGGGATGGTAGCCTAAAAACATTCTCAAACAAAAACGATCTTGCATTATTTGTGCAATCAAAACTGATTCTAAATGACTGACTCAGAGATGAACTACACAATCCAAACCCCGATTGTAACAACAACCACCCTACAGAACAGAACTGCACAACAGCCCTCTCTGTCAATAATCTCCCTAAATGTTAATGGACTAAACTCTCCCATTAAAAGACACATAGTAGAGAACTGGATTAGTAAATATAAACTGGACTTCTGCTGCCTGCAAGAAACAAATTTACAAGTACAGGACAGGCAGAGGCTTAGAATAAAAGGATGGAAATCAATCTTTAAGGCCAATGGAAAACAAAAAAGAGCAGAGACAGCCATTCTTATATCAGACCAAATTTCATTCAACCTCAAGAAAGTGATAAGACACAAAGAGGGTCATTACATACTAATCAGGGCTACACTAGATTAAGATGTACTAACACTGATCAACATTTATGCACCTAATGTAGAGTCAGCAAAATATGTGAGGCAGTTGCTCACTAACCTGGAGAAACACATGAAGGGGAATGTGATAATAGTAGGAGATCTTAATACTCCACTATCACCACTGGACAGATCCATCAAACAAAAAATTAGCAAAGAAAAAGAGCCCTAAATGAAAAATTAGAAGATCTAGGGTTAATAGACTTATACAGGGCCCTCCACCCTCAGAAAACAGAAACACATTCTTCTCAAGCTCTCATGGAACCTTCTCCAGAATAGACCATGTATTAGGATACAAATCTAACCTATATAAGACCACAAGTGTAAGGATCATTAGAAGCACCCTATCAGATCACTATGCAACAGAGGTCAAAATTGACTGCAAGAAGGAGCAATGGAGAAAAACTAGTACCTGGAGATTAAACAACATGCTGCTCAATAACAGCTGGATCAAAGAGCAACTCAAGGAAGAAATAAAAAGATTCCTTGAGACAAATGATAACAAAGAGACAACTTGTCAAAATTTGTGGGATACAGCAAAAGCAGTAATTAGGGGGAAACTCATAGCAATACAGGCCTATATCAAGTAAGAGGAAAATGACAAAATCAACTGTTTAAAGGATCATCTCAAGGAATTGGAACAACAGCAGCAAAGAAATTCAACCACAACCAGAAGGCAAGAAATAATAAAAAAACCAGAGCAGAAATAAACAACATAGAAACTAAGAAAACAATACAAAAAAATCAATGAGACCAGGAGTTGGTTTTTCGAAAAAATAAACAAGATAGACAAACCTCTGGAAAAACTCATCAAAAAAAAAAAAAGAGGGAAACACCCAAATCAGTAGGATCACAAATGAAAGAGGAGAGATTACAACAGAAACCGAAGAAATACAACATATCATGAGATCATATTTTGAACAACTATACTCAGGCTGGAGAACCCAGTATAAAATCGACAGATTCCTGGAAAACTACCATCTTCCGAGACTGGAAAAGGAAGGCCTAGAAAGCCTAAACAGACCAATCACATCAGAGGAAATTGAAGATGTAATTAAGAAACTCCCTAAGAATAAAAGTACAAGCCCAGATGGATTTACAGGTGAATTCTATCAAACATTCCGAGAAAACTTACTACTAATATTCCACAGGCTCTTCCAAACCATCAAACAAACAGGAATCCTTCCCAACTCCTTTTATGAGGCTAATATCACACTCATTCCCAAAGATGGCAAAGACACCACCAAGAAAGAAAACTACAGACCAATCACACTAATGAACATAGATGCAAAGATACTCAACAAAATCTTAGCAAATCAAATCCAGCATTTCATCAAAAAGATCATACACCATGACCAAGTGGGTTTTATCCCAGGAATGCAAGGTGGTTCAACATATGCAAATCAATTAACATCATACATCACATCAACAAGAAAGACAAAAACCACGTGATCATATCAATCAATGCAGAGAAGGCATTTGACAAAATCCAACACCCTTTCATGTTGAAGACACTCAGTAAAATAGGGTTAGAAGGAACCTTCCTCAAGATAGTTACAGCTATCTATGAAAAGCACACAGCCAACATTATCCTTAATGGCAAAAAACTAGAAGCATTTCCATTAACGTCAAGAACTAGGCAAAGCTGTCCACTCTCTCCACTCTTATTCAATATAATCTTAGAAGTCCTAGCAATAGCAATCCGGTAAGAGAAGGGAATCAAAGGAATCCAAAATGGGAAAGAGGAACTCAAGCTATCTCTTTCTGCAGATGATATGATGATATATATCAAAAACCCTAAAGAATCCACAGTAAAACTCCTAGAAACAATTAACCAATACAGCAAAGTGGCTGGCTACAAAGTCAATACACAAAAGACAGTAGCGTTTCTCTATACAAATAACAAAGTTGAAGAGAGAGAGATTAAAAATACAATTCCATTTAAAATAGTATGCAAAAATATTAGGTACCTAGGAATCAACCTTACAGGGAAGTAAAGGACCTATACCAGGGAAAATTCAAAACACTTCTGAAAAAAATTGAAGAGGATCTAAGGAAGTGGAAGATCATCCCATGCTCATGGGTAGGTAAAGTCTACATAGTCAAAATGACTATCCTACCCAACTACTATATAGATTTAATGCAATCCCTATCCAAATTAAGACATCATTCTTTAAAGAATTAGAGTAATCAATCACAAAATTCATCTGGAACCAAAAAAGACCCACAATAGCCAAACACATATTGAAAAACAAGAAGCTGGGTGGCATCTCTTTACCTAATCTGCAACTATACTATAAAGCCATAGTGATTAAAAAAGCATGATACTGGAACAAAGATAAGACATCAGACCAATGGGTCAGAACAGAATTACCAGACATAAATCCCCAGATATATAGCCAACTAATATTTGACAAAAGAGCCAAGAACTCGAAATGGAACAAAGAAAGTCTCTTCAACAAATGGTGTTGGTACAACAGGAAAACCACATGTAAGAAATCGAAAATTGACCCATAACTCACTCCTTATACAAAAGTCAACTCAAAGTGGATCAAAGACCTTGAAATCAGGCCCAAATATATAAAGTTTATTGAGAATAAAATAGGCAGAACACTCGAAGACCTATATATCAAAAAGATCTTCGAGGATGTAGCACCAATGGCAAGAACTTTAGCATCAAACATAAACAAATGGGACTACTTCAAACCAGAAAGCTTCTGCATGGCAAAAGAAACCCTACTTAAAACAAGAAGACAGTTAACTGAATGGAAAAATATCTTTTCACTCAACATGTCAGAAAAAGGGCTGATATCTAGAATATACAAAGCACTCAGAAAGCTCAGCCCCCAAAACCAAATAAAGCCAAAAAAATAGGGATATGAAATGAATAGAAACTTCTCTGAGGAAGACCGAAGGATGGCCAACCAACACATGAAAACATGTTCACCTTCACTCATCATTAGGGAAATCCAAATCAAGTCAACAATGAGGTACCACCTTACACCAGTAAGGATGCCTCACATCAAAAATAATGGAAATAATCTCTGCTGGTGGGGTTGTGGTATGAAAGGCACTCTCATCCACTGCTGGTAGGAATGTCCCTAGTCCAGCACCTATGGAGAACAGTCTAGAGAGTGCTCAAGGAACTCAGAATTGAGCTGCCATTTGATCAAACAATTGCTCTCCTAGGTATCTACCCCCAAGCCGGAAGTACATTCATCCCAAAGTATGTGTGCACCCCACTATTTATTGCAGCACTCAGTATAATAGCCAAGTCTTGGAACCAACCTCTATGTCCAACAACAGATGAATGGATCATTAAGATGTGGTATCTATACACAATGAAATATTACATGGCAGTCAGAAATGATACGATCACAGACTTTGCAGCAACATGGATGGACCTAGAACATATTATGTTAAACGAAGCAAGCCAGAAGATGAAAGATAAACACAGAATGATAGCACTATTCTGAAGTACCTAGAATAGACACCAGATATAGAACCAAAACCCCATGATTAAATAGCAGGATAGAAACCTCAAACACTGTAATAATCACCATATACTGGGAAGTAGAGCCCAAAACAAAGGGAAGAGAAACAACATGAAGCCCGACTACACATTATATCATAAAAAAATCCAGCAACAGCAGAAATAGCAGTGTAGAGAGAACAGGTATGAATTATTGTTTTACTACAAAGGCCCATAATAATTTACTAGGGATCTTACACAGGAATACAGGTAAAGATTATGATGGGAAATTATTGACTTCAATGGAAACATTTCATAACATTATGGTTGAATGCCTTGTAAAATTGTTGCAAGTCAGGCCCTGAAGAGGTTGGCTGATGGAGGGATGGAGGATGAGGTCTTTCTTCTCCAGCTCAGAGCACGTGCCTGCCACCCTGTTCAGTCGGCAGTTCTGAGGTGAAGCAATGGGTAAACAGCTCGCAGACAGCCAGGAAATATTAGCTTTATTCTGTGGATGAGACTGATGTCCAAAGCCTCAGCATCAGTTCCAGCCAAAACCCCATCGCCTACCACAGACCCTTGTTTTTCTCCCCCAGAATCAGGTACCACCCAATGGTGGGATCAGATACAACCCAATGGTGCAAGCAGAATTAAGTACCACCCTAGGGTGGGGGCAGAATGCCAGGTCATACCCTAGGGTAGGGCACAATCACCGATCAGGGTAGGGTCAGAAACATAACAATCCCAAAAATGTTTACATATGATTGGCAGGATTAACATCATCACAATGGCAATACTCTCCAAGGCATTATATAGATTTAATGCTATCCCTCTAAAGATACCCATGACATTCTTCAAAGAAGTGGATCAGGCACTTTTGAAATTCGTTTGGAAAAATAAACACCCTAGAATAGCTAAAGCAATCATTGGGAAAAAGAATATGGGAGGAATTACTTTCCCCAACTTTAAACTTTACTACAAAGCAATAGTTATCAAAGCAGCATGGTATTGAAATAAGGACAGGCCCTCAGATCAGTGGAATAGGCTTGAATACTCAGAAAATGTTCCCCAGACGTACAGTCACTTAATTTTTGATAAAGGAGCAAGAAATCCTAAATGTAGCAAAGAAAGCCTCTTCAACAAGTGGTTTTGGCAGAACTGGCTAGCCACTTGCAAAAAATTGAACTTAGACCCCCAGCTAACATCATGTATGAAGGTAAAATCCAAATGGATTAAAGACCTCGATATCAGACCCAAAACCATAAGATATATAGAACAACACATAGGCAAAACACTCCAGGACATTGAGACTACAGGCATATTCATGGAGGAAACTGCACTTTCCAAGCAAGTGAAATCAGAGATTAACAGATGGGAATATATTAAGCTGAGAAGCTTCTGCACCTCAAAGGAAATAGCGCCCAGGATATAAGAGCCACCAACTGAGTGGGAGAAACTATTCACCCAATACCCATCAGATAAGGGGCTAATCTCCAAAATATACAAGGCACTGACAGAACTTTACAAGAATAAAACATCTAATCCCATTAAAAATTGGGAGAAGAAATGGACAGACACTTTGACAAAGAAGAAATACAAATGGCCAAAAGACACATGAAAAAAAAATGCTTCACATCACTAATCACCAGGGAGATGCAAATCAAAACAACAATGAGATACCACCTCACACCACAGAGAATGGCACACATCACAAAGAATGAGAATAAATAGTGTTGGCGGGGATATGGAGAGAAAGGCACTCATATCCACTGCTGGTGGGAATGCCGTCTAGTTCAACCTTTATGAAAAGCGATATGGAGATTCCTCCAAAAACTGGAAATCGAGCTCCCATACGATCCAGCTATACCACTCCTAGGAATATACCCTAGGAACACAAAAATACAATACAAAAAACCCTTCCTTACACCTATATTCATTGCAGCACTATTTACCATAGCAAGATTCTGGAAACAACCAAGATGCCCTTCAACAGATGAATGGCTAAAGAAACTGTGGTACATATACACAATGGAATATTATGCAGCTGTCAGTAGAGATGAAGCCATGAAATTTTCTTATACATGGATGTACACGGAATCTATTATGCTGAGTGAAATAAGTCAGAGAGAGAGAAAGAAAGACGCAGAATGGTCTCACTCATCTATGGGTTTTAAGAAAAATGAAAGACATTCTTGCAATAATAAATTTCAGACACAAAAGAGAAAAGAGCTGGAAGTTACAGCTCACCTCAGGAAGCTCCACACAAAGAGTGGTGAGTTTAGTTAGAAAAATAACTACATTTTGAACTGTCTTGATAATGAGAATGTATGAGGGAAATGGAAAGCCTGTCTAGAGTACAGGCAGGGGTCGGGTGGGGAGGAGGGAGATTTGGGACATTGGTGATGGGAATGTTTTACTGGTGATGGGTGGTGTTCTTTACATGACTGAAAACCAAACACAATCATGTATATAATCAAGGTGTTTAAATAAAATAAAAAAATGTTTACATACACAACATAAAATAAACTTTCAGTTTTTCTGCCCATAGGTGTTCCTGGATACAAAGGGTGAACATCCTATGGTGGTACCTCAGTGTTGAGTCACACGAGGCACCATACTCAGCTTGCATCATGAAAAATGTCTGGATATAACTCTTTAACATGCCCTTTGTCTCTAGATTATGCCTTCTTTTAGGACCTGAAGGCATGAACAGCCAGACCACCAAAGCAACAACCGTGACCTACAGATTTTTACTACAGGGCCTAAGCATCAAACACATTCAAGCAAACTAACATGCCCTTGGTCTTTTTACCCTCTCCTCTCATTACTTCATATTTTTGTAGTTGTTGTTGTTGTTGTTGTTTAATTGTTGGCTTGTTTTGTTCTGTTTTGTTTTCCCTTTTCTCTCTTCTTGTATCCCTCTTCTTCCACCTTCTTCTCCTCATTACTATTAATTCAATCCAGGTCAAATAAAAACCACATGGTTACCTCCTCTATAGGAAAGGAAAGAAAGCTGATATAAAGAGTGCTGCGGAAAATACTGCAAAGGGTAAACACCTATATAGATAGACTTCACTAACACAATGGTTAGTACTCGAGACACAAAACCTATACATATCCAAAAGTTGATCTATTAGTTTCCTTTCCTTACAAGTACTATACCTACCTATCTTTCTGTACTCAGCATATATCTTGCCCTTCCCAACTCTCTACATTAATATATTCCTAAGCTAACTTCTATATGTTTATATGAGGGCAGGAGCACACAGAGATAGGAATCCTCCTTAAGAGACAAACCTAAACCACAAACAATCCATACCTATACACTATATAACCCCTCCCATGTACTATCCCCTCCCCCCACTCAGAAATCTGACTATCCCTTCACCCCTTAATCCAATCCCCGATATCCCCACCATGTTATAAGTCTTCACCCTCAGTTCTTAACCCATTAGGCATCAAGACCAACCTCCTATACCAACGAAGCAGCACCCAGTTTCCAAGTGAAGAGACACCCACTCAAACTCACACCTCGTTCCTGTCAAGAAAATACAACCAATACCCTGACTGACTCATGAAGTGTGGCCCTCCTAATCACCTCTCCCTATTGTGGACTGTGGCTTAATACCAGATTTGCTCCAAAAGTACAGCCATTGCAAGAACTCTACCCAAGACCTCCCTGCGTGGAGCCCACACCTCACGAGGAAATCTCAAAAGACAATGGGGAAGCCTATACTATCATCATAAGTATAAACCTATATAACACTACCTCTTATACTGTTTCTCCCCAAATATAAAGTAATCTCCTGTATCACTTTCTCCCTTTTACTTTTTTCCCCCCTTGTTCGTTTTTTTTGTTTGTTTGTTTTGTTGTTGTTCTACTTTTTGTTTTTGATTTGATTTGTTTTGTGCTTCTTTTGGGTCACAGCTGGCAGTGCTTGGAGGGTGCTCCTGGCTCTGTGCTCGGAGGTTACCCCTGGTCGGCATGGGGGACCATGTGGGATGCCAGGATGTGAGCCACTGTCCATCTGCAGGAAGGACAGATGCCTTGCCTCCATGCTATTCCTCCCAGCCCCACTTTATTCCTTTAATTATGTCTTTTATTTAATATTTTTTTTCTTTTAAGAAACTCTTTTTTCTTTAGATATGTCTGTACATATATATTTTTAGTTTCTGTCATGGGTCTGTTTTCTTCTCTCTTCACCCCCAAATGCACCAGCAATATAATGTAGCACCATTTCTTCCTGCAAAGGCATATTCAAAATATGGGAACTTTTACCTGTAAAAACAAGCTCTTATCTACTAGGTATAAGAACTTATACTTTTTTTACAACACAGGGACATCTCCCACCCTGAATGTATGTCATGGGGAACCAACCTAGACTCCAGGGAAATAGGTACCTACTGCACAGTCAGGACTCCTGGATCCCAGACATAAAAACGACAGAGTTCTCCACAACAGCTCCAGGAACCAATTCCCCTCCAGGGCATTCATAATACTGCTCTGACGCCAACGTATGCCAGTTCTAATTTGATAACCTGACGACGAGGAAATGGGAACAACTAGATCTAAGAGCAAGTTATCCTTCCTCACCAGCCAACGATAAGACAAAATCAGAAGACATGTCACCCTTTGATCTGCGCAAAAACCAAGATTGCTATATACAGATGACTGGTTGTTACAACCAGGACTAGACAGTACGCATCCCGGGACCAACAATAACAACAACAACAAAAAGCTCTAACCTAGCTTTTGGTCTACAATCTATTCAACAAACAAGATCTCCAATTCCAGAGGTCTGACTGAGACAAACGCCAAGTGAACGGGTCTTCCAGAAACATAACGAAAGACTCTGTCCCAGGCTCCATCCTAGGAGCAACATAATGACCGAGAACACCAACTACTGAAGATGAATAAAAACAACACTGAAGAAATAGAACTGATAGAACAATAAAGAAAGCCTTCATCATAAGCTCCATTCCTTGAGCTGCACAGTCACCAAGATCTCTAGATACAGAGGACTGATTTTTACCATCCATGATGAAGCAGAAGTCTTCCATACACCACAAAAGCACCGAGGGGAGAGTAAATGATTATGCAAGGAGTCTATAGTTAATCCCATGATAGTATACTTCAGGAATGGAGAAACCCTGTATCTCCTAGGCCAAGGGAAGTCCCTCTAAAATATCCCCAATAATTACTGTGCCTATGCAGGGGGAAAAAAGAAAAAAAAAAGCACAAAATAATCATTTTTCCACATATATATTGATTGATTGTTGTTTTTGACTTCTTTATTTTGGTATAGATATTGAAGTTGATGTCTCCCTTTTAATTTTATATTATGTTATCTTATCTTTCTCTTTCTTTTTGCATTTCAGCATGATTTAAATTCAGAACCGAGACTATTGTGTGGTGCTTCTCTTTATTGTTGTAGGGCTCACTGATATTTAATTTGACATTTATTTTTGTATTGTTATGGTGTTTCAATTACCTTTTTCATGTCCTCTCTCAAACTGAGGCTGATAGCCACTAGGACTTCACCCATTTTCAGCATATTTTTATTTATTTAAAAAAATTTTTTTTGCTTAATCTTTACCCCCAATCTATTGCCTTTCTTTCCCTCAAACAAAACCACATAACTCGATATATCTAGGTTAGCCTCTCAAACAGAGGGAGAAACAAGGGAAGGGACCAGAACCAAACAGATGTATGATCACTGATAGTAAGCTAGACAAAGAGGGGACCTCCTACTCTAGCACCCTGGGGGGTGATGGTGGAGGATATGGCTGTCTGCTCAGAAATAGCTCCTGGCAGGCACGGGGGACCATATGGGACATTGGGATTCGAACCAACCACCTTTGGTCCTAGATCAGCACTTGCAAGGCAAACACCGCTGTGCTATCTCTCCGGGCCCTCAAAATAAAAATTTAAAAAAGATGTAGAAATAGATAAATAAAATAGATAAGATAAAAGGCTAAAAAGATACTTCAATGGTAAGTCATTAACTTTATATGTATGAGGCCTTGGGTTTGAACTTCAAATCAACAAAATATATGAATTGATATCTTCCTCCAAATTTTCTGTTAATTACTTCCAATATTAGTATAGATTCTGACAAGAGAATGTGAATATTGGATTTAGAGAGTGAAAGAATTTAAAATGTGAACTAAAAATTAATTTTAATTTAATTAATTTAATTACATTAATTTTAATTAAATATATTTTAATGCATTTTTAGAAAGTTATTAGTTGACACTTTCTGTAAGAGAGAGAATGAAGTGTGAGGCACCTCTAAACTTAAGTATGAAAAATAGAATATTTCAGGAACGTCTATGTATGTATTAGCTTCAATGTATCAAGCAATTTCCATCTCTGTTTTTAGGATCACACACTGGAAATCAATGACCAGAAGCAATGCCTTATGATGCAATGCCTTGAAGCTTACCATGCGGAGCCAATGTTTATTTGAAAATAGTAATTCTGAAAAGAAGCTGTGCAAGATGAACTCTGTAATTTGACAATTTATACAACGTCCTTCTCTTGGCTGGTACATTTAGAATGTCTTAGAATGTTTTCTCTTATTGAAAAGAAATTCTGTAGCATTATAAACCATTTACATTTTGGAGAGAGGTAATTAAGGAAAAAATTTCCTGTGGTGATGTTTGTGGTCTTATCAAACAGATCAGCTTCTAGCACAGTAGTAAAAGTTGCTTCCAAACTGAGCAAGGTTTACAATAATGGAAGCAGATGGTTTACTATGTTAGGGAATGAGAACTGATTATTGATTTGCTGTCCTTGTAAGCACATCAGTGGAAAGTGATAATGGACTGTACCACTTGTAACAGAGTAAATATCCATTTTTATATTACTTGCTTTCTTGCAAATTGGCTACTGGCAGTGAGAGTAAAATATATGACTGCCTCATATCTTGAAGCACCAAACAAATTATACTAGATGAATGCAATGAAGCACAGTAGAACATTTGCTGATATTTATAATGAGTTCAGGCTGAAAATTCACATTAAGAAGTTCCCAATTCTTCCTGTTAATTTTCTACATTAATTCAAATATTGCTTTCTCAATTCTTAGTGACTGCAGTTATTTTGCAAAGAAGCAAAATTATTTCTTACCTCAATACTATCTTGGATTCTCATAAATTTGACATTCCTATGAAAAATATAAGCTACTTACTAGATTATTATTTATTGCAAAGAAAGAATATCTAGCAAATACTACAAAGAAATCAAAATCTCAAATTTGGGAGAACTGCTTTAAAGTGATTCTGTTATGGACATATTTGTCATGAATTAGAGGAAATTTTTAGTTTCACCCTATACCTTCTTTAATCATGTCTCTTCTGTCCACCTATTTAGCAGGTGGCATCTACCATTGCAGTTACCTGGATGTACACATATCTATGTGAATATGACCTGAGTATGACATTTCATCTCCTCCTGTTGGAGGTGGTGTGAGTCTACACATACTTTGCCATGATGCTGCTTGTAAGCTGGACAATTTTGTCTGATCCTAAAATATGATGTACTTGCCAATACCAGCAGATGCTTCTGGGTTGGTAGCCAAAGTTTACATAGCCAGGAGGGTTGTTTTTCTTTTTTACTTTAGGGAAATATTTTATCCTCTAACTATAGGAATAGATTTGTGTTGAGAAATCACTTTGCCCTCAGCTGTAGTGCTATAAATATTACTATTTAGAACTGTGTTCCACATTACTCCTTAAATTCTTCCTGTTTCCTCAAAGACAGTCTATGCTGTTTGGGAGACCAAAAGGTCTTATTTTGATCTGATTATTATTTGAGTGCTAAGTATATGCTATATTTTATGGGGTTAAAACTCAAGAGGAGAACTTGACAAGATGATATTGATATTACTTAGTAATACATTTTTGTGTTCTGGTGCTAAGTATATGCTTATGCAATCAAAATTTTCAGTTGATCATAAATACACCATTACTGATTGTCTGGAAAGGACCAAACTCTCCAGGAAATACTGCAAATTTAATCTATTTTAATATTTAGTTCTTAAGTAGTCAAATTGATTTATCTAGACCTTATTCTATAGAATTCATTTTCATATAGAAGTCAGTTATATTTTTCATAAAATTTTCATTATCTTGAGCTTGTTCATTTCCATTTGCTTGCTACTCTTTTCCTAGCATGCAAAATTTAAAATGTATTCAGTTATAACTGGTAGCTATTTTGAACATATACCTTACATTAAACTCATTTTTTTTTCAAATGAAAACATCTCTATTACTAGAGTTCAGGTATTCTGTTTCTATAAAAGCATACTTCTTTATAAAATTCAAAAATTGTCAAATAAAGATACTTATGCTCTTCAATGGGTATATGAGAATGTCTAGATATACTTTCATTACTATGTTGAGTACCAGATGTACATATATTGCTTACAACTGATATGTAGAGGCTATGATTATACTCACAAAAATATTTTTAGTTAAGCAACTGCTCTAATAATGATATAAACATTCGTTTTAGAGTTTATATTTGGAAAATTTTAGTTTTCTTTAAATATAGTGACATTCTAAAATCTTATTAAGTCAGTCATAAACACTGTTGAAATTTATTATTATATACTATAATGAAATATAGTATCAAACTTTATCACTAATATTTAAAAAAATAAACTACTAGAGTATTACCAAAGATAATTTTTTAACTTTTTAATTTTTAATTTGGGGTCTTGGTAACACACAATGCTCAGTAATTATTCCTGGTAATGTTTGGGGATTATATGGGATGTTGGTAGTTGAATCTGAGTTGGTTGTGCACAAAGCAAATGTCATACCCACTGGTTTATCTCTCTGGAACTCGACTAAAGTGATCTTTAAGAAAAAAGTAATTCAGACTCAATGAAATTAATCTAGAAATCAAAAATAGAAAATCATGTTAAATACTTAAAATCAAAATATTTCTGAATCATATATATATAAGAATACATTTTTAAATTATACATATGTTTAGGAGCCAACCCTAGTGGTGTTCTGGACTTATTTCTTGCTCTATAATTAGGAAAAACTTTTGATAATGTTCAGGGTACCATATGCAGTGCGAGGGATAAAGTCAGAGTTAGCTACATGAAATATAAATGATTAAATATAAAGCAACATCTACTGAGATGCTTTAAGAAAAGATTTATGGGCCTGGAGAGATAGCACAGAGGCGTTTGCCTTGCAAGCAGCTGATCCAGGACCTTAGGTGGTTGGTTCGAAGCCCGGTGTTCCATATGGTCCCCTGTGCCTGCCAGGAGCTATTTCTGAGCAGACAGCCAGGAGTAACCCCTGAGCACCTCCATGTGTGGCCCAAAAACAAAACAAAAAACAAAAAAGAAAAGAAAAGATATATAACTACAATCATGTTTGTAATCAAATTGTATAAATAAATATATAAATATGTTATTAAAGCAAATAATATTAAAAAAGAAAAAAATGATTTATAAAAATTCAATTTAATTTATCTAAAATATTTAAAACTTATTTAAAATAATCAAAATATCCTTAGGAAAAAACAGTTTCATATAAAGCACCAAAATATCTTAGTCTAGTACATTGTTACTAAGTGAGGTATCTTGACATATACACAGTTTAACACTAGAAAACCACGCCATTTAATTCACTTATGATAAGAAAAATTGGATAAGAGTAAGTCATTTTGATATATACAGACAAATCATTAAAAATAAAATTCAAACTTGGATATGATTTAATATTTTTTAATTTAAACTAGAAGAGAATTTAATCATCAAACTATCTATGTAAAATTAATACTAATATTATATTTAATTAAAATATATTTATTCATGTTCTTTGTTTTATAGATATAATTTATGAATAGCAATTCATTTTTAAAAATTTTTATTGTTATTCTGTGATTTACAATACTGTTAAAGATTTCTCAAATACGTAATTTCAATATCACACCTATCAAAAGTGAGCTCACCTTTTACCCTCAAAGATCCTAATACCCAGAATTTTCATCTCCACACCCACCTAATTAATTGTGTGTATCAGTCTTACCATTCTACTTCTTTTACTGCCTTGCACGCAGCCAATCCAGGACAGATGGTGGTTCAAAACCCAGCATCCCATATGATTCCCCATGCCTGCCAGGAGCAATTCCTGAGCACAGAGCCAGGAATAACCCTGAGCACAGCCAAGTGTGACACAAAAACAAAAACAAAAACAAAAAATAAAATCTGTATTTATAAAGTCAATTGATTGTTGACAATAGCTATAAAATATAAAGAATAATCAAAGAAAATTTTATGTATAAAACTATATATATTTCAAAAAGGAGGAAATTTACTCATACTTCACACATTATAAAATTTATTTTAAATGAGCATAAAAATAGAAGCTAAAATGTTTATATATAGGGATAAATTATAAATCCTGTAGTTTTGGGGCATTAATTTTTTTTTGTATATAAGAAAAAGAAATCATCAAGATTTTTCATAAAGAGTTGAGGGCCAGAGTGATAGCAGAACAAAGAGTAGGGTGTTTGCCTTGCTCGTGGATGACCCAGGACGGACCCGGGTTTGATTCTTGGCATCCCATATAGTCCTCAACCCTGCCAGGAGCGTTTTCTGAGCACAGAGGCAAGAGTAACCTCTAGTGCCAGTGAATGTGGCCCAAAAAACAAAAAACAAACAAAAAGAGTTGAAAGGCTAATACAGCAGTATCTCTGTAAGGCACTTCTTTTGCATGGTGCTGATCTAAGTTTGATTTTGGGTTCCCTTACCAAGGTTGATCTCTGAGTGCAGAGCTAGAAGTCCTGACCATAGACAGGTGTCCCATCCCCAAATGAAAAACCCCAACACCGGGGGGACAGAAGCAGTGGTGCACCGGTAGGGCTATGCCTTGCATGCGCTGACCTAGGACAGACCTTGGTTCAATCCCCGGCATCCCATATGGTCCCCCAAGCCAGGAGCTATTTCTGAGTACATAGCCAGGTGTAACCCCTTAGTGGCACCTGGTGTGACCCAAGAACAAATCCCAACACCCCAAAAAACTAAAATTTGACAAAATTTGTTTATTCAAAGTGAAATATATGTGTTTGTTAAAAGACATTGCAAAAAATGAATGTGAGCAACAGACAGGAAGAAAATATTCATAACACATACTTCTGAGAAATTACATGTTTTCATACTCTTGTAATTTAATAATAAAAATATAAAAGATGTAATAAACATGGGCAGAATATTTTAAACAGTTACTTTGCGGAGGAAGATCTATGAAAGACAATTGAGAAAATTAAAAGTTTTAGCATTATTAGTCATCAGGAATTGTAAATTAAAACTACAATAAAATATAATTACATACCAAGAACAATAGCTAAAAGAAAAAGAAAGACAAACACAAATATTGGTAAGAATGTAACAACCAGAATTCTTTATTAGCAGGAGTTTAAATGATCTGACAGTTTTGGTAAACAGTCTAGAATATTTCATAACTATGAATATATATTTGTGCAACGTCAGTTGTTCATCTCATCTTATAAACATATTCTAAAGATAAATAATTTTTTAAAAAATATAAATTTATAAAATAATAAATTCACTATAAAATTATTTTATATGAATCTTAATAGCAATTCTATTTATAAAACAATTAATGATACTTAGAAAAAATCCAAGTAACATGGTATGGATTAAAATTGTGTACATATAAAAATTGAATTTTTCTCAGTGATAAAAAATGTCACAGATAAACTTCAAAATCTTATGATAACAAAATAAACTAGACATAAATCTGTATTGTCTGTATGTAAAGTAGTCAAAAAAGGTAAAACTAAAATAAGTGATTAAAATTGAACTTGTTGCTGAATGAAAAGGTAGAATAGATAGGTAAGGTTATGTTTGTGATATGAAGGTATTTTGGATAAGTTAATGGAATTTAACATCTCTTTTTGATCATTTTCTATGGAATAAATTATGTTGCGTACTTTTTTATCTTCTCTTTCTGTACAAAGGATTTTTTGGTGGGAATTTTGTTTGGGGGGGGCCACAAAGATGCTCATGATTTACTTTGAGTTTAGGGATTAATCCTGATAGGTTCCATGGACCATATGAGGTGCCCGAGATCAAATCTAGTTAAACCATGTACAAGGCACATGTTCTACTGTCTTTATTATGCTCTGGACCCTTCTACTAGATTTTTTAAAATATGAATATATTTTGTCCAAATATCACGATCTGCTGACTTGCCTGCTAATTCACAGAACTCTAAATCCTGTAATCCCTGACTCTTAATGACAGAGTCTGGTTGTGTGAACAAATAGATGACTTCAGAATTTCTTTCAGAAATTTTATATTTTTTCAACTCTGTGAGTTGTCGTTTATCCACCAGTGTGATAATCATGAGTAGGTATCATTCATTTTGCCATTCTTTTATGAAAATTTCTCATATTAATGATATCTATATAGCATTTTGTAAAAAATTTTAGTCAAGGGTAAAATTACAGGGCTGGAGAAATAGCACAGCAGTAGGGCATATGCCTTGCATGCAGCTGACCTGGGGGTGGGGGCAACCTGGTTTGATTCCTGGTATCCCATACAGGCCCCCAGCCTGCCAGGGATGATTTCTGAGCACAGAGCCAGGAGTAACCCCTGGGAACAGCTGGGTGTGGCCCAAATACCAATCAATACAATTTTTTTTTTTTTTTGTTTTTGGGCCACACCCAGCGGCGCTCAGGGGTTATTCCTCCTGGCTATCTGCTCAGAAATAGCTCCTGGCAGGCACGGGGGACCATATGGGACACGGGGATTCGAACCAACCACCTTTGGTCCTGGATCGGCTGCTTGCAAGGCAAACGCCGCTGTGCTATCTCTCCGGGCCCAATCAATACGATTTTTAAAAGGATAAAATTACAAATATGAATCATTATTAGGAGAGATAGCAAAGTGGGTAAGGTGCCTGTCTTGCACACAGCTGACCCAGGTTCAATCCCCAGCATCACAAAAGATTCTTTGAACACTGCCAGAAGTAAATTCTGAGTACTGAGCTAGGAATTACCCTTGAGTATCATTGTGTATGGCTCCCTCAAAATAATAAAAGTCATTATTGTTATTAAAAGACTAAAGTATTTGTTATATATATATATATATATATATATATATATATATATATATATATATATATATATATATATATATATATCTTGAAGGAATATGGGCAAAAGCGGGGAAAAATGGGAACTAACCTGCCAAATTGAAGAACTGGAAGAGATGGGTAAATAAGTACTTGGAAATAAATGCAAGAAGTCAGGCATATCTGTTCACTGAAGTAAAGCTAGAGGAATTAAAACCTTTATGTAGCAAAGGAGTTGTTCAATGGCTATTCCATCTGCATTCTACTGGCTTTGGAAGTTGAAAGTCAATCACCTAACGTTCTACCTGGAACCAGTTCTAGCACTAGAATGAGCAACTAGAAAAATGAAATAAGTTTGAAATGAAGGACAGAAAAAAACAAATGGAAATTGCCAGGAATTTACAGTCTCATCAATCATCACGTCTGATTCCTGCAACTTTCTGAAAGTAATCAATCACCTCTGCTTCACTTTACCTTTTTATTCCCAAGAAAACTCTGAATTTCACCAACTCTACTCTGAAACCAGACAGTAAAGAAGATCTCTTGTTTGTAACTTAAATCATGAACAAATAAAACAAAGAATCAATATAACTTCCTCATTTTATAGATGGTGGAGGAGAAATCATAGCTTTTGAAAAAATTATTCTGATTTACTTCCTAGTGCACTACTGTGACCCAAACTCACTTGCATCTGACTGAAAACTTGTTTCTTTTATCATAATTCTGCAAAAAACATGTGTTTACTTCAAGGAGCTACTGATTTAAGTTTCTCGATGTGACACATAACTAGTTTTATTGAGGGGGTGTAAGTTAACTTGTAACTAAGCAACTGCATAATATAACTGTGGTTATATTAAAGATTTAGTAAGGTTAAATAAATAGTACTTTTGTGATTAAACAGATATCTATATAAAGTATTTTCCTATAAATTCTTGATACATTATAGCTATTAAATATAATGTCTTTGATAATGATACATAGCATTTTCAGAAAACGTAATAAAAATAATTATAGGGCCTGAGAATAGTTCAGTGGGTAGGGCACTTACCATGCATGTGCCCACCTAGGTTCAATTCCCTAGCACCCTATATTTTCCTCTGAGCCCCACCAGGAGATATTCCTGAGTACCAGAGCCATAAATAAGTCCTGAGCACATTGAGGTGTGTCCAAAAACAAAAATTAATAATAACTAAAAATTATGAGACAGAGATTCTGAACAAAAATTCAGCATTTCCAGCTAATTTTTGCCCTTGATATACCCTGTAAATTTCAATTTTTATTGACCAAATGAGGATCATACTCTTTTCTTTGCATGTATGCATATTGTATAGATAAATAGCTATGTGTATATTTAAAGATACAAATATAAAAGGCTGTAGATAAAAATAAAATATATTTCCTAATTACTGGACATGAAATCTCTGTTGCTTTTGAAAGTGACACAGGCTTTTCTAGATTTATGTAACTAACTGCAATAATTTCTGTTACCCGGGGAAGTTTGGCAGAAGATACCAAAAATGCTATTCAAAATATAAGATATAATCTTAAATGAAGCCTTAATTTTATTGGATTGCCTACTTTGTAAAAATATTTTCAGAAATATTTTAAGTTTGTTGTTGTGATATCCTCTTCTCCCAAAACTCTCTCTGTCCCTCTGCCCACTCTGAATTCAGCTACCTCTGCAAATGCAGCAAATGCATATGACCCTTAGTGGACTGTCTCACTACTCTGCCTAAGCACCTTGGACAGAAGGAAAATTCAGGGTGGTTATCTCACTCAAGCTTTTCCTTCCTTTATAGGAGCTATATTTCTAATCTGTGGCATGAAGACCTTTTGCTTACCCTGTTAGATTAAATCACAGGCTTCCTTATCAGCATAGAACCAAAAAGCTTGCAAATCGAATTTAGACTTCATCTGTGCTCAGCATGAAAAATCAACTGAAAGTATTTCATCTTTGCAAGCAACACTTATTGTCGATCTGGGTGGTTCTCTATGCACAGCTCTTACCAGCATTTCTGATACACTTATGTTTATGCCTCCTCCAAATGAAGAATTCAGAATATACCAGCTTTTAAGAACTCATAAAGAAAAATCCTTTCCCACAAAATATCTATTGTTATTAAAACAATTTTAAAAATGGAAATGTTTCAGAGATTCAGATATCATATGCAGTAGTGACTTTTCTCTGGTATGTTTTCTCTTGACAGTAAATAAAATCCAAATAAAACTATGCCTAATACCAAGAGGCCAAAGAGTTTGGGATGTTTCTTAACAACTTGTGCTTTCATATCAACATATGACAGGGCAGGTAGAAGATATGAACAATAATGGTAGGGTTTTTTGTGTTGTTGTTTTTTTTTTTTGTCATTAGACTTGAATTTCTGACTTCAAAATGTATAGTATTGTTAAAAATAGAAATTTATACATACATTCTCACATACCGTATTTGCCGGCATATAAGATGACCGGGTGTACAAGACGACCCCCTAATTTTGCAGTTAAAACATAGGTCTAGGCCTATATTCACTGTATCAGATAGAATGTTTCTGTGCTACATGTGCTGCATGTGTTCCTGTGCTCATGTAGCACAGTGAGCCAATCACAATAAGCAAAGGTTCAAAGGTTATACTGTAATAGACTTCCTCTCTGACTCTGGCCAATCTGAGCAGGTTTTTTACAGTGTAGATTCGGGTCAAAAACATTGCCTAATTTGCATGCATAAAAAGCCTGCTTGGATTGGCTGAGTAAGAGAGGCAGCTAGCAGCCTAGCAGTGATTGGTGCAGGATCGAGTTGGAAAATTCGTTTTGTGGCAATATTCAGACAATTTTCGTTTAGCGGCATATTGAAACATTTTTCGGGATATACTTGGTGTATAAGACCCCCGATTTTCGGTTGACTTTTTTTTTGTTTCAAAAGTCGTTTTATACCCCCAGAAAATACGGTAACATCCACACAGAGTGTTAGCTTCCCAAGAACCAAAGTTCTTGTTCTCTTCCAGTTTACTTCCCATTCTGATCTTGTTAATTTATTTTTCAAGCCAATTCTTAGGTTCTGTTTTCATTAGCCATATTTTATTGCCTTATTATGTTTCTTTATATGCTACATAGGATGTAGAACACCAGGAGTATCTACTAATGCCTTTTTTTGGGAAAATATTGTTTTCCTCCATACTCTTTTACATATATTTTCAAAAACTGTTTTGTTTTTTGATAAGCAATAAGCCTATCTCCTTGCTGCCTTTTTCTGCTGACATCCTTCAAAGTTTTCTGTGGAAACACTAGCTTTATAGAGCTATAATTAGCTACTACTTTATAACACCCCAGGAATCTTTTAGAATTTTCTTAAGGACTTTTGTACCTGAACCTCTGGCTCCCCCAGGAGAATCAATCTATAGTTAGAATTGCTATAATTCCTCCAGTTAAGTCCATGTGTGTTGATTCTGAATGCAGAGGAAATACAAAGCACGCTGTGCTAAACATAATATATGCAGCACTTCTGAGCATGAAAATTACTTTGGTCATAATTTTCAATGGCACAAGCCTCCTTCTCTCACTCCTGAAAGGAGAACTGGGGCATCAAATCTCCAAATATAAAAAGTCAGGTGTTAGGGACCTGAACTAATTTTCTAAAAAGACCACCTGAGGCTAAATCAAGTCTTTTCTGATTAGCATTCAGTGTAACAACCCTAATCTAATAAACTGGTGATCGGGAAGAATGAGAAGGATTAGAGAAATAAATTCTATTACTTGGTCTTAGTGCTATTCTGAGCCTTGTCACCACCTAGATTTTCTTAGTGAAGATGCCTTGAGTTAGTATTAGAAGCAAGCTCATCAAACACAGATAAGCTTTTGAAAATCATGTGAATTATTGGGTAGGTCACTTAACATTCTAAGCTTCTTGGGGAAGCAGAAAAACAAGTATAGCTAAACTGGGGTGGAATGATCTAGGGGCTCGTCCGAGATGTTGGAAAGTAACAGTGAATTGCTCCCATATACTGAATGGATTTATCTTGAAGGATATATATTCCTGGGTGAGTGAATAAGTCAACATCTTCTAGTCTCAATTTTAAGATGGTGGAACTATTCAAGTTCTTTTTATGCAGGAGAGAGGAAGACTTTCACGTTCTGTTCAATGACTAGGGATTTTCTTTCTGATTCCTAGTTTTGTGATTCTTACTCAGTATCTATCTAATTCTTCCCCTCACTGCATCATTGCATCCATAGGAAAGCTTAGCAGTCTTCCTAATACTCACAGAAATGGTCCCCAAAATTAACCCCCCTCACGAACATTCATGGAAGACATAGAGTCTGCTGAGAGATAGAAATTCTCTCAAAATCTTCCACATGTCAGGTTATAAATCACTGTCAAATGATCTCACAATTCAGCATCATATAGTTTCCTCCTTTATTAAGTCCAATCTCTTGACTTTGTCCAACAGTCAGCTAGTGAGATGAATTAGTCATAGTAGTTTCTTATATTTAAAATTACTCACATGGATTCTCTCCTTCCATAAGACCATGAAATGTAATGCAATAGCAAACAAAAACCATATTGACAAAAACCAGATTAGGGGACAGAGTGAGTGATAGTCCAATGGTTAGGGCTCTTGCCTGTTACAGAATCAAATCCTTAGATTCCTTATGGTCCAACGAGTCCACTGGGAGGTATCCCTGACTGCAGAGTTAGAAGTAAGCCCTTAGCACTGCCAAGTGTGGCCCAGATACAAACAAACAAACTAAAAGATTAAAACCATTTATTGGCTTGGAAATGTCCTTTATTAAAGTGTTCAGATGAGTAATTTGCCCAATCTTATCAATCGTGCAATAGGTAGGGCACTTGCCTTGCAAGTAACCTACTTGGTTTTGATCTCTACCACTATATAAGCTCTCCTGAGTCTTACAAGGAGTGAACCCTGAGGGCAGAGCCAGGAGAAAAACATGAACACAGTTGGATATGGCTGCTACACTCCCCCTCTCCCACATCTGGCACCAAAACATAATCCAAACTTTTCTTTCTTTAGAGTATCTGGCCTTTTTCTATTATTATTAGGAACATTATCTGCTGCACACGTTTACAATACTACAAATTTCTTTTATTCGTTGTTCAACTTCAAGCCTATTCCACAGATGTTCCCTCTAGCTGAACAATTTAAAAAAAAATGTAACCATTAGTTGGGCTCTATTTCTAGTGTAAATTAGAAATTTGTTCCCTGACTAGATATGATCATTTCTATTTGGGAAAGGTGTCTGACACTATTAGATTAGATTGAGTATTTCTTAAATTAAATGAGAAAATAATAGAAGATATTTATCTTATCTCAAGTGATTTATAGTCGAGGGATATATTTGCAGTCGTATATAATTTTTAAATAATTGAAGCAGCTATTTTGTTTCATAGACATATTCTTTGGCCATATTAATGTATATTCAGGTTATGGTTTTCTTTGTGGAGAGGATGGTTGTTGTTTTAAAATTACAACATACATTTTGAAGTGGCAGAGCAGCAATAAATAATATCCTAGCGTTAACCATTACTATTAGATCCTTATCCTTTTAAAATAAAGGCTACTGGGGCTGGAGAGATAGCACAGTGATAGGGCATTTGCTTTGAAAGCAGCCGATCCAGGATGGGCGGGATGATGGTTCGATGCCTGGCATCCCATATGGTCCCCGAGCCTGCAGGAGCAATTTCTGAGGACAGAGCCAGAGTAACCCCTAGTGCCGCCAAATGTGACCCAAAAAACAATAAAACAAAGGTCACTCACAGGGGTGATCTGGGTCACCAACATTCTCTACTGATATGCTAGAATTAAATAAAACAGTGAGGGGGGTGTGTTAAACTGTACCAGGGACTGAACTCAGGGACTTAAATATGCAAAGTATATTCTCTACTACTTGATCTAGTTCCCCTTACCCACATTTATACTCAGTGAACTTTGTTCTGCAATTTTTCAAAAACAGAATTGGATCCAGTAAAATATCTTGTTGCATTGAAAATATACAATTTATAGAATTCTATAAAATTTTTTAATTTTTGCAGGGTGCCACACCCAGTGACACCCAGGGGTTACTCCTGGCTATGCGTTCAGAAATCGGTCCTGGCTTTGGGGACCATATCGGATGCTATGGATCAAACCTAGGTTCATCTTGGGTCAGCTGCATGCAAGGCAAATGCCCTACCACTGTGCTATCGCTCTGGCCCCAAAATTCTCTAATTTTTAAAGTAAATTAAATAATTTTAGCTATAACTAACACATAAAATATGAAAAATTATATACTTGGGGAAACAAATTTTAGAGGGCCTTTTGAAATGGCACATAATTATCAAAAATAGATTAAATTAACTACCCTATTTAATAATAGGACAGTAAGAAAAATAAGCTGATCCTATGGGTGCTTTTTTATATTTCATTTTCTTGAAGGTTTTTTTGGTGTGTGTTTATTTTTTGGTCTCTTTTAAATGTCAACACAAAATTTTTCACTGTTGGGTTAGTATTAACACCAGATAAAAAGGGATCTCAAGTTAAGAGTATCTCTTTTCTTCTGAGCCTGGAAGTCCCTGACCCCAGAAGTTCCTGTAGCTCACGAAGATGTTAAACACGTATCAGATATCATAGTGGAATGAATATTTGGAATCCTGCAATTGACACATCTTGGGAAACCTGGGAGTAATAGAAGCAGAGGGAAACAAGGAACAGTTGGCAATTAGGAATATCAACATGACTTTTCTGGCAGATATGAGTTACAAAATACCCGGTAAGAGATCCCCTGCTCATTCACTAAGCCTAACTGCTCAGCCAGGTGTTGTACAGTCTGCCAAAAAGCCAGAAGGAATTTTTTTTGTTGTTGTTCAGGAGCTCTTTTTTCTTTAAATTTCTAAGACATAATAAGGCTGTGTTTTTTTCCCCTGCAATACCTACGATTTAACTCAGCATATCTCATAAATAAGAATGTCAAAACCAAATTACAATTTCAGGTCTATAGCTTTCTTTTTCTGTGAAGAGTAGAATGCTAAGGCTGGACCAAAATTTTTGTTTAGATGGCTTGCAAGGTTAATTGCTTACTGGAATCACCTACATTTTGAAGTATTGAATTGGCTGGAGAGATAGTACAGGTATGGTGTGTGATTTGCATGCCCAAGTTTAATCCTTAGTACTTATGGTTGGTCCTTAAATCAGCCAGTCATTATCCTTGAATATTGAGCCAGGAGAAAGCTCAGAGCACTGCCAGGTCTGGCCTCAAAACAAAACAAAACAATAAGTACTGAAGCCCAAGTCCCACACTCAGACATGATTCTGATGTAACTCTCTTGGTTGTGGTATAGTTCTCAACTGTGTTATTTGGAATGTGAGAAAGACACAACAATTTTTAAAATTTCCCAGATCTATTAAAAAAAGATGGGAAGTTTCAGAATATCTGATTTACCTTTATAAAGTAACATCTTGTGTTTAGCTGTTATTAAGTGTAGATAAGGGAATTGGTTTCAGATTTTTTTCTTGTAGTCAAGGGGCATAGAGAAATGGATCTATTTATAGTGGCTTATAGTAGTCAATGTTGAAAAATGAACCAGTCACTCCAGAAAGTCAACTTATCTACTATCAAAAGGAAACACTTTATCCTATTCTTTTTTCTTTTATTTTTAATTTGTTTTGTTTTGTTTTTTGGGGGCCACAACTGGAGGCGCTTAGGGGTTATTCCTGGCTCTGCATGAAGAAATTGCTCCTGGCTCGGGGGACCATATAGAGTGCCGAGGATTGAACCCAGGTTCATTTCTGGTCTGCCTCATGCAAGCCAAAAGCCCTACCACTGTGCTATTTCTCCGACCCATATACTATTTTAAAAAAAATTAACAAAAATAAATATTAAGGCAACTTGATCATTTTTCTTTAGCAGTATTTAAGACACTTGGTCACTCTACTCGAAATCTTTTCATCTCTTCATTTTCAGGATACCCATTGCACTGTTTTGTCTATTCTTTTAATCTCTTCTTTTTCACTGTTCTACCCTCTCTATCTTTACTAATCTAATACAAATTAAACATTTAAAATTTCAAACTTCGTTTGTCTACATTTACCGATGATATAATTTTATGCCATACATAAAAATGATCTCTGTGCCACTGACCTGAATTCACACTTATAACCCTGATTTCACTGTTTTAGTTCTGCTGTTATAATACCTGCCTTCTTATCTTGAACTCAGAATTTTAAGTTTATTTTTCTCCTTATAGATTCCTCATTAAAATTTTCTCAGTGAATGATACTAATATTGGTCCAGTTATTAAAGTAAAACAGTAGGAGATATTCTTGATTCTTTTCTCACCTTTTATTCAGAGTATAAATTGACTTATGAAGTAGGGCAACATTAATATAATTGGGGAATTTAGCAGTTACACAAATCTTTGATACCTAGATATCTAGTAATATGTTTTTAATCAGAATCTACATTCAACATTTTAGTTGATTTATATAAACTATTAATTATACATGTAAAGTACCAATTCAGAGGCTAAAATGCATCAATTAAGCATTTTTCAATCAAAGTTCACTTAATCTGCTATTTCAAAAAGGTTTTTACTATCTAAGTATTTGAAAGGCACTATATAATATCTATTTTCAATTTCCAAAATAAGAGAATTTTGTCTCTCCTTTTCCCCAATCCAGCTAGCAAATTCTTTTTCATTTTTTCATTCTTTCTCTGCTAGCATACATTATTATTTATTGGGATTAATATTCTGTTCCACTGAAAACCAGTACCTGATATTCTTTTTGTTATCACTGTTTAGCTAACAGACTTTTACTTACTTATCCATCCATTTTAAAATAATATTTTCTATGCCACATAGGAATTACTCTGTGTAAGACATTCACTTCTGAGTGTTGGAGAAAAATATGCGGGTCAAAGTTATATAGTACATTGGCTTGCATGAGCATAACTTGATGAAAATATTATTGGCATGCAAAGCAGAGGTGATGATTTTTCACTCCAGAATTGGGGATCATGCAGACATCCAGAAACAGAGGGATGGGATGATGATCAAAGTGGCATCAGCAAGTAATAGACTTGTATCACATCTACCAGGGAAAACTAGCTCTGATTAGAGCACTAAATTTTCTTCCCACATATCCCAATTGAGCCTGAGGTTATGTCTTTTTTTTCCCATCTCACAAGCCTCTGTGTTTCAAATATCTTGATAACTCATACTAAATTGGAATAATGTATTAATAGGTCAAGTCTCACAGACTTTAACTCCTTTTTCCTAGACCATAGTCTTGTCGTGAGACAACAACAATATATATGGTTTGTGACATAGCAATAGTCATAAATGCCTCTTTTTGTAAATGTTTCCTGAATAATTTCCCACTTGTATATTTATGATTATTCAAGATCAACCACCATTTTCTCCTACTAGTAGCTTGCTTTGAATTTCTATTCTGATTTTTACTGTTTGCATAACATAACTATTTTTGTATACTGATAGCACTCAAGTTGAATGCCAAACTGAAATGTTATGCATATTTTATATGTATTTTATGACTCTTTAAGTCTCTCAAAGATAGAAATCCTCATTCATTTATTATAGCCTCTAGTTCTCTTTCTAGCTCAGCATGCATTCAGTCAATGCTAAACTACACATTTAGGTAGCTAATATAAGTTCATTTTGCATTCTATTAGATGATTACTTGATGATTTAAGTTGTATAATCCAAAACTTCTAAGATGTCTGTGTAAATGACCTGTGGTGTTTGTGAATCTATAGATACCAGGCAAGGCAAAGGCAAAGGAGCCAAATGATTAGTTTGATGTAATGGTTATTTAACATTTAATGTAGAAAGTAAATCATATTTTAAATAAAAATCTTATTTTAAATGTCATATTTTTAAAGCTCCTAAATAGGGTGCTAGCACAATTTTTGTGCTTTCTGAAATACTTTAAATCATGGTCCCTAAAATAAAACTATTATTAAAATAATGTGTTATATTATTCCCTATGCCATCATTTAAAAGGGAGCTTCTGAAGATCAAATAAAATTGTACATTTTAAAATAGTTAATATCTGTAATTTTAGGCTTTCTCTGTGATAGTATGTATTGAAATGCCACAATAAAATCATGGTCTAAGGATAATATTTACTAAAATGAACTCACCTATCTCCTTTATGTTTACTAATGTTTACTAATGTTCAACTCTCCCTACTTTCTCTCTAAAATAATTTAACTTGGCTATATATCTTTATATAAAAAGGGACATGACACTTCATAAAACATTACACATAACAAAATTTTAGTTTAAAAATATCATGTTTTATTTTATCAGATCGAGACACTTTTATCTTACACATAAGGAAACAGTGAGGGCATTTAATCTCACAGATTAGGTACACCCAAACAAAAGCTTCTACCTTTATAGGAACACAAATATACAGGAAAAGCACCAAGAGAAGGTCCAGGGAAGTCTCGATGGGTTTGATGGGACATACATCAAATGGAAACTGCTGCCTTTCACCATATAACATTACTAATATTTACCCAAAAATTTGGAAATGGTCAAAATTTAGTATTCTACCATTAGGTGAGCATTCATTTTTCAGGTTGTAAATAAACACTTTTGTACTAGAAAAATAGGGGATGCTACAATTATATGGTGCTAAAATTTAAGCAGTGAAATACACTAAATGAAGGCAGCTGCAATAGAAATGCAGTATTTCTATTCTAATCATATAAGCATAACTTGCCTGAGGGCTTAGGCAACTGATTCCCTGACTACAACTCACTGTAGAAAGCAACTGTGACTAAGGCCAAACGTGGTACAGAGAGGTCAACTTCACCCCCAGGTGGTCAGCTAGACAAAGCCCTGTAATTATGAATAAACTAGAAGAATCACACACAGGATTTTTGCCTGGAGCTCTGTTCTCACAAATAATATGAGTAGGTCATGATGAATGAAGAGACAAAGGTGGACTTGGGAGGGAGAATTGTTGGCAAACAAACCCAAAGCCAGAGAAAATAATCAAACGTCTGCTCTGTGCTATCATTCATTTCCCCTGTATACTACTATTTTTCAATGAATAATTCCCAAGTGCCTATTTTTTGCTTATATTCGTGATCTACTGTAACTCAGACAAGGAGCAATGGGTAGTCAGATAGGATTAATGGCTAAAAATGAGAGTCAAGCATCTTCAAAAATATTAACAGCAGAATTTTAAAAAAAGTCAACTATTAGATGTTACATGCATGAGTCTTGGGAAGCTCAAACAAAAATATTGAGGTCAAATTTTGTGACCTTCCGAGTGCTGACTGCTTTGGAGCATGAAGCAATTGCAATCTTTACAAGAAAAAATTTGGAGGATGTTATGACCATCAGCCTTCATAGGTTAACTATTTTTCTTTTCACAACCATATTTAGATCCTAAATCAGACATTTATGCAAAAATGCATGCCAGTGATTATAAATTCAACGGAGAAAGAAAAGCAAGTTAGGAAAAGGAAAAAGAGAGAGAGAGATGCCTTGGAATTAGAGATATAATACAGGTAAGGATCTTGCCTTTCATACAGGTTAACCCAGTTCAATCCCCAAAACTCCATATGGTCCCTGAGCCCTGCTAGGTGTCAGAGCTAGAAATAAGACCTAAGCAGGGTGTTGGTTAAAAACTGAAAAAAAAAAATCTTAGAATTTTTGCAATCTAAATAGCCCTGACATTTCTCCTCCTCCTCCTCCCCCTCCTCCTCCTCTTCCTCCTCCTGTTCTTCTTCCTCTTCTTCCTCCTCCTCCTCCTCCTCTTCTTCTTCTTCTTCTTCTCTTCTTCTTCTTCTTCTTCTTCTTCTTCTCCTCCTCCTCCTCCTCCTCCTCCTCCTCCTCTTCTTCTTCTTCTTCTTCTTCTTCTTCTTCTTCTTCGTCTTCTTCTTCTTCTTCTCCTTCTCCTTCTTCTTCTTCTTCTTCTTCTTCTTCTTCTTCTTCTTCTTCTTCTTCTTCTTCTTCTTCTTCTTCTTCTTCTTCTTCTTCTTCTTCTTCTTCTTCTTCTTCTTCTTCTTCTTCTTCTTCTTCTTCATTGTATAGAGGAGTTGTACAATGAGAGGGGCATTTGTTTGCATGCTATTGATCCAGCATTGAGTCCTCTTAAGGATTATTTCCTGAAGATTGGTTCAGTAGTAAGACTTAAATAACACTAGGTGTGCCCCTATGCAAAAAAACAAACAAACAAACAAACAAACAAAAACCATAATATTGTATGCTACAGAAAGTAAGTTGTTATTACTTTCTAGAGTTTCTTCTAATTAATTTGCCCCTTGTCACAGAATCCTAGAAGGACATAAATAATTTCAATTCCTCGGATTTTCTTCCAAAAAATAAGTGGAGCAAAGGGGGAAAATGGTGTTTTACTCTCTTTATGAAGCTATCCTAGGATTTGCTGTAAACAGAGAAGTAAATGACAAGAAGTTGGGGAATACAAAACATCTGCACCCTGATGTAGCTTCTCAGAGTAGACTTGAAAATGAATACAACAAAGAAAATAAGACGTGACAGAAAGAATATCTGCTCTGCTTTGATACTGCTCTGATCGCTTCTTCATCAATTATTTACAGAAGAAAGATTCACATTAAAATTAATCACAATTTTTGAATTGCTTCTTAACATTAATAATGAAACAATGGCACCAAATGCAAACAGACACCAATAATAGAATATGAAATAATGCTTAACTTGAAAAGGGAAGGGGTCAATTTAATTGAAACACAGAGAAGCTAATCATTAGAGAATCATAGTACTGTGCTCCCTGACCCAGAACAGAAGCCTTTATCTGACAAGAAAATGATAATGTTAATTGTTAGTATCTTTTTAATCTACACTGGTCTTGCTGCCAGATACATTAAAAAGCTTCTTAACTATTGAGTGCTAGAGATTTAAGGAAAAGCTGAATCTTAGTGAGAGATCCACCAGCATTTTATGAGTCTACATTGATAAGTTCTTCTCAGACTGGAACATGACATAGAAAAACATGAGTGCTCATATAAAACATTTGTCCTTTCCATCTCTCCTCATCATTTCTGTGAGCTTAAATTAAAATTTTTAGCCTCACATCTGAACTTAACTATGATCATATCTGCTCACATGATATTTTAAAAATTTGTCCTATATAATTTTGTATGCCACATTCTAGCATTTGTTTATATTACATAAAATCCCAGTTTTTAGAGAAACTAGATTTTTCTATGTCATGCTAGGATGTATTTGATAGGTTTTCCAATAATTTTTAAAGAATCAAGCAAGTTTTCAATCACTTTTCAGACTGCATTTTAAAAAATCTAGGCCTTAGGAAGGGCTGAAAGTATATGATACCTGTTAATACTGACCTTCTACTTGTGATTAATTTAAGAATATGGAAGGGGAAGGGCAGATTCTTATGCCAGGGAGGAAATGAGATTTCATAGAAGATTGACAATATGGTTTAAATCACTTACTACATAGGCAATTTCAGGCTAGTCAAAACTACACAAAAATTCAGTTCCATCCTTGATTTTCCATTTTCCATTGGGCATAAATATTATCCTAGCCACATTCAGAGACTGCTGAATTTTATTTGTCTTATGTGTTGTACAAAAGACACACTATACAAGAAGCTATTTGGTACAGAGGATAACGTTATAGGCTCAGAGTCAAATAAATTGTTTTTGAATCCTTATTCTGCAAATTCTAGATTGGCACTAACATCTCCATGACTTTGTGTCCAACTCTGCAATCTAGAAATAATTATTGCATCTAAGACTACCATAATCATTAAATAAGTTCCCTTATATATAGTACTCAGAGAAGTGTAAGTAAGCAAACACCTAATAAATTTTGATTTTTTTAAATGTTTTTTTTGTTTTGTTATTTTTTGGACCACACCCATTTGATGCTCAGGGGTTGCTCCTGGCTAAGCACTCAGAAATTGCCCCTGGCTTGGGGGGACCATATGGGACACTGGGGGATAGAACCGTGGTCCTTCCTTGGCTAGCGCTCGCAAGGCAGACACCTTACCTCTAGCGCCACCTCACCGGCTCCTAAATTTTGATTATTATTGCTTTAGCAAGTAAATAGGAACTTACTTCAATGGCTTTTAAGCCAGTTCCAGCCACAGAGCACAGTGTCAATAGATAACACTGTTGTTGCTCGTATTCTTCTAACATAGTTGAGAGAGAGGTTAAGCATACAAGATAATATCCACAGTTGTTCTGCTGAGATTACCTATAATATATTTTCCTCAACTAATGCTTTATTTATTGAGTTGAAAAAACTCAGCAGTATAACCTGTTGTCATATTTTTTCTGTAAAATGTTACAGATAATATACATTTCATCAAATTGTGGCCAGAATCATCGTTTAAAAAGGCCACAGAGATGTATATTTTAAGGTACTTTCAAAGCATGCAGCCAACTTTGACTTGACCCCTCACACCACTTGTGATATACCAAATGTCAGAAGTGATCTCTGAGCACAGAAAACCTAAACACAACCAGGTGTAGCTCAAAAAATGCTTTGAAATTTATTTATGGTTTAGTATATATGCCTATTGGAGAGCTAAACAAAAATTAATGTTTCACTCAAATACATAGGTACATAAATTATAGGACTATGTTCAATCAGTAATGGAATCAACCAAACACATAAATAGTGAGAGTGTTAATATAAATAGTGTTGGAATTCCATAAAACATAGCTGGAAAAGAATTCAGAAATATTTCCCCAGGCATGAATATTTTTTCCACAAATTATAGCCTTTTGTACAACACTGATGGTCACTGGGATAATCAACAAACAAAAAAAAAAAGGATTTTCTATGCTTTATATGACTTTCCTATGTACATCTCTGCCATTGAGAATGGGATCAACATTTTATCTAGCACTCTATATAGTAATGTGAAACATAATCCAAATAAAGAAATCATGAAAAAAAAAATGGCCAGTTTCCCAAAGACTTCACTTCAATTTGAACTCTTTTAAACAACATACTTCTTCATTTATGTTCATTGTAGTTGAATTTCAAGAAGAAATTTTTTCAAATGAGAGCCAGAATAGTTCCTGTTCTAATTAAAAAATATTGAGACTACTCTCTCAGTGATGCTCACACATACAACTATCTGTTGAAAAACATATAAGCAGGTCTAAACACATAGTGTTCCTGCAGGCAATGCTGTCTCAGAACTTCGGTTCAGAGAAAATTTTACAAGAACCATGATCAATGTGGCCAAGGCTGACTAACCCTTCTGCTGCTTATTTATCATCCTCCTTCAAAGCAGTTTTTGAATAGAACAGAATGGATGGAGGAAGTCAGGTTAATCTTAAGCATTAGAAAAAAAGGGTGGGGGGATGAAGAGATAGCACAGTGGTAGGGTGTTTGCCTTGCACGCAGCAGTTCTAGGACAGATGGTGGTTTGAATCCCGGCACCCCATGTGGTCACCCATGCTGCCAAGAGTGATTTCTGAGTGCAGAGCCAGGAGTAAACCCTGAATGCCACCAGGTGTGACCCCCCCCCAAAAAAAAAAACAAAATAAAAAAAGAAGAATTAGAGGGAGGGGCCAGAGCAATGACATAGAAAATAGGGTTCTTGCACATGGCAAACCTGGGTTTGAACCCTAGTATCTCATATGGTACCCTGAGCCTGCCAGGAGTGATTGCTGAGCTCAAGAGCCAGGAGAAATCCCTAAAAGTTGCCAGACCTTAAAAGAAAAAAAATACAATTAGAGTAGTGGAGGTCCTCAGGTTTTCCTCTCATGTAGCTTGACTATGACTCAGGAATAATTTCAAGCACAGTTTTACAGGGAAAAGAAGATATTATGATTTTGTAAAAGAATATTTTTTACCAATCCCATAGCCTTCTAAGTTTGGAAAATACAAGTTTGTAAGATTCAGTAATTTGTTTTGACAGAATTATTAGGAACCTATAAATATTGGATAAATATCATATTGAATACATAGCTTGATTCCCTTAAAATCAACTTCTCCCTTGCCTTGAAGTTATTTCATCTTATTTTGGAGCATTGTTCTGTGAACTTTTCATTGGAAGGAGAAGGGAATGGATAATCTATCTCCCTAGAAACCTTTCATTCACCAATCAAATTTCTTCCCAGGAGTCATTTTCTCTGCATTTCAAGATTGACATTCACTTAGAAGGCAAAAAAGCATCCAGCTTTCACACCTTATGCTGTTCCATACTACTAGTTGGTCTTTGAGTATACAGATTTTCCACAGTTCAGGCTCCACCATTGAGGCACAATAGCAGCCAGGGCACAGATAAGACTTCATAAGGAGACATACGATACAAGACAAAAAAAATCTGTGAAAGCAGAACTTTTTCTGACTCTTTACATATCTCACATATGCTAGTAGACTTGTGTCACACAATAAAACCCATGGCTAGAAGATGGGAGGGAACTACAATTAGGGACAAAAGGATGCTGAATAAGTTCTTCCTTTCTCAAAAAGATTTATGTTGAAAGGTAATATGGGATATATAAGGCAACAGAGATTTAAAAATGCACTTACATTAATAAGTAGTTAAAAAAGGAAAAGAAAGGAACCAGAGTGGTGGTGCAAGCGGTAGAGCATTTGCCCTGCATGTGCTAATCTAGGATGGACCGCAGTTCAATTCCCTGGCATCCCATATGGTCCCCCAAGCTAGGAGCGATTTATGAGTGCATAGCCAATAGTAACCCCTGAGCATCATCGGGTGTGGCCCTCCTCCAAAAAAGAGAGAGAGAGAGAGAGAAAAGAAAAGAAAAGAAATGAAATGAAAAGAAAAGAAAAAGAAAGAAAAACTACAGATGGTATAAGCAGAATGGAGATTAGGCACTTTGTGCTGGTGAATTTATAGTATCTGCAAATAAAAAGCATGAAGCTTAACAATATTAAAACTATGTTAGTTCAACTATATTAATTATATATGTTAAAAATGATAAATATAAACAAATAAAATCTAAATTCATTTCTAAACTGTGTTCTAAGTATAAAAAGTGAAGGTGATTTTGTTTAGAGATATTTTCATATGACAACTTTTTTTAATCCAATAAATTAGATAAAGACTTTGATATAAGACCAGAATCCAGAAGGTACAGAAGGGAAAATATGGGCAAAATTCTTCATGACATTGAAGCTAAAGACAATGATAAAACACTACTGATCAAGTGGAAGAAGAAATTTAAAAAAAATTGGGACTACATTAAATTACAAAGCTTCTGAATCTTGAACAATGTGCAAAATACAAAGACAACCCATGGATTGGGAGAAATTATTTATCTATAAATTATCTGATAATTAAATAATACCAAAGATATATAAAGCTCTGGTAGATTTTATATGAAAAAGCACACAACTTTGTTAAAAAATGGGAAGAAGAGAAGAGCAGAAACTTCCTTAAAGAAGAAATACAAGGATGATCATCAAAGTTGGTCTTCTGTAGTTAGTGATCTTGGTTTTTGCACAGATCAAAGGATGCTGTGTCTTCTGATTTCATCTTACCATTAGGTAATTAGATTGGATAACCTGCTCTTAGATCAAGTTGTTGCCATTTCCTCATTGTCAGGATGTCATATCATCATGAATGGGCAAAACTTATATGGGGACCAAAAACAAAGACCCTAACCTAGGCTTCAGCCTTGGATTTGTACAATAACCAAGAACTCTAATTCCAGAGATCTGACTTAGACAACTGTGTCAAAGCAGATCTTCTGGAAAAAATAATGAAAGACTACCCTAGGCTTCATTCTAGGATCTGTGCAAAAACCAAGACCACCAGTAACAAAAAACTGATTACAACAGCAGTGATGAAACAGAACCTCTAGAACCGTAAAGAAAGATGCTATCATAGGCTTCATCCTGATTTGCGCAAATACCAGGATCTCTAGTTAGAGGCCTGATTCTATCATCCACAACAGAGTGGAAAGTTTCCTGGAACCATAAAAATTCCTTGGGATGTGAAAAGGAGTGTGTATGGAACCTATAGTTAATCCCATGAAAGTATGTTTCAAGGGCAGGGTAACCCTGTATCTTTTAGGCCAAGGGAATTCCCGTTCTTTTCGTTTTTTATGTTTTTGTTTTTTTGTTTTTGTTTTTGTTTTTTTTTGGGGGGGTCACACCAGGCGGTGCTCAGAGGTTACTCCTGGCTGTCTGCTCAGAAATAGCTCCTGACAGGCACGGGGGACCATATGGGACACCGGGATTCGAAACAACCACCTTTGGTCCTTGGATCGGCTGCTTGCGAGGCAAACGCCGCTGTGCTATCTCTCCGGGCCGGGAATTCCCTTTCTAACTTTCTCAATTTACTGTGCCTATGCAAAAACCAAAGCAAACAAAAATAAAACCTTGCCACACCAGCCCTCCTTCCTTTCTTATTTTCATTTCTTTTTTTTTTCTTCTTTTGTTCTCGTAGTTATTATTTGGCTATTGTATTTGTTGCTGTGGTGCTTTTTTGTAGTTGCTAGTTTTAGTCCTTTGTGTGATTGTATTTCCTTTTTTGTTTTGTTTTGTCTGTTTTGTTTTTTGTTGTAGGTTTTTTTTATATTTTTGTTGTTTTGTTCTGTTCTTTTGTTATGTTTTTTTATTTTTTGTTCCTTTTTTCTTTTTAAATTGATATTTATAACCTCTAGATGGATTCCCCTGTTTTTTTTTTTAGTTTGTTTGTTTTTCTTTTAAACAGAACCACATAACTTGAATCACCTTGTTCTGCCTCATAAATTGAGGGAAAAGAAAATGGATGATACAAGAACCAAACAGCCACATGATCAATGAGTAGAAATAAAAAAAGATTAGACTTAAACACCGAACCCAAAGTCAACAACAACAGAAGTGATAGCCAATCTTCAACAAGCTATACACAGAGGGGGATCAGTTACCCTAGCAGTCTGGGGGGGCAATAGAGGAGGATGCTGGAAACTCGGGTGAAGGGAGGACAACACTGATGGCAGGATACCCCTGATTCAATGCCACTATGTATCGCAAATATTACTGTGAAATATTTGTAATTCATGTTGCTCACAATAAAATTATTTATAAAATAAATAAAGAAGAAATACAAGTAGCCAAAAGACACATGAAAAATTACTTCACTAATTTTGAAGGAGATGCAAAGACAAACAACAATGAGATATGATTTCACAGCACAGAGACTGACACACATCAAAAACTTCAAGAATAACCAGTGCTGGGGTTGATGCAGGGAGAAAGTGATCTTCACTAATTGATGGTAGGAATATAGACTAGTGTAGTCTTTCTATAATATAATATGGACTTCATTAAAAAATCTAGAAACTGGATTTCCATTATATACAGTAACCTCACTTCTTGGATTATATCTCAAGGGCCCCAAAACAAAATGGGGAAAACACATTTGCATCTCTATATTCCTTGTAGCAACTATCCATAATACACTTGGATGTTGCCATGAGAATAGAGTTTAAATAGTCTCACTCTTTTTACCATCACCACAGCAAAATCTACCATCACCAACAAAACAGGTAAATATGAAAAGTAAAGGATGTATTAACCTTGTTGTAATAAACAGTTGCCAGTATACTTGTGTATTAAATACATGCACTGAAAATATTATATTATATTAATAAAATATATTATATCAACTGTAAAAAAAATCTCAAAACAATCCAAGTGTCTAAGAACAGATGACTGGATAAAAAGAACCTATGATACATGTCCACAGAGGAATATTACTCAACCATAGGAAAGACAAGAGTCATACAATTTCCTGCTTTATGGAGTGACCTAGAAAGCATCATGTTGAGTGAAGTTATTCAGTGGGAGATAGACAAAGAATGATCTCTCATATGCAAAATATAAGGAAATATAATGAGGGGCATCTGCCTTGCACATGCTAGCTTAGGACGGACTGAGGTGTCCCATATGGTCCCCCAAGCCAGGAGTGATTTCTGAGCACGTAGGCAGGAGTAAACCCTGTGTGTCACCTAATGTGGCAGAAAAAAAAAAAAAGAAAAAAACCATAATGAATAAATAATGAATATCCCAAAACAATGGAATCAAAGCAACAAACAATTTGTATTCACTAGAAAACAAGCCACATGAAAAATCAAGGGATAGAAAAGGGAGGGCCAGCATTTATGGTGGAGGGAAGCATTCAGTTGGACCAAAGAGGTGGAACTGAAAAAATGGTGAATTATATGTATTATACTCTATCAGCAACAGTATTTTAAACCACAATACTTGAACCAATAACTAAAACTAATTTCTTTTATTAAAAAAGCAGTTTTTGTAGAAGCTGACTGGTGTGTAGGAGACAAATAGGGGTGCAGAGCAGTTCTTAGTGGAGGGAAGTAGACACCTTTTAAAGTATAGGTATTGAAATATCATATGCCTAAAATGCTCTCATGACGAACTTTGTATGTCATGATGATTCCATTTTGGGGCCACACTGGGCAGCACTCAGGGTTTACTCCTGACTCTGAGCATAGAAATAACATCCCCAGGGACCAGAGGGGATGCCGGGATCAAATCTGTGTCTGCTATGTTCAAGGGAAACACCTTACTCACTGTACTATTACAAGAGCATTTGTGCTTAAGTTTTTAAAAAAGAAAAAAGTTTGATTTTCCTGACTTAGAAGTAGTGAAAATAACATGTTGAAAATTGCTTTGTTGACAACATTCAACATTTCTTTTCATGTTCATTGTATCTGAAAGTTCTCTCTTGGCTTCACCTGTCAGTAGTATTTAAAATTTGACAGTGTCTCATGACACCATCTAGTAAGTTCTAAGCCATCACTGAATTAGGGCACTGACCTCCTACCCAGTCACCAAAATGAACCTGTTAAAATCAATGTCAGTCATTTTTCTGATGAGAATTCTTCAATGGTTCTTTATTTCACTTATAGTAAGAGCCAGATTCCTACAAACTGTTTTCACCTGTAAAAGCTCTGGCTCCTATTTCTTTACATGGATAATGTACAAGCTTTAGGATAACATAATAACAATGTAAATTGACTTACTCCAATAAGAATTCCTTGAAATCTTTTGAATTCCTATAAAATCTTTCATAATCCAAACTGGTAGAAATTAAAAAAATACAACACCCATACATATATTGTTGTTAGTATTTGCAGACTCAAGACATACCAAATTATAATAAAAAATTACAAACTCTAAAATATCTATAGCATAGTAAAAACAGGAGTATTTTATTAAAAGCAACCATTGTAGGAAATAGAAAATATAAGAAGTTATACTTATCAGAAAAAGTAAGGACACTGGAAGGTGATAATGATTGTGTGTTAAGCAGAGGTCCAGGGAGAAAAAGGAGCTTTGGACTTAGCAAAGAAAGAGACCTTTTTAGGACTAGAAAGATAGAACATCAGTTAGGCATGCATTTGCCATGCACATGACTAAACAGGTTCAATGTCCAGTATCCCTGTTGGTCCTCCTTAGCCTGCCAGAAGTGATTCCAGAGTACAGAGCCAAGAGTAAGCTCTGAGAATCACCAGTGTATCTACAAAACAGACACAAGAGTCTTTGTTACCATATGAAGTCAGCTGGAGGATCAAGCCACTGAGAGCCACACCTTGATGTCTTCCTTCCTTGGAGTCATAATCAAAGTCTGAAATTTGTTATCAATAATGGCTAATGTAGATGGCTCAAAATACATAAGCTTATCTGTTGAGCCTTCAGAACTTTTATATCAGTTTTTTGAAGGTCTTCAAAACATACTGCCCCAAACCTGAAAGATTAAAGCATATATTTATGCAATCATCACAGCATTATCAATCCTAGTGAAAATTTCACACATCAGTATCATATTTGATTCTTAGATCACTTTACCTTCAGCTTTCAAATTTTTTCATCTTTTTCTGTCATTAGCAGAAATAGTGGATGCAGGTGAAATCAAGACATTTGCACTGTCATTTTCTACCATAACTGAAACATTAAAGTATGTCCAGTCTACCCTAAAAGTAACAACTTTCTAGTCTCTTTTGGACATATGATTCATTAAGGATACATTTTTTTTATTATCCTAGTATCCTTAGAACACATATTTTAGTATATATACAAAGACTATATTGATATAACATACATATTCAAAACTACAATTCAAAACTTCTGTTTTGGATTGATGCTGAAATGTTTTATGTGGTTCTGGGTGGGAGATGGGTGTTTGGCCATGATAATTTGCTGCTCTGATTTACAATGTCTAAAAAGGTTAAATGCTGAGTGCTAATTTGCTTTTTGCCTATTGCAGATGGAAAAAATCAACATCTGGAAAATCAACAGATGGAGAGATGGTGCAATAGGTAGGAGCTTATCTTGGATGTAGATCCAGGTTTGATTCCCACAAAGGATCCCCTGAACTCTGTCAAGAATGAGAAAAGCCAGGAGTAAGCACAGAGCACCACCATGCTCCACCACATCCCCCAAAAAGCAAAATTCTGAGTAATTTTTCCTGATAGTCAAAAAAGTTGGATAATGTAGACCTCTGTTTTAAACCAAATAATATAAAGTGAACTGTCAATGAACTAGAGAAACTTCTATGTGCTTTGAGAAAATTATCTTCAAGAACATATTGCCTTAATATTTGTATTTATCAGTTCTTTTTCTTTGGGGACATTTTCTCTAAAGTGAAGGAAATTCAATATGTATTCATCAAAATTTTAAATTTCACTAAAGATTCAAATTTTTGGAAACACTCATTACAGTCTTTCCTGTTTCTCACTCCTTCACAAACCAGGATACTTCCTCAATTATCTGCATGCTCAGTCATTTATAATTAAACTAAGTCATCAGCTTTATCTAATTTGCAGGGACTTGTGGGATCCTGTAGCAAGCCAGATGTGTGTAATTTAGCTAGAAACAAAGAAAATTCCAATTAGCAGCATTCTGGCTTTAGGTTTTCTTGTTAGTGCTTCTCATTGCTTTCTACATATTTTTCTGTGCCATGTCTGAAATCAGACATGGGAAAATAAAGGTCTATGTTATTGTAATTTTTAGATTCAATTGATCACTGATCTTTGAAGTTTTATGTAACAACTCACCTGTTCAGGAATAGAACAAGTGACTGCTGCTGTACTGTTTTGAATGAAATGTGAAAATAAGCTCCTTTCCTCGTATGTGCTCAATAATGACAATGACCACAGATAAATAGGAATTCTGAGCAGTCAAGTTTGTGTCTAAAAATTATATCGCATCTTCCTTTGGCGCAATACAGATAGAGATGCATTAGGCAGAATAACTTTTTACCATGATCTAGAAAGTTATTTGGAGAATGTATAAAGAAAGGACATTTGTTACACAAAAATAAAAAACTCAGAGATCAGGGGCCGGAGAGATAGCACAGTAGTAGGGTGTTTGCCTTGCAAGCAGCTGATTTAGGATGGATGGTGGTTCGAATCCCAGCATCCCATATGATCCCCCGAGCCTGCCAGGAGTGATTTCTGAGCACAGAGCCAGGAGTAACCCTGAGCTCCACTGGGTGTGACCCAAAAACAAAAACAAACAAAAACATCTCAGAGATCTAATGGAGTGTCTCCTTTAAAGTGGGGATGGAATTAAACCAATTGGCCACCAGTATTGTCACTAAAAAGAGAATATAAGTAAAATTCAATTTCACTTTAGATCCGCATGGAATCAAAACATTATGAAGAGGTGTACTGTTAATAGCATCAATGGAGAACTCTCAACTTTACAATTTTCTTTATTTTCATGGTCTTAGTGGGATAATTCAATGTGATAGTTACATTCTTTCACTATGATACTACTTTCCTGCAAGTGGTTAAGAGTGTTTTTTAAGGGCCAGAGCAGTGGCGTAAGCTGTAAGATATCTGCTTTAAGCACAATAGCCTAGGACAGACCACGGAGTCCCATATGGTCCCCCAATCCAAGAGCAATTTCTGAGCACATAGTCAGGAGTAAACCCTGAACATCATTGGGTGTGGCCAAAAAAAAGAGTGCTATTTTTAAAGCACAACTAAATGGATCGAGAGAGACAGAGACAGAGAGACAGAGAAAGAAAGAGGAGAGAGAGAGAGAGAGAGAGAGAGAGAGAAGAAACTGACCTAAAAAAGCTGAATAGCCCCATGACATTCTTCAAAGAAGTGGATTAAACACTTCTGAAATTCATTTGGAACAATAAGCACCCTGAATAGCTAAAGCACTCCTTGTGAAAAGGAATATGGGAGGCATTACTTTCCCCAATTTTAAGCTGTATTACAAAGCAATAGTTATAAAAACGGCATGGTATTGGAATAATGACAGACCCTCAGATCAGTGGAAAAGGCTTGAGTACTCAGAGAATGTTCCTCAGACATATAACCACCTAGTTTTTGATAAAGGAGCAAGAAATTGTAAATGGAGAAAGGGAAGCCTATTCAACAAGTGCTCTTGGTACAACTCGTTAGCTACTTGCAAAAAAGTGAACTCAGACCCCAAGCTAACACCATGTATGAAGGTAAAATCCAAATGGATTAAAGACCTTGATATCAGATCTGAAACTAAGGTATATAGAACAATATGTAGGTAAAACACTCTATGACATTGAGACTAAAGGCATCTTTAAGGAGGAAACAGCACTCTCCAAACAAGTGGAAGAAGAGATAAACAGAAGGGACTATATTAAGCTGAGAAGCTTCTGCATTTCAAAGGAGATAGTGCCCAGAATACAAAAGCCACCCACTTAGTGGGAAAAATTATTCACCCAATACTCATTGGATAAAGGACTAATATCCAAAATATACAAGGTACTAACAGAACTATACAAGAAAAAAACATCTAACCCCACTAAAAATATGGAGAAGAAATGAACAGATACTTTGTAAAAGAAGAAATGCAAATGGCCAAAAGGCATATGAAAAGATGCTCAACATCACTAATCATCAGGGAGATGCAAATCAAAACTACTGTGAGGTACCACCTCACACCACTGAGATTGGCACACATCACAAAGAAGGAAAAAAAGCAGTGCTGGCGGGGATGTGGAGAGAAAGGAACTCTTTTTCACTGCTGGTGGGAATGCCGTCTAGTCCAACCTTTATAGAAAGCGATATGGAGATTCCTCCACAAACTGGAAATTGAGTTCCCATACGATCTATACCACTCCTAGGAATATACCTGAGGAACACAAAAATAAAATACAAAAATCCCTTCTTCACACCTATATTCATTGCAGCGCTATTTACAATAGCCAGACTCTGGAAACAACCAAGATGCCCTTCAACAGATGAATGGCTAAAGGATCTGTGGTACATATACACAATGGAATACTATGCAGCCGTCAGGAGAGAAGAAGTCATGAAATTTTCCTATACATGGATGTCCATGGAATTTATTATGCTGAGTGAAGTAAGTCAGAGGGAGAGAGAAAGATGTGAATGGTTTCACTCATCTATGGGTTTTAAAAAAACTGAAAGACATTTTTAACAGTATCTCAGAGACAAGACAGATGAAGGCTAGTAGGTGCAGCTCATGACATGAACTCACCACATAGAGTGATGAGTGCAGTTAGAAAAATAACTACACTGAAAACTATCATAATAATGTGAGTGAATGAGGGAAGTAGAAAGCCTGTCTCGAGTACAGGTGTGGGGGGGTGGGGAGGACGGAGATCTGGGAAATTGGTGTGAGAATGTTGCACTGGTGAAGAGGGGTGTTCTTTACATGACTGTAATCATACAACTATAATCAGCAGCGCTCAGGGGTTCCTCCTGGCTCTATGCTCAGAAATTACTCCTGGCAGGCTTGGGGACCATATGGGATGACAGGATTCGAACCACAGTCCTTCCCTGTCTAAGGCAAACGCCTTACCACTGTGCTATCCCTCTGGCAACTATAATCATTTGTAATCCCGGTGTTTAAATAAAGATAATTAAAGAAAAAAGCTGAATAGCATCCCCAGAAATCATCTGAAATTATTTTGTTTTTGTTGTTGTTTTGAGGCCACACTCAGTCATGCTCAGGGGTTACTCCTGGCTCTGCACTCAGAAATCAATCCTGGTAGCACCAAGGGACCTTATAGGATGCTGGAGTTCTAATTCAGGTTGGCCACAGATAAGGCAAACTCCCATCACTCAGGGACAGCCATCTGAAATTCTTAAACAGAAAACTGGTAATGAGCAGAGTAGCTATATATCCACAGCATAGAATTAATAATAATACTCAAAGCATGAGATTTAAACTGTCACCACAGAACTTGTAAAGGTTGTAAAGGTAGAAGAAAGTTTTATGCCTAAAACTCATCTATCAGCAACTTTGGAAATCATTTTATTTTAATTAAATTCTTAAATGATTAATTTGAAAAAACAGATTAAAGAAAAAAGAAAAAATCTGACTTATTTTTAAAAATAAATTTGTTTATTTTTTAGAATTACATTTTGTAGAATTTTAAAATTCTCTTCATCCTTTTTCTTTCTTCCTTTCTTTTTTTTACTTTCTTCCTTCCTTTCTCTTTCTTCTTTTCTTTGTTTCTTTGTTTGTTTCTTTCTTTCTTTCTTCTTTCTTTCTTCTTTCTTTCTTTTTTCTTTCTTTCTTTCTTTCTTCTTTCTTTCTTTCTTTCTTTTCTTTCTTTCTTTCTTTCTTTCTTTCTTTCTTTCTTTCTTTCTTTCTTTCTTTCTTTCTTTCTTTCTTTCTTTCTTTCTTTCTTTCTTTCTTTCTTTCTTTCTTTCTTTCTTTCTTTCTTTCTTTCTCTCTCTTTCTTTCTCTCTTTCTTTCTTTCTTGCTTGCTTTCTTGCTTTCTTTCTTTCTTTCTTTCTTTCTTTCTTTCTTTCTTTCTTGCTTGCTTGCTTTCTTTCTTTCTTTCTTTCTTTCTCTCTCTCTTTCTTTCTTTCTTTCTTTCTTTCTTGCTTTCTTTCTTTCTTTCTTTCTTCTTTCTTTCTTCTTTCTTTCTTTTTCTTTCTTTCTTTCTTTCTTTCTTTCTTTCTTTCTTTCTTTCTTTCTTTCTTGCTTTCTTTCTTTCTTTCTTTCTTCTTTCTTTCTTCTTTCTTTCTTTCTTTCTTTCTTTCTTTCTTTCTTTCTTTCTTTCTTTCTTTCTTTCTTTCTTTCTTTTTCTTTCTTTTCTTTTCTTTTCTTTTCAGGGATACTTGACTTTGGGCTATATATAGCAGTGTTCAGGAACTATCCCTGGTCTGAACTTAGGAATCAACTTTCAGTCGTGCTTGGGGTGACCATATTGGCACCCGAGATCAAACCTGGATGGGGTACATGCAAGGCAATCACCCTACCAATTGAACTCTCTTTCTGGCTCTAGTATTTTAAACTATTCATCCATGAGAGACAATAATTTCCATTGACTATTTAGATGATTGCTGTATGTCTTAATTTTTGAGTGTATACTCTAGTATTGTTTAGGTTATTTTGGTTTAAAGATACAAGATAAAAATGGCAATAGGCATTCTAAATTCAGAATGGTTATTTTCAGTAATACATTTTAAAATATATGTTCTATGTCATGAAATTCTAGGCATATTTGTGAAATTTGAAACGTTTATTTAGGTCTTAGTGCCCACATGTTTATTATTATGTAATTGATATCACTTGCATTCAGTTGAATTATCTATGCTCTAGGACTAGGTAAATACTCAATAATTCTAACTCATGAATTTCAGTAGGTTTATGTCTCCCAGATCATTGGTATTTAAAATGATCAGTAATGCAGATGGTTTGGCTCATGTCACAATAGGCAATAATACTTACTAAGATCTTAGTGTTTATATGGCACAATTTCAAATGCTTAATTTAATTCTTTCAATGAAACTTAGTTGTGATTTATTACTATTACTATTTTACAAAGAAAGAAATAAAATATTTAAAGATTGAAAAAATTTTCTATTTCCATAGAGCTAACAGTTTTAATCTCTAGGATTTAACTTAGATCTTAAAGTTTTAGTCTGAGAATTTGTGCTCCAGATTTTTACAGTTCTTTCACTAGATTCTTGAGCCCCATATCTCTGTAGGGTAATTTCATTTTCTGATTATTCTAAAACATAGGCATTAGGGTCAGATTTCTATTGAAATTATTACTTTGGAAAATGTTTCTCCTGAGACATTTTTAAAAAACCTTTTCTGGGGGCAGGAGAGATAGCATGGAGGCAAGGCATCTGCCTTGCATGCAGAAGGACGGCATTTCAAATACCAGCATCCCATATAGTCCCCTGAGCCTGCCAGGAGCTATTTCTGAGCTCAGAACCAGGAGTAAACCCTGAGCACTGCCAGGTGTGACCCAAAAAACAACAACAACGAAAACAAACAAACAAACAAACAAAAAACCTTTTCTTGTTGTTTGTGAACCACTCCTAAGGGTACTCATGTGTTACTTCAGGCTCTCTGCTCAAAAATTGCTGCAGGCTTAGGGGACAAATGTGATATCAGGGATGCCAGGGATCAAACCTGGGTCAGCCATGTCCAAGGCAAATGGCCTACCTACTGTGCTTTCCCTCTGATTATTTTGCATGGATTTTTGTCCTCCTTCCTTTACTTTGTTGTGATGAACAGCGTTACACACTTTTACTTGTAGTGCTCACACATTTTAGTTTGCAATTCTTACTTGCTATGATTCACAGACCTTAGCTGTGATCCTTTTGGGAAAAGTGACTGCAAACTTGGTTGTGGTACTTACAGTTTTTAATTGCAGCGTCCACTGGGGCACTCATTAGAATGCAAGACATTCATATCTAGTTTACACTGCTTGCTGCTGGTCATACACTTAAGTTGTAGTGCTCAGAGTTTATTCTTTTTCATGGTAAAAGATTGTATTTTTCTCTGTACATATAGAGCATTGCTAGTGATCAACCTTGCAGCTTCAAGTCTAAAAGACAGATTTCCTAGCACTAACACATATTTCTGTTTGTTTTATTTTTTGTTGTTTTTATTGTTGTTGATATTCTTGTTTTGGTTTTTGGCCAAACCTGAAGGTTCCCAGGGGTTACTCCTGTCTATGCTCTCAGAAATCACTCCTGGCAGGCTCTGAGGACATATGGGATGCTGGGGATCAAACCAAGTCTGCCCCTGGTCAGCAGCAGGCAAGGCAAATGCCCTACCACTGTGCTAGCCCTTCACCTCCTGAGACATATATCTGACCACATTTTTGAAGATTGATTTAAGTGGCAAAGAAAACCCCTAAATACCTAGAGATATCACCAATAAACTTCAGAGTTCACAGAGTCTGAGCATCACTGCATCCTCTGGACCTTCACATTGAACTATTGACCTACTTCATTGGTGGAAAATAACAGAGAACTTACCCCAAAATTAAAAAAACAAAAAACAAAACAACAAATCAATAGGAAAAGACTTGGAACAAAAGAGAATTTTCTCAGCTTGATTAAAATAATCAGTACTAAAGCTAAGAAGATTCTTTAGAATGAAAGTTTAAATAAATGCTTTCCTCCTTTCTCTGTAACATCAGTAATAATGATGCCTGCTGTGCTCTTGTCATGTCTAGTCAAGTAGAAAATGTACCGGATTATTTTTTTGTTATGAAGTTGTTCATGATTGAGTTTCAGTCATACAATTTCAACACCCATCCCTTCACCAGTGTACATTTTCCACCACTAATGATCCAGTTTATCTCCCCCTCCCCTACTGCCTTTATGGCAGATATTTTTCTTTTCTATTTTTAATCAGTTATTAGCCTGATATCACTCACCATATTTTATATGTGGTAAAGATGTGATCAATATTTGACAATTTAATTAATAATTGTATTTATTTTTATTTATATCCTTATTTAGGCAGCATGGTTACAAACGTGTTTGTAGTTTACTTTCAGTCATAGAAAGCACATTCCCACACTTTGACAAAGAAGAAATACGCATGGCCAAAAGACACATGAAAAAATGTTCCACATCACTAATCATCAGGGAGATGCAAATCAAAACAACGATGAGATACCACCTCACACCCCAGAGAATGGCACACATCACAAAGAATGAGAATAAACAGTGTTGGCGGGGATGTGGAGAGAAAGGAACTCTTATCCACTGCTGGTGGGAATGCTGTCTAGTTCAACCTTTATGGAAAGCGATATGGAGATTCCTCCAAAAACTGGAAATCGAGCTCCCATACGATCCAGCTATACCACTCCTAGGAATATACCCTAGGAACACAAAAATACAATACAAAAACCCCTTCCTTACACCTATATTCATTGCAGCTCTATTTACCATAGCAAGACTCTGGAAACAACCAAGATGCCCTTCAACAGACGAATGGCTAAAGAAACTGTGGTACATATACACAATGGAATATTATGCAGCTGTCAGGAGAGATGAAGTCATGAAATTTTCCTATACATGGATGTACATGGAATCTATTATGCTGAGTGAAATAAGTCAGAGAGAGAGAGAAAAACGCAGAATGGTCTCACTCATCTATGGGTTTTAAGAAAAATGAAAGACACCCTTGTAATAATAATTTTCAGACACAAAAGAGAAAAGAGCTGGAAGTTCCAGCTCACCTCAGGAAGCTCACCACAAAGAGTGATGAGTTTAGTGAGAGAAATAACTACATTTTGAACTGTCCTAATATTGAGAATGTATGAGGGAAATGTAGAGCCTGTTTAGGGTACAGGCGGGGGTTGGGTGGGGAGGAGGGAGATTTGGGACTTGGGTGATGGGAATGTTGCACTGGTGATGGGTGGTGTTCCTTTTATGACTGAAACCCAAACACAATCATGTATGTAATCAAGGTGTTTAAATAAAAAAAATTATGCATTAAAAAAAAAAAAAAAAGCACATTCCCTCTACCAGTGCAACCTTCCTAACAACAATGACCTTCCTCTCCCTCTTCCCCCATCCCCTGCCTGTCTTGAAGACAGGCATTCTATTTCTCTTGCTCAATATCATTGTCATGATAGTTGTTGGTGTAGTTATTTTTCTAACTGAACTCATCATTTTTTTGTGGTAAATTTCATATCATGGGATGGTCCTTCTGGCCCTCATCTCTATTGTTTTTGGGTATTATTAACATACTGTCTTTTTTTTCTTAAATTCCACAGATATGTGAGACAATTATGTGTCTATCTTTCTCCATCTGTTTCATTTCACTCAACATAATAGTTTCCATGTCCATCCTCGTATAGGAAAATGTTATAACTTCATTTTTCTTGACAGCTGCCTAGTATTCTATTTTATACATGGACCACAGTTTCTTTAGCCACTCATATAATGTTGGCCATTAAGTTTGTTTCCAGATTGTGGCTATTGTAAATAGTGCTGTAATAAACATAGGTGTACAGAAGGCTTTTTTGTAATGCAATTTTGTGTTCCTAGGGTATATCCCTAGGAATGGTATAGCTAGATCATATGGGAATTCAATTTCCAGTTTTTTGAGGAAAAAAAATTATTTTCTACCATAAAGGCTGGACTAGAAGGTAGTGAACAAGTGTACATGTCTCCCTACATCCCTACCAGCAGGTATTTATTTCTCTCTTTCTCTCCCTGGGGACAAAAGAAAATGAACTATCTAGTCTCAATTATTGTGACCACATTAAGTTATATGTTAGAATAGTAATGAGCAATGTTCTAATATTAGGAGGTGATATTTATGAATGGCTATTAGCTCATGAGAGCCTAAAGCAAAATACATAAATAACAATTTAAAATACATAAGTAGTAGTAGCAAATAAAACAATAATGTTAAGAAAAAACATAAGAATTAGGATAGGGCCAGAGAGATATTACAGAGGAAAAGGTAGGTAACTTGCCTGAGTTTGATCACTGGCACCACATATGGTACTCAAAGGATTTCCAGGCATGATCTCTAAGCACAAAGCCAGGAGTATACCCTGAGCACAGAGATCAGGGATAACCCAAAAACCTAAATAAACAAATACATAAATTTCTTATAAAGGACAAAGAGCCCAATTTAAAATTGTGAAAATATTTGAATTTATGATTACCCAAAGAAAATATAAAAAATAGAACCAAAATAGAGATTAAAACTTTTTTTTTATAATACGAAGAAATAAGAATCAATATTCATTGTTAGGATGTACATGAACTATTCTTAGGTTACACTGCCATAACTGCCATAAAAGGATTCTGTCACATTATAATGGCCCTCTGGAAACTGTCATTTAGTGGTAGTTGCCCAGGAGTATATAAACCTTCAGCTTCAGTAGCAGCTAGGGTTGGTGGTGGTGGTGGAGGTGACTGTTGCTATTGCTGCTGGCTCGCTAGATGTTTATCCTGACCTTTTCTCCTGGCTATTTCTCCAGATGCTGACTACATTTCTTGAATAACTTTGCTGGGAAAACTGTTGGCTTGATTGTCCTGTTGCTTCTCTTGCCGATCTCTCTCTCTCTTTCTCCTAGTTCTCTATCCTACTGAATTCTTGCCCTGGTCTCAACTCTCTCTCTCTCTCTCTCTCTCTCTCTCTCTCTCTCTCTCTCTCTCTCTCTCTCTCTCTCTCTCTCTCTCTCTCTCTCTCTCTCTCTCTCTCTCTCTCTCTCTCTCTCTCTCTCTCTCTCTCTCTCTCTCTCTCTCTCTCTCTCTCTCTCTCTGTCTCTCTCTCTCTCTTTCTCTCTCACTCTCTCTCTTTCTCCCCCGCCTTCTGTGTCTCTGTCTAAGTTGGCTGTCTAGGGGTTGTCTTCCCTATGCTGCCTGTTACTGCATTAAACTCAGTCTCCTGAAAAAATCTCTCCTGTCGGAGTCGTGTCTACTCGGCCTCTGTCAGGTAGTACTTCTGGCAGACTATTTTCATTAACTATCATCCTCTTAATTCCTTAAGTAGAACATATGTGTTACCATATGACTCAGATAGCACAGCAGCGTTTGCCTTGCAAGCAGCCGATCCAGGACCAAAGGTGGTTGGTTCGAATCCCGGTGTCCCATATGGTCCCCCGTGCCTGCCAGGAGCTATTTCTGAGCAGACAGCCAGGAGTAACCCCTGAGCACCGCCGGGTGTGGCCCAAAAACAAAACAAACAAACAAACAAAAAATTCCCCTCAGAAATATGCACAAGATAAATAAAATTTACATCAAAATATGGATGTAAATGTAAAGGTGGTTGTTTATGACAACAAAATTCATAATAGTTCCAAGTTGGAAATAACTCAAACGATTCTCAAATGAAGAACAACTAAATAAACATATGGTTTTATTCACAAGGTGTATTATTTTTCATTAAAATTTTTGAAGTGCTGGGAGAGATAATATAACAAAGATGCAAAGATGCATGTCTTTATTTGCAGTTAACTTTGCTTTAATCCTTGGAACTACATAGGTTCCTAAACACTGCAGGGCAAGTCCTAGAGAGTACCCAAGTACCACTGACTGTGGTCCCATAGTTCACATGGAATATTAGAAAAAGTGAAGACTTTTCTTTAACTACAACATAGTTAGAACTGGAAGATAATAGCAAGTTACCAGTAGAGTGACCATGTAATCTTCTCTACCTCAGGGCCTGTAGCATATCCTTGGGCTCTTGCATTAAACTGCTGTTGGCCACGATTTGCCAGGTGGAGCCACAGCTCTCCTAAGCAACGTGTAGGAGCTTTGTCCCCCAAATACAAAATACTAATACATGTTTTAAAATGTATTCAAGATAAAAATTGAAAACATTAAACTAAGGGGAGTAAGTTAATCATGAATCACCATATATTTTGTTTTTATTTATATTAAATATCCAAAACAGGTAAAGCATTAACAGAAAAGTAGGCAGACTAAAAGCACCCCATGAATACAGTTATAAAAGTATGAGCAAATGTGGTCTAAGGGTTGAACTGTCTGCTAAATAATAAAAATATTGTATAATTTGGTATGGTGATGTTATAAATATATTCAAAGCTACTACAGATGTATTTTCAACTTGTAAGAAATATTAATTAATTAAATAGCTAAAGTTATCTAATTAAATGTTAAGTCTGACTAATTTGACAGAAAAGGTAATTCATCACTGATTTCTTTTCAATGTTGGTAGATTATTGGTAGTTTCTATCCTTTTGTATTAAAAAATAATCCTCAGAATTTATACCATTTTTTTTTATTTTTTTAACTCTTTATGATCTTGAGTCTTGAACAGGACCTCAGTTTTTATTTCTGTAAACTAAAACTCCTCATATATATATGGAGAGTTAGTCTACAACAAAGGAGCCAATGCTATAAAATAGTAAAATTATCTTCAACAAATAATATTAAATAAACTGATTAGATATACTTGAAAAATAAAATTGGACCAGACAAAAAAAATCAACACAAAATACATTGATGACTTAGATGTTGGACTCTAATCCATAAAGCACATTATAAAAACCCACAACATTGATTTTTAATGATGTCTTTTGTGATTGATGCCCATAGACAATATATATAGATCTATGAAAGCAAATAAAATGCGTTGGAATATTTATTTTTCATAGAGGTATTTTAAATGTTATGTAATTTTATACTTATTTTCTTATCGATTATTAGCATAAACATAACTTCATCCATTGATCAATTAATAGATTAGGTTTACCACTGAAATGTTTATTGAATTATTGAGCATTTTATAGGATAAAACTTTATTTTAATTAGCAGAAATCTATTTCTTCAGAAACTGAAACTTTAATGTTTCTTTTTTTAATTCCCTATGACCAATAGATAAGCCAATAGATAAGTTTCTTCATTTATCATGACTACTTTTCATTGATTTGTCTACTGTGCCTAGAAGCAAATAGGTGATAAGATCTAAGTAAACTGATTTGATTTATAAATACAGTTTATATGCTTTGGGAACATCACTTAACCTCTATTACTTAGTTTCACTCACACACTGAAAAATGAGAATAAAAGCTAACTTACTAAGTTTTCAATGAAATTGGGTAAGTGCTTTTATTTTTAAATTTCTATCATTTTTTTTCCAAAGCATGACTTCCTTCTTTCTCATTGACATCTGTCTTTACAATTAAGTTTTCTTGCAAACTTCCAGCTATTCCAACATTTCTTGATATAAATGATAGTTAATAATATGCATAATCCGGGGCCGGGCGGTGGCGCTCGAGGTAAGGTGCCTGCCTTACCTGCGCTAGCCTAGGAGACGGACCGCGGTTCGATCCCCCGGCGTCCCATATGGTCCCCCAAGCCAGGAGCGACTTCTGAGCGCATAGCCAGGAGTAACCCCTGAGCGTCACCGGGTGTGGCCCAAAAACCAAAAAAAAAAAAAATAATATGCATAATCCATATTTGACAAGTAATTATAGATTAAAAAGGAAAAGGAATTCCTCTGATCTCATAGGTTTTTTTTATGGTACACTACTCTGAAAAATTCACACTATTTTGTCTTCCACATAATCTAAACATCTATTTTTTTGGTAGTGTTTTTTATTTTTTGGTTTTTGGTCCACAACCGTTGAAGCTCAGGGGATACACCTGGCTATGTACTCAGAAATCACTCCTGACTTGGGGGACCATATGGGATGCAGGAGGATCGAACCACTATCTTTCTTAGGTTATAGCATGCAAGGCATATGCTCTACCACCTGCACCATCACTCTGGCCCCTAAACATCTATATTTTTTGGGGGGGAGTCATAGGACACTTATTGTTCAGGAATAATCAATTACAGGAAGAAAAGTGGATGACAAACAAATTTTTACCTAATGCTAACAAAGCCTATAGGGGATTTTACCTTTCCTAAGGAATGTGTGAGGAAATAGGAAACTAAGGTAAAATTTCTGAAAATTGTCTTTTCAGGAGGGGTGACAGATAAAAGACTGTATACAGGGCTCCTGTCTGCAGGTATGCCCTATGAGCAGATGCCTGCATTTCATAATTCACATTAAGAAACCTCAGGTCTTTATGTGCACCTCCCCTCATACTAAACATCTATTTTTTATTATTTAATCATTCATAGGAAATTGTTGTTTTCCAATTTTAACTTAAAAATTCTTTAAAATTTTACCCCTAAAGATTGGAATCTGTCTGCACATTGGTCAGTGTGGTTGACCACTGGAATTCAGCTATTTTACATTCTTAATTTCTTCCACCCCATAGAAAGTTTGTATTCTGACCTTATATAGGTAATTCTATCTTTGTCTCAATTGAGTTCTTGCCTTTAATTTTCCGGAAGCAATTATAACTGGATACAAAACTAGTTGTTGAGTTCTGGTAATATAAAAAGTATGAATAGTAGTGCTCAGGGACCAGGAATCACTTCTGCAGGCAGGGAATCATATGAGGCGCCAAGGATAAATAAGACTAGGCAGAATATTAGGCAAAGTTCTTAATGTCCGTATTATCTCTCTAGCCTAAATATTAAATTTTGACTTCCTTCACAGGAAAGAGAAAGGAAATACATTAAAGAGCACCTGGTTAGTTAATCAGAACATCTTAAGTTCTGTTTCTGGCTATTATACTAAGTGATTGTGAGATGAGGTATATTTACTATCTTTGAAGAAAAATAAAAATTATTAATATCATTTAAAATATACTTTTACATACTCCTTGTATCCAACATTATTATTTTCTATATACATTTTTAAAATTGTACATTATTGGCGATAAAAATATAATTGTATATAAACAGACCCCAAAATTAGTGTTAATGGGGTCAGAGTGATAGTACAGTGGGTAAGGAATATGCTTTGGTAAGGAATATGTATGTGGCCAATCAGGTTTGATCCCTGGCACTTCATATGGTCCCTCAAGCACTGTAAGAAGTGATTCCTGGAAGCAGATTCAAGAGTAAACCTGGAACAGTCGGGTGTTACCCCAAAACAAAACAAAACCAAGAAAGTGTATATTATTTACAATATAGTAGATATCAAAATGTATAACTCATAAACTATATACATGTATGTATAGATATCATTTTTGAATAGATTTTAAGAATTTAAAGCAGTTCAACTAATTAGAGTACCACTTGTCTCAGTTTATCTGACCAGTTGCAAAGCAATGGGTTTGAACTAAAATTTTACTCGTGACAAAGCAGGAGTCACTACTACTAAATTTACTTTGTCCTGATGCTTCTCCAAAATACAATGAATGACATAAAGACTCCTTATCTGGAACACTTAAATTCTTGTGTATTCAATGATAAATATTTTTCATGTGAAGTACACATACTTTCTGGACATCCAGCATCACTGACTTAAAATTTCCTATGAACAAACAAACAAAAAACTAAAATGTATGTACACTGAAGAAGCAATAAGTGGGACTGAGATAAAAGTGAGATACAAAGTATAGGAAACTGTGTCTCCCTTACTTAGATTCTAAAGTTTTCCTTTTTTAGGGTACTAGTCTACATTCAAGGAAAGAAATCATCAGCTGTGGAATATTCAAGAAAATTATTATGACTTACTCCACACGGTATGGGTAGTTACTATATTCTCTTGTTGAGAAGAAGAATGGGGAAATAGGGAGGGATGTTGCTTGGAATATGGAACACTTTGCTGCAGTAGCAAAGTTATTAATTTGTTTATGCTAATAGAGATGACCTTACAGAATCCACAAACACATTAATTTTTTAGCCTGCCTTTCTTGCATCCAAGTGACAATATCAAATAGAATAAAAGCAGAGACTGAAGTTTTCAACAATTAAACTTACCCTTTCCTGCTGCTCTGAGAAACCCTACCCCCTCCCATATAAACTAGCATGCAGTTCTCAGATAGAAGAGAGACATGTGACATGTGACCCATTATATCCTCACCCCAGTGAAAGTACGTCAACTGTCAGATTGTGACATGATATTTGGGACCAGCTAACTCCCAGTCATCCCAAAGATAAATGAGGAAGGCCAGATGAATGCCTCAGGCATTCAGAACTGCCTAGCACAATGGAAAATTACAAAAAAAAAAAGGCTATTGTTTTTATCTCTGAGTTTTGGTTGGCTTATTATAGAGCTGTATAATTTGATATTACATTTTAATGTTGTCTTAATGCTTATAAAATTGTTATAAAATTTATTTGATATTCTTTAAAATTTATTTGGTATTCATTGTTGATACAACGAATGAGACAATAAAAATTGTCAAGACAGTCATTAATATTACTTCAAAAATTTTAATAGTGTTGGTATAGATTGTACAAAGGCTTTTTGAGCAATGGTAGCTTTTGAGTAGGTATATTTTGTTAAAACTCTCTCATTCTGAAGTTTCTGTTTTACCCAATTAAAAACTAAAATTTTTATTTTAATTTTCTTCAAAACATTAAAAGTAAGAACATATCTGTTAGTAGAAAATAGTAGTAGAAGTTCAATCTGGAGATTCAGTGAAAGGAATTACAAAACACTGGGAGACATCTACCTTTTGATAATGGACGAAGATTAGGTACAACTATCTGTGGGTTCAGACATAGAGCTTTGCTCAGAATGTGCCAGTTAACTTACTCCACGTCTGACAGAATCTCTGTAGGTTAGGAATAAGAGCATTTCTCAAAGGTCTCTTTGCTTGTTCTTTTTGTTTGCTTGTTTTTAAAGTTGTTTGTTTTTTAGCACAGTGGACAATGCTCAGGGGTTATTCCTAACTTTGCACTCAGGAATCACTCCTGACAGAGTTGAGGGGACTGTATAGATGTTGGGGATTGAACCTGGGACCACCATTTGCAAGGCACCTTACCCACTTTAATGTCTCTATTTCTGCAGACCCATCTTTGCTTGTATTTTATCATGAAGTACATAATGTTAGTGATGAAATCAAGCAAGATATTTCTTCTTTTAACTTCTCTGTTTTTATTATTGCTGCTTAGTAGTAGGTCTAGAGATATTTTCCTGGGATCGCAATAGAAATATCAGCAAACAAATCTAGTGATCACTGTGCTTGACATTATTTCAAGCATTATTTCTTTTTTATTAATAATTTTTATTTTGACCAAAGTGGATTACAAATCATTCACAGTAGTATTTCAGGTACATAGTGACATTGAATCAGGGGCATTCTCACCACCAATGTTGTCCTCCCTCCACCCCTGTTCCCAGCATGCCTCCCATATTGCCCCTTCTTTGCCTCCCAGGACCTCGTTAATTGTAAATCAGATAAATTTTATTTTAAACCTTAGTACTTAACAGCTATTTCAATATTGTCTAAATTTATGACCTGAGAATTAATTAGATTTACTTCTTTTTTTTTTTTTGGTTGTTTTTTTGTTTGTGTGTGTGTGTGTGGGGGGGTGAACATCCAGCAGCGTTCAGAGATCACTCCTGGCTGTGAGCTCAGAAATCACTCCTGGCTCAGGGGACCGTATGGGATGCTGGGATTGAACCTATGTCCATCCTGTGCAGCCAGTGCAAGGCAAATGCCCTACAGCTGTGCTATCACTCCAGCCTCAAATTTACTGTTTTTATTTTCATTTTGTCCTATAATGAAGACTCATTTGCTCATCTGTAAGTTATGCTTTTTTTTTTTTTTTTTTTTTTGGTGTTTGGTTTTTCGGTCACACCCAGTGATGCTCAGGGGTGATTCCTGGTTATGCGCTCAGAAATTGTTCCTGGCTTTGAAGGACCAAATGGACAGCAGGAATTGAACTCAGGTCTGTCCCGGGTCAGCCACGTGCAAGGCCAAACCCCCTACTGCTGTGCTATCACTCTGGCCCTAATAATGCATCCCCCCCCCCTGGTTTTATTTTGATTATTTAAAGTCAGGGCAGTGGTGAGTAGTTGAAATTTGAAAAGTTGATCAACTCTACAGAGGCTCACATCTCCTTATTGGCATAGGCAGGATTCCCAATAAGAACTGAAACAAGGACTAGATGCTTTACTATCTTGTCTTATCATGGAATTTGGCATCAGTGATATTTTATAAATTTTTAATAAATAAGTCATACTTTCCCACAAAGACACCTCTTGTGTATAAATTAAATCACACATTCCTTCCCTTAGAAACTTCCTTTATTCTCTAACCATCAATTTTAAAGACTTTTGACATTTTCTTAAACCAAAGAAGTTCATTCCTAACTGTAAAAATATATTCGAGGGCACTGAGGACCTACCTAATCTTCAGCAGAAGTCCCCAACATTTTTTTAGAAGTCTTAATATTGTGGAGGTAAAAGCAAAAGTTCACAGTATGCAACTATTGTCACGATATGTGTGCTAACAGTCACATTGCTGCAGAAACTTGCCTAGTACAAGTATTTGAATCTCCTTGGGTCTTGTCTATTGAGTAAGATATGTCACCAGAAAGAACAGAAGATTTTTCTTTGTCCTTAAGTGTGGCTCAAATTGATTTTTCTAAATGGCTCCAAAGTGTGCTTTCATTCTATAATCCATCCTAAGTGTTTTAAAATAAAAGAACTATCAAATCGCTTGGCAGAATGAGGCCCTTTGATGCCCAGAAAGACCAATTTATATTCAGCGGGTTCCCTGGCAAGCAGCATGATTGATATCATTCAGATTTAAGACTTGAAGTGATAAATAGTTACACATGGCCAAGCGCCACACTTCAGGGCTCCTGGGCCCCTGGTGAGTTATTGTTTTGTTTTGCCTCTGGTTCTTGTAGGCTGAAAAACTTCGTTTTCATAAATTAATCAGTGATGGCATTTTGCATTTCTGATTTGTTGCCACTCTCAAAAAGCCTTTACTTGCAGTTTATAAATGCTGAGCAGCACAGTTTTAAGTTGTCCAAATAGATATGAAACAACTGGATAATCAAAAGGGTTTCTGTGTGTTATTAAAGCAAAGAAATGCTGTATTTTAAAAAAATTTTCAAGTTGAAGGGCATTTAAGTACAGTGACATTTCTAAATGTTTTAACTATATGGTGACCATATCTGTAGGAATAATAATTAATTATACAAAAATTAATTAATGAAGTAACAATATACCATCCATGCATTGTTAGGAAAAATTGCTCTTTTCTGTGAAACTTTTCATCAGATCTTCCCAGATTCAACCCCATATCTTCCTCCATCAAAAGTAAACTCTAAAAAAAAAAATAAAGGCTTTATGCAACATTGTGTCTAAAATTATTATTCTGTTTTTGGATCATCTACAAATGCAATAACAATGCTGTGTTGATTATGTTACTCTTTAAAGTTGTTATATTTAAATATGTTGATAGTTCTATAATTATTAATAGCTTAATGGTTTTAATTTATGAACATGTCACAATAGATTATTTTCAATAAGGGGGCATTTGGCTCACTCATTTTTGTAGTTTTGTTAAGGCTATATTTTTATATATGAATATTCTCATGTGTATCTATATAGGCAAGAATATAAGGTCTATATAGGTGTACACATTTGAATAACCAAATAGATAAATAATCTCATCGATTTGTGATGATGGGATATTTAGATAGTTTAATTAGATATTGCCAAACTATTCTTTAAATTTCTTGGATATTATTTCAGAACATCTACACTTTTATTATTGCTAAATGTTAGCATCTTTATGTAAATGAAGAATGCATAAAATTATACAATAAGATAAAGTGATAGTACAATGACTACCTGCCTTGTATGTAACTAATCAATGTTCCATATTTGTCACGTATGGTTCCCCCAAGACCTGGTAGCAATGATTACCAGCACATAGTCAAAAGTAAACCCTGAGAACTTTAGATTGTGGCCCTCAAAACTAACCACTTAAAAACCAAAATACTGATTTTTTAATCTATATTAGGCTAATTACTTATAAAGGTAACTCATTTGCATGCTATGGATAATTCACTCCTTTAGTGAAGTGCTTTATAGTCATTATTTTACTACTATTTTTGTTTATTGATTGTTATTACAATATGATGAATATAGTCATTTATATGATTCATTTATATTTCATATCTCTGACATTTGATAAACAAGTTCTTAACTATGTGGTAATATTCTTTTAATTATTTATGCTGTCTGTTTATTATTCATTAAATATTTCTCTGATTACAAAAATATGTTTTCAATAGATATAAACTCAAGCACTTTTGCCTTTCTAAATTAACTTATTTGTTTGAAACTGATTTTGAATATAAACCATGTGTCCAGTTTTTTTCTGTTGAATACAGTTTCCCTAGCATTTTTCATTTATCTCTATTTTTTATACCATTCATTCATTTATTCAGTTTATATTTTCAGTATGTTTAACTTGTTTCTTCTCTTATCACAGTGTATAGGGATGCAGAGGAGACCGATTACACTTCCTACTCTAATAAAAATTTTTATTTGATGTTGAAAGATAATAACAATATATAAGCAAAAATAAGGATTTGTTGTGATAATCAGTGCTATAATGATAATGAAAACAGAAATAATAAGAAATACATTGATGTGGTCACATTTATTTAAAATGGGGCTGACAAGACAGTTTGTACTAAGGAGACAAAAAAGAATAAATGTATTTTTGTTTGCTTTGGGATCATCTCAGAAGTTACTTTGGCTTTGCACTAGAATAACTCATGGATGAGCTCATTTGGGCCATATGACATGCAGGGGATTGAACCTGGGTCAACCATGTGCAAGCAAATGTGCTACCACTCTACTATCTCTCCAGCCCCAAGAAAAAAGTGAATTATAAAGTCATAGAATGTACAGGGGCAGATTTGGTGATAATATTGTCATCCCACCCCATCTTCTACATAGCCTTACCTGATAGTAAGATCTGCCCATTTCTGAGAGGGGTCTTTGGGAGGTATCAAAAGGTTTGCCTCAAGGAAAGGAAGAGGATTTAAAGGATTGATTCAGAGGGATTCAGCAGGAGGTGGAGGGGGAAACAGCAGGAGGAGAGATGGCTGAAAGAGGTTGAATGTAGAGCTAATGTGGAGCTGGCTTGAAAGGTTATGATAGGCCACACATGTTGGCCAGAGCCTGAATAAAGCTGATGTCTCCTGAAACCTGACCGTCTGTGGATCATTTCATTATGGTTATCCTGAACCTTCAGACCTGCAGGCTAGAGGGTGTTGCAGGCATGTGGTCCGAGCTGGAGGAGAAAGGCCTCACCCTCCATCACCATCCATCATCATCCAGCCCCATCCAGGGCTGTTATTCTATATACAACAGCCACTCCCTTCTTATTGCTTAGTTGTTTGTTTTTTAGATTTATAAAAATGTTACTTTTGTATTTTATTATTGTTGCATAACTAAAAAAGGGGGAATTTTTATATATGAAAGCATTTCCATAAGATTATATCTCTGCCTGTTGTCTTGCCTTCCATATTTCAGGTGGGGGCGCTGTTGAGAGGCTAATAAATAGTTTGGAAGGGAGGTGCTTGGGGTCTTTTGGTAGAGTTTACTAGCTGGCTCCAGGTGTTTTTTGGAGCTGGTAGTAGGCTGACAAAGGACTCTGCACCCAACCTTCTTACCCCTTTACCCTCCTGTCTGTGTGGATTATTTGTTGCATCTAAATATTACCAAGATCTCCTCCCCCACAAGGGGTAGGGGAATGGGAATCAATTTTCTCATTCTGAGAGCTCTTTGAAGATCCATCGATAACTAATCAAGGCGTAAATGGGACACAACAAATATCATCTGATTCAACTTCTATTGATAATAGTAAAGTTTTCTCAAGTAAAAATACAGATTTTATATAAATCAGAAATTCCACTTGCTGGCATCTACCAACACCCCCCAAAATACTAATAGATAAATTATGGCATACACACAATAGGATACTACTTGATTCTAAGAAAAGATTAAACATTGCAGCTTGCTGAAATGTGAATGAAACTGTAGGGTATCATGTTAAATAAAATAAGTCAGATAAAAAAAAAAGACAAATACTGGAAACTATTACTCATTTGTGGGATATAGGGAGAGAAACCAAAAAAATAAATGATACTGAATGGTGACGAACCCTTAGTCGTGAACTACAAAACTCAGATCACTGAGCAGTAGGAAGAAGGGTCAGAAGGAATGAAAAGATAAACTATAGGTAATATAGGGACATGGTGCAGGACCATAAACACTTTGGTGGTAAGATATAGTTCCTTTGTTCAACAATACCAAGAACATTAGTGCTATTTTAAACAAATAAACTAATCTATAAAAATATTCAAACAAAAAATAAATTGTGTGGTATTCGTCATTTATTCTCTTTAAAAAATTAAAAACATTAGTAACATAATTATTAATTTTTATAACTCTTTTACTTTTATATATCATTTATTAAATAACTATTGTCCCTGAAGAATTAAGGAACATTTTCAGGGGGTTGCATGCCCAAGACTTTGTTTAGCAAGATTTACTTCTAAACCCAGTGGAGAGCAGACCCAGTGAAGAAATAGAAATTGCCTTTATCATTAAAATTGAGTAGCACAGCCATCATCCTCTTTTTTTTTTCAATTGGATTAGCTACCAAAAATCATCAGGCCTTACACTGACTTTACTCTTGCTAAGTGTATGACAGAGCATTTATGCTCTAAATCCCTGTTTCCCTTTCATTAAACGGGAAAATGAATAGAAAATCACTTTTGTAAAGGTCAAACTTCATGATAGTATAATAAAAGATTGTTCAAGGGGTTCTTCCTATTCTACATACTCCACTTAGCAATAATGCCCATTCTACTTTAAAACATCACTGCTGCCTTAAAAAAGAAAGTGTCCTGCTGGGATATTGTTGAGAAATGACTGGAATTTGGAGTTTTGAAGCATAAGACTGTGAAATATCTAGCAGAGAAGTATAGTTAGTGTCAGATATGCTTGATTTGTCAGAAAAAAAAAAACTGAAGGACACTTTTGCCTGGCTCAGATATTTATCAGTCTATGAAGGTCACAGAGATAACACATAACTTCAAAATCTCTTAGCTGGTCACACAAAAAGAGAACTTCAAAACCTTGGCATTTGGGGGGTTTTAATTTCCCATTTCTAAGGATAAACAATAGAGAAAATGAAGAATATCTAGCATGGAGTTGTATGATTTAAACTCTTATAAAATTGAACATATGGGACTAGAAAGATAATATAGTAAGAAGGTTACTTGCCTTGCATGCACCCAACTCAGGTTCAACTCCCTGCATCCAATATGGTCCCCGAGTATTCTCAGGAGGCACTTTTGAGTAAAAATCCAGTAATAGTTTTTTGTTTGTTTGTTTGTTTTTTTGTTTTTCAGTCCACACCCATTTGATGCTCAGGAGTTACTCCTGGCTAAGCGCTCAGAAATTGCCCCTGGCTTGGGGGAACCATATGGGAAGCAGGGGGATTGAACCGCTGTCCTTCTTTGGCTAGTGCTTGCAAGGCAGGCACCTTACGTCTAGTGCCACCTTGCCGGCCCCAAAATCCAGTAATAGTTTCTAAGCATTGCTAGGTATACCCCTAAACTCATTTAGAAATAATTCAGGTTTAACCAAAAGAACCCTTGACTAAGAGAACAAGTATGTCTATTATAAACAGAACTCTGTCACATTAATAATATGATTCCCTGGACCAATACTTATGTGCCTACCTACTTTTTTGAGATAACTGAAATGAAAAACAAAACATGTAAAAGCTCTACATGAGGGGCTGGAGCGATATGGCACAATAGGTAGTGCATTTGACTTGCATGCAGTTGACCCAGATTCTATCCCCTAGCATCCTATATGGTCCAGAGAGTCTGCCAGGAGTGATTCCTGAGTGTAGAATCAGGAAAATCTATGAGCACCACGAGTGTGTTCTCTAACCCCTCAAAATAGCTATGTGAGCCTAAAGGCTCATGATCAGCTGGATTCACACCTTCCTTCATGTTTGATACACCTGCCCTGCTCTGAGTCCATGGACCCCAGGACAAGACCATAATATAGATATGCAAGCTCACTTGTAGTGGTAGCTGTCACAGCTCGCTGTGCTGAGGCATCCTACAACCACCACCATGTAAATTCATCAGCCAGCTCATATATTCACGGCATTTTCTTAAAAGATTAAAACCTTAAATATGTTGTCTTCACAACTGAAAATTCTGGGGCATGCTCAGAAAGGGGGAGGACAAAACACCATCCTATTGAAGCCCTTGGAAGCTCACTCACATCCAATAATGCAATACCAGAGGCCCAACTTCACTGCCTCACAACTAATATCTGTATAGCCATCAAACCCACAACTACAGGTATGCCAGTTTAGCCTCTGAAAACTCTAGGTTTTTCTCATGATTAGAGAGAGGCAGCCTTACCCCATCTCTCCATATTTCTGTAAGTCCTAGAAGCCAAACCCACATTTCACAGCTGTTGCCTTGAAAACTCATTGATTCAGCTCCACAGGTTATAGATATCTTTGAGTGTAGGGCCACATATGTAATACCTCCAAATTCCTTGGTACTGTACCGCAGTAGGAATACACCAAAATAGATGTTAAATTATCATAGAAACCACCTAAGCTCAACAAACAAAATCAACATTAGGTTCAACTAGCAGCAACCAGCATAGTAAATCTTTAGACAATGACTTAATGAACCCATGGTAAGCCTGTCTCCTTAACAACTTCCACAAATTTTATTTAGGTAAATTATTTGGTGACTGCTAAGGGGTCATCCTGGAGAGATGGCAGGAATTGGGGAAATTATGGAAGGACTGTTACACTGGTGATGGTTTAGTGATAGAACATGAAATGTTAGAAACAATTGTTTGGTGAATAACTTTGCAAACCATAGTGTTTAAATAAAATCTAGAAAAGTAAATATAAAAATTCTACATGAGTTACCAAATATACATGCACTTAATGCAAATATATGTACATATAATTTATGCATACAGCATATACATATATTATTTGCATGACATTTTTTCACAGATGCAATTTAGGATAAGTAACGAAATGGAACATGTATATATGTAGAGTATTTCTACTCTTACTGATCAGAAACAAAAAGATCATTTGACAAATGGTGTACTGTAATACTTAAGATATATGATTAAAAGTGCCTTCCTACCACTCAAAATTGTACAAATTGCAAGAACTAACTGCAGTTGAGTTAATCAGAAGTATGTGAGTTTTACAAGTTCAAGTCTCGACTCATTTATTTAACAGATGATTAAATCATAATACACACTAAGTGATATTTTTTATTTATGGGAAGATACCTCAGGAGTTAATTTTGGCTCTGGCTCAATTTATTCCTGCCAGGCTCAGAGAACCATATGGGATGACAGGGATCCAAAAAGGGTCAGCTGTGTGCAAGGCAAACAGCCCCGAGTATCTTTTTTCTTAGAATTTCATTTCTTTGGGGCTGAAGAAAAAGTAGAGGCTGTGTTTGCCTTGCATGATTCTGTACCACATATGTTCCTGCCTGACTTGATATGGGTTACTCCTGAGCACAGAATTAGGAATAAAACCTGAGCTTGACAAGATATAACCCACATGCCATCCTCCCTCCCCAAAATAACTTCATTTCATCAAATTTCCCAAATCACAAAAGTTGATAACTATAAATTTTTATTTTAATCAAAATGAGTTTGCATACATATACTGTATTTTAGACTAAAATATTACTGTTTAAAAATCTTTTACTTACTAACCTGTGTTAATTACTGTAGAGAAGTGAGGTTATATTCCTACTAGAAAAAGTCAGTTAGGGCATGTTTTACAACCCATGTAAAATTAATGATTATTAAAATATTAAATTTGCTCTATTTTCCTTGATCTCATGGTAAAGTATTTCTTTTATGACCATAACCAAAGACACTTCCATTTTTTGTACTGTAAAGCCAGTCAAGAAAAAATAGTGAACAGTATTGTAAAATTTTAAATCAGTATAGACATACAACTTTAGTCAAAAGAAAATCATAGTAAAAATAGGCTTATAATAAAAATGCAAATAATTACTAATGCACAACGTAGCATTACTATCTGACATTCAAAAATAAAAAAATTAAAAAAAAGTAAGCATCTTGAATCACAAAAAGTGTGTGGCTCAAAAGAATTGTATTTCTAAAGAAGATTGGCAAATAAGTCTTATTTATAATATAAATTCTATTTTTCTGTTTTTTTGTAGTTATGACAATTATGAGATATAATTGGCATAGAAAACAAATATTCATGTGTATTATTTTATACATATAAATGTACACAAGATATATATTAATCATGACACAAACTGCTTCAAAATGTTTTTAACCTGGAAATTTAATTCTTTCTCATTCTTCTTCCATTACCAAATTCTGCTCTTGCTTATTGCTTGGATTTTTTAAATATTTTCTAAAGCTTTACATAAAATAAATAATATAATATATGTTGAATATATTTTACTAGTTAAACTTTTAAGACATCTGTAATTCTGTGAATCAATGCCATACATATTATCAAGGAATTAATATAAATTGTATACATTTATACAACTTGATAACTCCTTCACCTGTTAATATATTTGATTTGCTTCCAATATTTTTGGGATAAGACAAATCTATTCTGTGTTTTTTTTGTTCTGGGGATATAAAAATATTTTACTACTGGACTTTTATCATCACAACATACGATCTTGTTCTTCCCTTCTTGCCTTTTTATAAGGCCAGAGGAGAGACATTGGCTACTTCAACAACCTTAAAGTGGACTACAGGAATGTCACCACCAGCAGCAGCAGCATGCCCTTTGTGACTAAATCCAGCAACCAGAACTTCATTGATTTTCTCAATGAAATTCAAATAGCCATCATTGGATACAAAAGCTCTGATTTTTTGCCCTTCTTGATCAGCTGAATTCAAACACACTTCCTAATAACAGAATTTGGCTGTTTGGCCTCAAATCCAACTTTATCCAGCACTATTCTCTTTGCTTGAGAAGTGCCTACAAAAGGATTGCCCTTCAGGGTTATGCCCAAGTAAACTTTCTTGTACTGCTTGTCGTACCATTCATTTCTGATCTCACCGGTGACTGCGGAGCTACCAGGCTGTACAAAGACCGCAACACTTACCCATCTGGCCAGCAGCATGATCCAAAGCGAAGAGGCTAATCTGATTTTTAAATTTTATTTCCTGTTTTGGAAATAAAACAAGGTATATTAGTTCTTGTGTATTATGTATTCTTTAATATATGAGTGTTTTTTTATTTTACACTTGCTACTTTATCATTTTCTAAAGAAACCATTGAAGAACAGAGATTCTTAATAAATGAATCTTACTGCATATCACTAAATCTTAATAAACAAAAAAGAAGGGTAAACAAGCTAATTTAAAAGATTTTAAATATCTTTAAAATATATTTTATTAAAACCATGTGAGTCATAGTTTTTCTTAGCTGGGTTTCAGACATTCAATATTTTGCATCCAATCCCACCACCAGTGTCAACATCCCAGCACCAATGTTACAATGCCACAACCTCCCATCATAACAGGCCTGTTTTAAATTTTGATTGTTAAAGTTTGGTTCTTATAATTCTATTTTTGTTTATTTGGCCTGTATATTTCATTCTGTCCTTTTATAATACCACCAACGTACTTGAGAACACTTGACCCCTAGCACCCATGACTCATATCTGTGCTTCCCTTCCATTTATGTAATTTCTTTCCTTCTCCTCCCTATACTCTGGGGCCAAGAGTGTTTTAAATTCCCATTTAAAACAATTTATTACTTAAGGCAGTTATTCTAAATACCACATATAAATGATATCATTCTGTGTTTATTCTTCATCTTCTAGCTGACTTCATTTAACTAATTATCTTCCAGTTCCATACAAGTTACAGCAAATTGCATGACTGCATCATTCCTTACAGCTATGTAATATTTCATTGTATATAAGTTCCACATCTTCATGATCCACTCAGTTGTGCTTGAAAATCTAGGTTGATTATCACTCTTAGATATTGTACTGAGTGTTGTGATGAATAGCAGTATACATACATCTTTTATTTGGAGTAGTGTTTTTCTGTCCTGGGGATAGATCCACAAAAGAGGAATTCTTGGGTCATATGGCAGATCAATTCTTTTTTCTTTTTTTTTTTAATTTATTTAAACACCTTAATTACATACATGATTGTGTTTGGGTTTCAGTCATGTTAAGAACACCACCCATCACCAGTGCAACATTCCCATCACCAATGTCCCAAGTCTCCCTTCTCCCCACCCGACCCCCGCCTGTACTCTAGACAGGCTCTCCATTTTCCTCATACATTCTCGTTATTATGACAGTACAAAATGTAGTTATTTCCCTAACTAAACTCATCACTCTTTGTGGTGAGCTTCCTGAGGTGAGCTGGAACTTCCAGCTCTTTTCTCTTTTGTGTCTGAAACTTATTATTACAAGGGTGTCTTTCATTTTTCTTAAAACCCATAGATGAGTGAGACAATTCTGCGTTTTTCTCTCTCTCTCTGACTTATTTCACTCAGCATAATAGATTCCATGTACATCCATGTATAGGAAAATTTCATGAGTTCATCTCTCCTGACAGCTGCATAATATTCCATTGTGTATATGTACCACAGTTTCTTTAGCCATTCGTCTGTTGAAGGGCATCTTGGTTGTTTCCAGAGTCTTGCTATGGTAAATAGTACTGCAATGAATATAGGTGTAATGAAGGGGTTTTTGTATTGTATTTTTGTGTTCCTAGGGTATATTCCTAGGAGTGGTATAGCTGGATCGTATGGGAGCTCGATTTCCAGTTTTTGGAGGAATCTCCATATCGCTTTCCATAAAGGTTGAACTAGAATGGCATTCCCACCAGCAGTGGATAAGAGTTCCTTTCTCTCCACATCCCCGCCAACACTGTTTATTCTCATTCTTTGTGATGTGTGCCATTATCTGGGTTGTCAGGTGGTATCTCATCGTTGTTTTGATTTGCATCTCCCAGATGATTAGTGATGTGGAGCATTTTTTCATGTGTCTTTTGGCCATGTGTATTTCTTCTTTGTCAAAGTGTCTGTTCATTTCTTCTCCCCATTTTTTGATGGGGTTAGATGTTTTTTTCTTCTAAAGTTCTGTCAGTGCCTTGTATATTTTGGAGATTAGCCCCTTATCTGATGGGTATTGGGTGAATAGTTTCTCCCACTCAGTGGGGGGCTCTTGTATCCTGGGCACTATTTCCTTTGAGGTGCAGAAGCTTCTCAGCTTAATATATTCCCATCTGTTAATTTCTGCTTTCACTTGCTTGGAGAGTGCAGTTTCAACCTTGAAGATGCCTGTAATGTCCTGGAGTGTTTTGCCTATGTGCTGTTCTATATATCTTATGGTTTTGGGGCTGATATCGAGGTCTTTAATCCATTTGGATTTTACCTTTGTACATGATGTTAGCTGGGGGTCTAAGTTCAATTTTTTGCAAGTGGCTATCCAATTGTGCCAACACCACTTGTTGAAGAGGCTTTCTTTGCTCCATTTAGGATTTCCTGCTCCTTTATCAAAAATTAGGTAGTTGTATGTCTGGGGAACATTTTCTGAGTATTCAAGCCTATTCCACTGATCTGAGGACGTGTCCTTATTCCAATACCATGCTGTTTTGATAACTATTGATTTGTAGTACAGTTTAAAGTTGGAGAAAGTAATTCCTCCCATATTCTTTTTCCCAATGATTGCTTTAGGTATTCGAGGGTGTTTATTGTTCCAAATGAATTTCAAAAGTGTCTGATCCACTTCTTTGAAGAATGTCATGGGTATCTTTAGAGGGATGGCATTAAATCTGTATAATGCCTTGGGGAGTATTGCCATTTTGATGATGTTAATCCTGCCAATCCATGAGCATGGTATGCATTTCCATTTCCGTGTGTCCTCTCTTATTTCTTGGAGCAGAGTTTTATAGTTTTCCTTGTATAGGTCCTTCACATATTTAGTCAAGTTGATTCCAAGATATTTGAGTTTGTGTGGCACTATTGTGAATGGGGTTGTTTTCTTAATGTCCATTTCATCCTTATTACTATTGGTGTATAGAAAGACCATTGATTTTTGTGTGTTAATTTTGTTGCCTGCCACCTTGCTATATGAGTCTATTGTTTCTAGAAGCTTTTTGATAGAGTCTTTAGGGTTTTCTAAGTAGAGTATCATGTCATCTGCAAACAGTGAGAGCTTGACTTCTTCCTTTCCTATCTGGATTCCCTTGATATCCTTTTCTTGCCTAATTGCTATAGCAAGTACTTCCAGTGCTATGTTGAATAGGAGTGGTGAGAGAGGACAGCCTTGTCTTGTGCCAGAATTTAGAGGAAAGGCTTTCAGTTTTTCTCCATTGAGGATAATATTTGCCACTGGCTTGTGGTAGATGGCCTTCACTATATTGAGAAAGGTTCCCTCCATTCCCATCTTGCTGAGAGTTTTGATCAAGAATGGGTGTTGGACCTTATCAAATGCTTTCTCTGCATCTATTGATATGATCATGTGGTTTTTATTTTTCTTGTTATTGATGTTGTGTATTATGTTGATAGATTTACGGATGTTAAACCAGCCTTGCATTCCTGGGATGAAACCTACTTGATCGTAGTGGATGATCTTTTTAAAGAGGCATTGAATCCTATTTGCCAGGATTTTGTTGAGGATCTTTGCATCTGCATTCATCAGTGATATTGGTCTGTAATTTTCTTTTTTGGTAGCATCTCTGTCTGGTTTAGGTATCAAGGTGATATTGGTTTCATAAAAGCTATTTGGAAGTGTTTCTGTTTGTTCAATTTCATGAAAGATTCTTGCCAAGATTGGCAGTAGTTCCTCTTGGAAAGTTTGATAGAATTCATTAGTGAATCCATCTGGACCTGGGCTTTTGTTTTTCGGCAGACATTTGATTACTGTTTTAATTTCATCAATGGTGATGGGGGTGTTTAGATATGCTACATCCTCTTCCTTCAACCATGGAAGATTATAAGAGTCCAAGAATTTATCCATTTCTTCCAGGTTCTCATTTTTAGTGGCATAGAGTTTTTCAAAGTAGTTTCTGATTACCCTTGAATCTCTGTCATATCAGTAGTGATCTCTCCTTTTTCATTCCTGATACGAGTTATCAAGTTTCTCTCTCTCTCTTTCTTTGTTAGGTTTGCCAGTGGTCAATCAATCTTGTTTATTTTTTTAAAGAACCAACTTCTGCTTTCGTTGATCTTTCGGATTGTTTTTTGAGTTTCCACTTCGTTGATTTTTGCTCTCAGCTTTGTTATTTCCTTCTGTCTTCCTATTCTTGGGTCCTTTTGTTGAGCATTTTCTAGTTCTATTAGCTGTGTCATTAAGCTACTCAGGTAAGCTCCTTCTTCCTTCCTGATGTGTGTTTGCAAAGCCATAAATTTTCCTCTCAGTACTGCTTTTGCTGTGTCCCATAAGTTCTGATAGTTTGTGTCTTTATTGTCATTTGTTTCCAGGAACCTTTTTATTTCCTCCTTGATTTTATCTCGGACCCACTGGTTATTGAGCATGAGGCTGTTTAACTTCCAGGTGTTAAAGTGTTTCTTCTGAGTCCCTTTGGAGTTCACAAATAATTTCAGAGCCTTGTGGTCAGCGAAGGTAGTCTGCAAAATTTCTATCCTCTTGATCTTATGGAGGTATGTTTTATGTGCCAGCATGTAGTCTATCCTGGAGAATGTCCCATGTACATTGGAGAAGAATATGTATCCAGGTTTCTGGGTATGGAGTGTCCTATATATATCCACTAGGCCTCTTTCTTCCATTTCTCTCCTCAGGTCTAGTATATTCTTGTTGGGTTTCAGTCTGGTTGACCTATCCAGTGTTGACAAAGCCATGTTAAGGTGCCCCACAATTATTGTGTTGTTGTTGATATTATTTTTCAGATTTGTCAACAGTTGTATTAAATATTTTGCTGGCCCCTCATTCGGTGCATATATGTTTAGGAGAGTGAATTCTTCCTGCTCTACATACCCCTTGATTAATATAAAATGTCCATCTTTGTCCCTTACAACCTTCCTGAGTATAAAGTTTGCATTATCTGATATTAGTATGGCCACTCCAGCTTTTTTATGGGTGTTTTTTGCTTGGATAATTTTTCTCCAGCCTTTTATTTTGAGTCTATGTTTGTTCTGACTATTCAGGTGCGTTTCTTGTAGGCAGCAGAAGGTTGGATTGAGTTTTTTGATCCATTTAGCCACTCTGTGTCTCTTAACTGGTGCATTTAGTCCATTGACGTTGAGAGAAAGAATTGTCCTGGGATTTAACGCCATCTTTATTTCAAAATTTGGTGTGTCTTTTGGGTAGTCTTGTCTTAGATTAGGTCTTTCAGTTTTTCTCTTAAGACTGGTTTTGTGTCTGTGAAGTTTCTGAGCTGTTTTTTGTCTGTGAAACCATGTATTCTTCCGTCAAACCGGAAAGTGAGTTTTGCTGGGTATAGTATTCTGGGTGAAGCATTCATTTCATTCAGTCTTGTCACAATATACCACCACTGCTTTCTGGCATTGAGTGTTTCTGGTGACAGGTCTGCTGTAAATCTCAGGGAAGCTTGCTTGAACGTGTTTTCCCCTTTTGATCTTGCTGTTTTCAGAATTCTGTCTTATCTGTGGGATTTGTCATTATGACTAGGATGTGTCTTGGGGTGGTTTTTCTGGGGTCTCTTTTGGTTGGTACTCTTCAGGCATGCAGGATTTGATCACATATATTCTTTAGCTCTGGAAGTTTCTCTTTAATGATGTTCTTGACCATTGATTTTTCCTGGAAATTTTCTTCCTGGGTCTCTGGGACTCCAATGATTCTTAATTTGTTTCTGTTGATCTTATCATAGACTTCTATTTTCATCTGTTCCCATTCTTTGACTAATTTTTCCATTGTCTGCTCATTTGCTTTAAGTTTTTTGTCCAATCTCTCCTGCTGTATGGAATTGTTATGTATCTCATCTTCCACAGCACCAAGTCTATTCTCAGCTTCTGATACCCTGTCCCAGAGCTTATCCATTTGGTCATTCACTTCGTTTACTGACTTTTTCAGTCCTGTTAGTTGACATGTTATTTCAGTTTGGAGCTTTGTGATTTCTGTCTTCATATTTTCTTGGTTCTTATTAGTGTTCTGTTCAACTCGATCCATGGTTTCTTGGAGTCCGTTGAGCATCTTCCATATTGCTAGTCTAAAGTCCTTATCTGAGAGGTTGATTAGTTGGGTGGTCATTATCTGGTCCTCAGAATTGTCATCTTCATTCTCTATGTCTGATGCTGGCCTGCGTTGTTTCCCCATTGTCACACATGTATTGTGGGTTTTTCTACGTGCTGTGGTGGTATTCATTGTCTATATGATGCAGGCAGCACACTCCTCTGGCTCCTTTCTTTCTGGATGGGCTGACTTGCCTCTAAGGGAGGGGAGTCCTCCGTGGATGAAGCCTCACACTGGGTCAAATCTTAGGCCTGAGCATGCAACAGAGAAGACAGTCCAGAGAGAAATGTTTGCTTCTGTGATATAGCGCCGTTCTTAGTGTGATTTTTCCTTCTTGTTGCAATGGTGTTCTTTCCTTAGAAAGAGTGTACGGCCACTTAGTGAAGCAGAGTGGCCGTGCTCCGCTGGAGCCTCTTTTTGCCCCACTTGCAAGAGTTTCATGCAAGAGGACAGTAGACAGACATAGACAGGTCACACTCACAGTTTTTCACAGTTGGGCCCCACTGGGCCTTTGTAGTTTTGCGGATTTTCCCTGCCTGGTGTCACACACAGGGAGCCGGCTTTTGCAAAGCCTTGCCGGTTTTCATGCTGTGTAGTCCCTCCCTGAAAATGGCGTCTGGGCGAGCAAGGTTTCTGGAGCCTCTTTTTGCCCCACTCGCAAGAGTTTCATGCAAGAGGACAGTAGACAGACATAGACAGGTCACACTCACAGTTTTTCACAGTTGGGCCCCACTGGGCCGGTGTACTTTCGCGGATTTTCCCCGCCTGGTGTCACACACAGGGAGCCGGCTTTTGCAAAGCCTTGCCGGTTTTCATGCTCTGTAGTCCCTCCCTGGCAGATCAAATCTTAATATACTGAGAACCCTCCATACTGTTTTCCATAGTGGTTCGACCAGTCAGCATATTCACTAGCAGTGGATGACAGTTCCTTTCTCACCACATTCCCACCATTACAAACTGTTCCCATTATTTTTTTATAAGTCCCATCCTCATTGGTATAAGATGATGTTTCATTGTCATCTTGATTTGGATTTCCCTAATTATAAGTTGTGATGAGCATTTTTTTCATCTGCCTGTTTGCCATCTGTTTGTCTTCCTCAGAATTGTCTGTTCATTTTTTTTTAATTTTTTACTTTTAATCATGAGAACAAAGATGCAAAGAAAGAGGACAAGGTAAAGTTACAGTAGAAGAACAATCACCCATAACATAATTCTCAGAAGAAATCCCCTTGCTGATATCTTAACTTTGAACTTTCAGCGAAAGAACGTTAAGATAAATAAAACATAACCTATGTACAATTACTTTGTCCCTCAAGTCCACAGATTGTAATACATTATAATATTTCTTAGCAGCACACAAAGCAATCTAACGCCATAAAATTTGTGTAACTCCTTAAATATTAGAGGCATAGTATTTTTTTACATTTCCATGTATATGCATATTAGTTTAAGTTAACCTCAAAAGTTTAAGTGGGTTTTTTTTAAGGATTAGAGTCAAAGGAGCATAGTAAAAACGGTGTTAGAGTGGCAATTATTGTTTGCATAGGCCCACCAAAATATGAGAGACATGGAAAGGAATCACCTTGGCCTAAATACAAAGTGACCCTACCCCTGAAGTTTTCTGGCATAAGACCAGCTCTAGGATCCAGGCAAACTAGTTTTTCCAATCCAAGACATTGTCTGTAGTGCCAACACACTTTTATTTTTCACACAGACTCTGTTGGTGGTATCATGTTTCTGTATTAAAGATCCTGGAATCTGCATATCCTACATTAAAGTCAGGATGTGGAGCGTGCTCTAGTTTCACCTCATAATTAAAGGGCAATGAAAGAGCCCAGTCCTGTAAGCAGGTCGTTGTTGTTTTTAAGTCTTCTAAATAATAAGAGAAGACTCTTTTGAGTAGGTTGATGTCTGAGCAGCAGTAGGGTCTTCCCTGGTAGAGGATTGCTTCCAGGTGATGTTATAGACAAACTGGGATGTTCAATGGATGGCTTCCCTGGTTCGGGGTGAATGGAAAATGCCCATTCTTCTGAGGCCTGTGCCAGGCCGTTATGTCAATGTTCAGGGTGTAAGATACCTTTGCACTACAAGATTTGTGTGTTCCGATCTCTATTAGATAAGATCTTATTTGTATGTATATTATTTTCCCATTTTAATGTGCCTATGCAAACAAGGAACAATGCCACGTGGCATTGTTGGCACATATGGGGGCCATAAGAACAAGTCCAACAATCCCCATGACATGGTTCAATCAAAAGCATTAAACTGGGGGAGTCTTTCACCAAAATTCCTTATTGAACAGCTCATAAAGAGAAGAAAAGAAAGTGGTTAGAATCATCACTGTATAAGAGAATATTTAGTAAGACATAGCTTTCAGAGAAAGAACACATAAATTATTCAAAAGAATTACGTGTCCATTTTATATCTTTTGAAATAGTTGGGGGTTGTTAGACACAATGCACAGCTTTGGTCTGTGATTAGGATTGTGCAGTACTGAATTTAAAAAGAGTAATGTGGGTTACTAATGGTTGGTGGGGTGAGAGAGTTAAGGAGTAAAAATGAGCTTTGTAGGGGTGTAGGAAAGGGCAGAATACAAAATGGACATTCTGGATATGCAAAAGATAACTTAAGGATAGGATACTCTTAAAACATACAGTGCGCGGGGGCACTAACACCTGCGAGATTTTCCACATGTAGACTGGTCAGAAATTGCCAGTGACAACCTTAGTGCAACCAAGCAAATCTCAGCACGCCCCAAGTTAGGACACACCATTAGAGAGAAGGCCTTTGACATGGGGTCTCCCCAAACCCCATGCCGGCTAGAGCTAGCCTCCAGATCAAGAAAGGATCGGTAGAGAGCCAGAAGCCAGGATCTGCCCGCCCTCAACCCTGACCCTATGCCCTTCCATAGTGAGTGCTGGGGGAAGGGCGGGGAAAGCTTGGGATCCCATTCAGGAGGGACCACCCGAAGTGTCTGTTCATTTTATCTCACTATTTTTAATTATATTTTTAGGTTTTGTGGGGTTAACCTTTGTGAGTACTTTATATATCAAGATATCAAAACTTTAACTGACTTATCATTGAGTGCAAATATTTCCCACTAGTAAACTATCTTTTAATTTTATCCCATGTTTCTTTTGTCATATAAAAATTTTAGTTTAACATAGTCCCATTATTCAGATCTAATTTTAATGATGCACTTTGAATGACTTTTGTGTAAGGTGTGAGATGTGGATCTACCTTTAATTTCTTAAATGTAGTTATCCAATTGTCCAAGATCATTTGTTGAAGAGACTGTATTTATTCTATTTCAATTCTTGCCTCCTTTAATAAAGAGTAATTAGCCATATACTTTGGCATTTTTCACTAGATATTCTATTCTGATGCATTGGTGTGAAAGTCTGTATTTGTTTATTCTGTATTTATTCTGTATTTTGTTTAGTCTATATTTGTTATTCTGGCTTTATAATAGATCTTAAAGTTAGGTAATGAGAATTCTCCCAATTTTTTGTTTTTCAATATGGTTTTGGCTATTCTAGGTCTATTATGCTTCCACACAAATATTATACTTGAATTCTTTTAAGTCTTTGAACAATGTGTTGAATTTGAATAGGGATTGCATTGAATCCATATAGTAGTTTAGATAATATGGTCATTTTGATAATATTGATTTTTTTCCAATCCATGGTGTTCGAATGTTTTTTTGTTTCCTTAAGTCCTCTTCAATTGCTTTCTGAATTGAATTGAAATTTTCATGACAAAATTCTCTCACCTCTTGTAAAGTTAATTTCTATGTACTTGATGGTTTTTGACACTATTTTAAATGGGATAGATTCTTTGATTTCTTTCTCCTCTGAATCATAATTTTTGTAAAAAAAAAATGCAACTGTCTTTCAAGTGTTGACTTTGTAGCCAGTCACTTTGCTGTATTGGTTTACTGTTTCTCAGAGATTTTTGTGGACTCTGTAGGGTTTTCGATATATATATCGAAAACCCTACAGAGTCCACAAAAAATCTCTGATATATATATATATATATATATATATATATATATATATATATATATATATATATATATATATATATATATATATAATCCTGTCATCTGCAAATAGAGATAGTTTGACATCCTCATTTTCAATTTGGGTTTCTTTTATTTTCTTCTTTCATCTGATTGCTATTGCTAAAACTTCTAATACTTTATTGAATAAGATTGGAGAAAATGACATCCTTGCCTTGTGCTTGACCTAAGTTTTTAGCCATTAAGTATAATGTTGGCTGTGGGCTTTTTATAGATAGCAGTTAATATGTTGAAAAAGGAAGGAAATTTTCTTCCATGCATATTTTGCTGAGGATTTTAATCATGCTTGGGTGTTGAGTCTTATTTAATGCTTTCTTTGCATCAACTGATTTTATCATGTTTTTAGTCTTACTTTTATTGAAGTGGTGTATTATATTGATTGATTTGTGCATATTGAACAATTCTTGCATCTCATGGATGAAATCCACTTGATAAGCACTAGAAGTACAAGAATGAAATGCATGCATTTGTAGAGAAAACTAATTAATTTGGATTAGAGAGAAATTAGCATTTGCTATTGTGATACATAGCTAAAATGCATTATTTTTAACTAGAATGGACAGAGAATTTGTTTTGAAGCTAATTTGTAGCATGTGTAGCAATAACTAAACTTACTAGTGTTATATTCAATCATGTAATGTGCATGGTTTCCAGGACCCTTGTCCCTTTAGAAGATGAGTTCCCAGTGTATGACTATTTCCTAGAGTGTAGTTTCTATTAACCTAACTTGTCCCTCACATTTCTGCAGTCTGAAATGCCTACAAGTTCCTCCATATGACAAGAAGGTATCAACTATCATTTCCTACTAGCACTTGACTTTATACCATGCATAGTTCCTGAAATGGAAACTCTAAATCAGTTTTATCATTTTTATTATCCTACTATAGTTTTAATTTTATATAAAAATAGCTAGAGGTGATGAAACACATTTAATTAAATATTGTATATAGTTGATGAATGTGTACAAAAGTGTCACCATAGGAGCTTAAATTTTTATAATGAACTTCTTTCTTTGACACCCAACCCTACCTGAACTTCTGCTTTGAAAGGCAGATTACTATTCCATTGCTTTACATAGGATTTCTTGGGTAAGCTGACTTAGTCCCACTTGCTATTAGCACAGCAGGCTCTATCTTCCTCATGCTTCAGATCTCACAGCTAGCCTGAACTGCCTGAACAGCTCTTGACAATCTTAATAAGAAGAAATTCACTCCTAACCTCCATCCTTAATGTCAAAGTAAAACTTTTGTAGAGTTCAAGCAGTGTCTAAAGATCTTATTCTGTTCTATATTGTCATGAAATATTTAAATATTTCCTAAGAAATGACCTTTAATTTGTTAAAAGAATTAAATAAAATGCAGAAAACTTGTTTTAATTGACAACCAATATCAAATATTTTCTCTTCATACCACCTCCATAAATATATTTTAATAAATGGACCCTTGATTGTGAATGTCCAATCTTCTGCAGATACACACTATTATCATTAAGTATTGGAGTTTTTAATTTAGTAAAACTTAAAATAATTTCTGTGCCATCTTTTTTCATGTATTACCTACATTTCACTGAGATTTATCAAAATCTGATTATATTTCTTTGTTGTTTGATTATTCTTTGCTTTTATCTTTCTATAAAAAGGTAGAATTGTTGTAAGCTTGGCTGAGATACTTCCTTATCATAGCATAGACTTTATTGCAGTTCTCATATCTTACAATCACAAAATACAGTTCAAAATATAAAGGAGTATATATTCACAAAGAGGGACTGGTGGAAACATAAGTACTTCACTATGGATTTACATGTTTTGGAATTAGCCAAGGGGCATTTTAACTAAATCTCATTTTCTGGTTTTGACATTTTCTAAACCTCCATATTTTAACTCTAACATCCATACTTTAAATTTCCAATGGGGCCACTATTGCTGATAAGGTATTTTCTGTATGTTAATTTATTATAAATCTTAATACAAAGATTCTGTATCTTCCTTTTGCTTCTTCTGAGAGGCAACTTTTAGTTACTAGTTTCAAATGAAATATTCATAACTGTTAACTTGAGCAGAAAAGGAAGCTATTAAAAGGCATTTAAAAATATCAGGTATGTGTGGTAAAGCTACAGAATGAGGCTGGAAAAGGAGCAGTAGCTAAAAGTGCTAACCAAAGTTGGAATACTGAGTACATTTGAAATCATCACTACACAGTTTCATTATTGCAGTACCATTGATGTCACTATCAAAACAGAGGTTATCAATGTTGCTATCACCATGAAAATCTCTAACCTCCCCTACAACTGTTCTGATTGACAGTCTCAGGCAAAGACATCTAAGTAAACCAAGTTTGAAACATATGACCTTGATCTAGTAGCCAAGTAACATAGGTCAGACCCTTCCATTACTTCCACAATTAAAGATGTCATGATATTATGTTAGATGTCAGTTCCTCCAAATTAAAGAAAATGCAAGAAGGAAAAAAGTTAAAGAAACCATTATTTTCATAGTAGTCTACAGATGATGACTCTCAAGCAATTCTTGCTGTTTTTAATTCTCTTTTAAAGCAGTGGTATTAATAACATTGCTATTGTTTTTATTAGAATAGTTTGAAAACTGTCAGGACTATAAAGTTTTTAAATGTTATGATTATGATTTTTCTCTAGTTGATCTAATTCCAAAGTCTGAGAATTTTCCACTGGAAAAATTGTGACCAGTATCAATTTAAACTTTTCATTTTCCTACTCTGAAGAAAGTGAGATCAGTAACTCATTCAACAAGGATTTGCTAGTGGTTCCCATTTTTTTGTGTAAATGCTAGATGCCAGGGGTATAAATGATGAGCATAATATATTCTCAGTACCTTAGGGGCCCTAAAATAAAATGTCTGATAAAACAACAGATGATGCTCTTTAGTTCCATGTATCAATGCTTTTGGCCTGCCTATCCCTGCTGCCCAGAAGACATTTTACCTATATAAAGGAGAGGAGGAAATGTAACTATTATATCTGCAGTTTTGAAGCCAAGAGTATCTTGGACTTCTTTGTTCAATTTCCTATCCTCAGAGTGCTTGATTTTCCAAATCCCTGCCTAATTTTGCTTAATATGCCATAAGAGGTTTTATCTGCTTGCCTGATGTGGCATCATGGAACAGGTTCTACCCTGAGGGCAGGACAGTGGGCAGCTGCTACAATTCTCCAGTTCTGCCAGTACCAGATGGACAAAGAGCAAGGCTACAGGGTTGCAGATGGAAAACCAGATTAATTCTTTGCTTTAGTCAGTAAAGTTGACATTTTTATTTATTTCTGTTTGAGTACAATGACACTATCTCAATCAAGACATCTCTTTCAGGCCTGAGCAATAGTGCAGCAGGTATACATTTGCCTTGCACACAGTTGACCCTGGGTTGATCCCTGGCATCCCATTTGGTCCTCCCAACCATTAAGAGTGATTTCTGAGGGCAGAGAAAGGAATGATCCCTGAGTACTGTCAGGTGTGACCCCAAACCAAAATCAAATCAAAACAAAACACCTGTTTCAACTTTTGTAGGAGATTAAAATAAATTAAAATATCATTTGTCTAGCTTAAACCTATGAATAGTAATGAGCATTTGAATATCTCTGGACTTTCTCTTATGTTCTCTCTCCTCTTCGTTTTGCATTCAGTTCCTAAATTTTTGTTTTTTCCACTCTTTCCTACTATTTTCCCTATTGTCTCTAGTTTTTTCTTTCTTAAATCTCTGACAACCTAATCTCTTACTTTTCTGTCCAGTTCTTCCCTAAGTTCTGTGTTTTTTCTTCTCTTGTTTCTACAATACTTGCTTTATTACATTTAACTCTGCTTGCTGAGTATCTGAGTCTCACTGTGGGGAAATGATCATTATAAAATTGAAGAAATGTCAAAACATATAAAGTGAAGGCAAGCAAAATTCCTTAAATAAGAGAGTACAATGCCTTTAAATGGAGTCTATGAACTGATATTACTCCTTTAATAAAAATCATAGATAAGGAAAGCCATGTCCACAAATGCACTAACTATATCTACATTCAGCCAGTTTCATAGACTTTTCTTGACTTTACTAGACAGAGATCTTTTCCAAACCACAAAATTTATGGGTACACTGGACTCAGAGCTGAAAATGGCAATCTTGAGAGGAGAGGATGAGTCAAGTTCCCACCTTATCAAGGCCAGCACAGCTGTCCCACCCACAGCTGTAACTTCAACAATGACTCAGTTTCAGCAGGACTCTACAACTCTCTGCAGAGGCATCAATCTGAGCAAAATCCCAGGTATGTCAGTATTTGGGTTTGATTCACCAGGACATTTTTGGAGTGAGTTAGGGCATTGTCTCCCACTGTCTCATGCTACCAGAGGCCTGAAAGCTGAAAACACATGCCACAAAAGCCACCATATCAGCAATGATAATTGGAATTTCTGTTCAAGGCCACATTTGTGTCCAGAAGACAACTTCAATGTTTTTATACTGTCATCCTCATAGGAACATTCAATTTACATGCCAATATGTATCTGAAGTCATCTACCTAATGTTCAGAAACAAAAAAAAATTAAAGAATGATCAAGTAGAAGCAAGAGCTTACTAAACCTTCTTATAATAACTTAATAACCTCATTGAGAGAAACAATAATTTTCACAAATTTTCATGTTGCTTTACATTTTTTCTTTGTTTTCAGTAATTTTGTTCCCACTTTCCTTAAAACAAATGTATTATGACCAAATATGTCAACCATGTGATACATGATCTTTAAATAAAATAATCTGTATATATATATATATATATATATATATATATATATATATTTTAAATACAAAATGAAGGTGGTTATCTTGACCCCCCAAAAAGTTTTTAGGCATGAGAGTGAGCCTGAAAATTTAACTCCCATTTCTTTCTGCTGGGTATAAATCTGGTTCTTCATTCAGTCTGGTTAAAATGTTTCGTTAAAATTTAAATCATTTTGGGGGGCTGGAGAGATAGCACAGTGGCTTTTGCCTTGCAAGCAGCCGATCCAGGATCTAAGGTGGTTGGTTTGAATCCCAGTGTTCCATATGGTCCCCCCCCCACCGTGCCCTCCAGGAGCTATTTCTGAGCAGATAGCCAGGAGTAACCACCGAGCACCGCTGGGTGTGATCCAAAAACCAAGAAAATTTTTTTAATTATTTTTTTAAATAGTTATTGGTGAATATAGTAATATAGGTCTTTAAATGCCTAGTATCCCAGAAGTTACTTTTTTGTCAAGAATGATGCTCATCTATTTCAATATATATTACTCTTTTATATTGAGATGTTATATCTTTATTCTTTCTTCTGGTTATTTCAGATAGAGGTACCAGTTCATCTTAGCCTCTTAAAATGAACTATTTTCTCAGTACAGAAAGTTCATAATATTTTAATCCATGTATTACCCGCAAAGACTTTTTCCAATTGGAATCAACTCATGGCCAGCCCCAGATTAGAAAATGCTGCCAGTCAAGAATGTTCCAGGATCCTGAGGCAAAGACCTTGTAACAGCATTTATGAGAAGACTTGGGCTAAGTTTGTGCATGGATGTGATTCCTCCTCAAGATAAACAGCAGACACATTGTATCACACAGGCTGTCTTCCTGGTGCAGGCATCTGTCTGTTTTTTACTACCTTGAGACACACATCTGTGTCATTGTTCCTACTATCCAAAATCCCTTGTGATCTGCTCCCCTCTTACTTCAAGTTTCATCCACGTTTCTTAAAAGCATAACCAAATGAGCCTGGGTATGTAGAACATAGCCATTAGACATAAAAATATCCTGAACTTGCAGAATAAACTTGCTATCAATTATCAGTTATAGTCTGGGCTATTAACTACTGCTGGCTAAACTTGTTACTTATAACCAGTCAAAGAGTCTGCCTCATCCTATCAATTCCAGAATCTCAGAGTGGTGAAACAGCTCACAGCCCTGGATAAAGTACACATATTTAGAATTGACAACTTAGGAGATGAAAACAACTTACTTTAAGTATCTTTATTTAGAATGTCATTCTAAATTTATTAAATTAGAGATGTGAGGAATAAAGAAAAAAGGAAAGGTCATTAACATTTTTTCTCCATCTAAAAAAAGAAATAAATCAAAGAATCCAATTCTTGGGCCCGGAGAGATAGCACAGAGATGTTTGCCTTGCAAGCAGCCGATCCAGGACCAAAGGTGATTGGTTCGAATCCCTTGTCCCTTGAGCCTGCCAGGAGCTATTTCTGAGCAGATAGCCAGGAGTAACCCCTGAGCACCGCTGGGTATGACCCAAAAACCAAAACCAAAAACCAAAACAAAAAAAAAAAAAGAAAAAGAATCCAATTCTTTAAAAAAAAGCACTATGAATACAAATATTCAAATATCCTCTTGCATTCAAATAATTTAAGGGTGGCCATGTGGATGGCACAATCTGGATATTCTAATTGATGTTCTAATAGATCCCAGAGAGAAATAAAGGACCAATAAAGTAAGGTAAAATTTATTTTAGTTCAAGATAAATCAGATATTTGTAATGCCAATAGCTCCCCAAATATGAGAGTCTCCATGAGAAAGAAAAAATTGTTTTTAAAAAAAGAACAGTGACAAGAAAATCTTGTTCAACTATTGAATCTCCAATAAGGTCATCAAAGCAGAAGGTTTAGTAAGCTTTACTGCTTTTTAAACCTTCCGCTAGCTGACCATTTGTTATTTCATTTGTTTTCAAACATTAAGTGACGTCAAGAAAAAAAAGAAAAAAAAGAAAGAAAAACTCTTACTATGTGCTTGGCAAATCCTATATATGCTTCTTAGCTTGTTGAGTACTGAATTGTATTGAGTATAGTGTCTAGCTTGCCACACACTCACACACACACACACACACACACACACACAATACATAGTAGAATCTAGACATCTATTTACTAATCTAAATTCCTGCAGAGTTTCTTATTTATACAGATTCTTTCATTTAAGAATTTAAGAATCTTTCAATAGGACTGGACAGTGGTGCAGGGCATAAGGCAGGGGTCCCAAACTCAATTTACTTGGGGGCCACAGGAGGCAAAGTAGGGGTGAGGCAGGGCTGCATAAGGGATTTCACAAAAAAAAGTGTTCAAACATAATTAACAGTTTTAATTATTTCTTCTGAATATGAACAGAACATTGAGTGAAGATCATGAACAGTTCTTCTGAACATGACATCTTTTGCCTATTCCTTGCTGCCAGAGACTTGACAGTGCTTCTTCTCACAAACGTGAACCACATTTGGCTTTAGAGAGGAAGCAGTTGAGACCCTCAGTATGGCTTGAAGATGATCATCATTAAGTCTAGACCTGTACTTTGACTTATTGAAGTTCAATGTGGAGAAGAAATTTTCACACAATTATGTGCTCCCAAAAAGGCACATGGTGCACTTGAACATTCTGGAAATCTCAGGGAAGATGTGGAGTGGGGGGGGGCAATTCTCTCAAAAATTGCCCATGCATTTCTGCTTTTCCACTAATCTCCCTGAACTTGGCTTTGAGATCAGAGTTGCATTGCAGGTCAATGAGCTCCATTTGAAATACAGGAGGGGCATCTTGCACATCAAAGAAAAAGGGGTCCACAAAAATTTGGAAAGTGGCTCTGTGCTTTTTAAAGTCTTCAAATCAGTGATCAAATTCCTTCTCTAGCTTAAAAATAGCATCAACATATTTCTCACCACTGAATGGTATGCCTGCATCCACAATTCCTTGCATGCTGGGAAATGGCAAAGGTTTGTCTGAGAGAGCTGGGATTTCCATAACACAGATTTTGTGAAGAATGGTCTCAGATTGTCATAGGCAGCACTGATAAGCTGCCCAGGGCCTTGTAACATCTTGTTTAGTACATTCAGCTTATGTGTGATGTCAACAAGAAAAGCTAAGTCCATGAGCCATTTGTGATCACTCAATTCAGAAACAGCATTCCCATCCTTCTCCATGAAGGCTTTCACTTCTCTCAACTCAAAAAATCTTTTCAGGACATTTCCCCTGTTGAGCCAACATACCTCGGTGAAATAGAGCATATCTTCATATTCTGACTCCATTTCCTCTAAAAAGCACAGAACCTCCTGTGCTTCAAGCCCCTGGATCTGACTTGGTTGATACATTTCACAACAACAGACTTCACATTGTCACAAGGCAGGAATTTACTGCAAAGGGCCTGCTGATGGATAATGCACTGAAGAGCAATGGCCTTCTCTACACCCTCCTTTCAAGTTTTTTTTTTTTTTGAACAAGTGCCACCAGTTTATTTTTCTTCCCTTTCATTGATGGTGCTCCATCGGTCATTATTCCAACAAACCTCTTCCATGGCAAACCTGCATTCTCAATGGCATCACACAGATGCTGAAATATCTCATTAGCGTTGGTCTGGCCATGCATTGGAATTATTGTGAGCAGCTCCTCTGTCAATTCAAAAGTGCAATCAACACCACGGGCATAAATTGTGAGCTGTGCAGTGTCTGTTATATCTGTGCCCCTCCTCAAGAGCAATTGAGTATGCATCAAAACATTTGGCTTTCTCACACAGTTGATGATAAATGTCACTTGACATGTCAGAAACGCGCTCTGCCACAGTGTTGGCAGAAAGCCAGATTTTGCTAAACTAGCCTTTCTTTTCCCGACAGATAATACTTGCAGCCTGTAACATGCATTTTTTTAACAAACTCTCCTTCTGTGAATGGTTTCCCTGCCTTAGCAATCATCTCACTAACCATGTAACTATCTTCGACTGATGCAACATTCTCTTTGGTTGCTTTCTTGAAGAAATATTGTTGCCTCATTAGACATGCTTTAAGACTGCCAGCCCGCCTGGCTCTCTCATTTCCTTGATATTCTGCACATTCCTCAGCATATTTAGTTGAATAATGGCGTTTCAAGTGTATTCCTTGTGCACTGCAACTTTCTCTGAGCAAATAAGACATGTGGGGATGCCCCTTTGGTCAACAAAAAATACTCTGTCTTCCAATTTTCCTGAAATTGTCTGTGTTCGTCATCAATCTTTCTCTTCACTGCAGGCATTGATGAAGACGTGATGAAGGTATGACAAAATCTAATTATGTAATTAACTTCTCTCCCTTCTCTCCCTTCTTTCCCATCTCCCTCTTAGGCCTTTGATAATGCAAGGGACATTGGGAATGAGCAGTGGAAATGACGTCTTCGCTAGGTGCAAAGTATTCGCGATAATTCGCTTATCAAATATTCGCAATAAAAAATCGCATTAGAAGGAAAAAAATTGCATACCCTGAATGGAACTGCTCGGGGTATGTGAATGTTTATTGCAATTTTTTCTTACTAATGCAATTTTTATTGCGATTATTCGGTAAGCAAATAATTGCGAATACTGCAATATTTGAAGGCCGGCCGCAGGCCACAAAATGTTGTACAGAGGGCCACAAATGGCCCGCGGGCTGCGAGTTTGAGACCCCCGGCATAAGGCATCTGCCTTGCAAGCGCTAGCCTAGGATGGGTCATGGTTTGATCCCCCAACATCCCATATAGTCCCCCAAGGCAGGGTGATTTCTGAGTGCATAGCCAGGAGTAACCCCTGAGTATCACAGGGTGTGGACCAAAACAAACAAACAAAAAAAAAAAAACAAAGAAAGAATCTTTCCATAGATACAAGGGATTCTATAGGGGTTAATATGTTTGCCTTGCACTCTGCTGACCTGAATTTAAGTCTAAATTGCCACTATCACCTAAGCAATATTATGGCCATTCTTGAGCATCAATAGTTTCCCTTTAGATCTCTGGCTTCCAAATAAAATAAAAAAATGACAAAAATTAATCTTAAAATATTCCTAATTTTAAGGTAGACTTTAAAGTCCTATTATAAGTACTCTTATGAGACCTAGAAGAAAGTAGGCTATAATGGGATTGACTAAGAGATTAAAATAATGTGAATACAGTTGAAGACTTATAAGTTATCAAAAGCTAGAAGAGGTATGGGAAGAAACTCCCTAAAACTCTCGATAGAAAATCCAATTCTGCTGACTACTTGATTTCAGATTTCTGACCTCTAGAATTGTGATGTATTACATTTATGAATCATTTTAAGCCATGAGACACATGGTAATTTGTTGCAGCAGTCAGTCACAGGAAATAAATGTAGGTATTAAGTCATACATTAGTGTCATTTGCAGATAAAGCTCATAAAGCCACGGAGCATAGGAATATATTCAAGGTCTTGCAGCTACAATGGCAGACTCATGATTTGGAAACAGTCTGGCTCAAAACCCATTTTTATTAATACAAACTCTCTTAGTAGTCAGTTCCTTCTTTCTGTAGCTATTCGAATGGAAATTAGAAAAATGCTGGTATGACTCAAATGTTAAACAAGCAGGAGCAATCAGTAAGAATTTACAATACCAGTTGCTGATTACATCAGAGCTTTACAAAATGTAGATATTAAAGTTTCTATTTAGCAGTAGATTCAGTACTTTTGGAATACTTCCCAAGAATCTATAATTTTTTAAATAACCTTTTTCCCAGTTAATTCTCCTATTAAAGGCATGTGTGAAAATGTAAGAAGTTGGGTATTTTTGAACTGTTTGTTTTTCCCTACCATGAACATCTAAGCTCCTATAGCTCCCACTCTTCTCTAGGCACTGTGTAATCTCCTTTTCCAAATTCAAGTGAACAAGGGAGAGAACGGGACTCAAAAAGAAGATCAGTGCATTTTTATTTTATTTTACTTTATTAAAGATGTGGCCTAGAATATCAGTTCATTTTTATGTTAATACGTTTTAATCAAATCACCAGAGATATACAATTACAAAGTTGTTCATGATTGAGTTTCAGTCATACAATATAAAACACCCTTCACCTGTGCCCATTTCCTGCCACCAATATCCCCCATTTAACTCCTGCTCTCTCTATCTCCTCTCTCCCCTGTGTGTATCTGTGGCATATATTTTTTTCTGTCTTTCTATTTCTGTTTCTGTCTCTCTTGTCTTTTATTTTTTAACTGTTTAGACAATGTGGTGTGCAATATTGATACTGAAGGGGTATTCATAGATATTACTTTCTTTCCTTTCAACCCCCAGTTTTTGGTCATAGTGATAACTTCCAAAATTATTGTCATAGTTGTCCCTTCTCTGTCCTAATTGCAAGGTCCTACCATATATTGGTCTGCCTGACTGTTTCCTCTATTGTCTCTTGATATTAATGCTATACTTTCTCTTGTTTAATATGCCACAAATGAATGTGATTGTTCTATGTCTATTCATCTTTCTCTGACTCATTTCTCTTGGGATAATACCTCCATATCAATCCTTTAGAAGCAAATTTTATAGTTTTATTTTTCCTGATAACTGTGAAGTATTTCACTGTTTCTTTATCTACACATCTGTTCTCAGATACTTTAATTGCTTCAAGATTCTGGCTATTGTGAAGAGTGCTGCAATGAACATACGAGTGCAATGGTCTTTTCTAGAATAGCAGTTTATCTTTAGTAGGCTTTGCTTATAAGTCAAAATAAAGTTCAAACCTACCAGTTGAGTAATTCCACTGTTTGAATACTATTATTAAATGCAATAATAAATGTACTTGCAATAATACTAGAAAAGAGAGAAAGTATTTCCTACTTTCTACAGTTGGGAAGCCTCATAACCACAGACAGAAATCCACTACAAATTGAAGTCTGGAAAGTAACACTGTACTCCAAGTCTTGGTAGATTTTTTTAAGGATGTTGAAAGTTCTTTATTCTGGGCCTGGAGAGATAGCACAGTGGCGTTTGCCTTGCAAGCAGCCGATCCAGGACCAAAGGTGGTTGGTTTGAATCACGGTGTTCCAGATGGTCCCGCGTGCCTGCCAGGAGCTATTTCTGAGCAGACAGCCAGGAGTAACCCCTGAGCAACGCTGTGTGTGGCCCAAAAACCAAAAAAGAAAAAAAAAAAAAGAAAGTTCTTTATTCCCTAAAGGTAAGGAAATAAAATAAAATAATCAGAAGAATTATAATTGTTCTCTTAAAAGCAAAGAAATCAAATAAACAGTGGCAACTTATATTTAGTCTTCATCACTATGACTATTTAGTACTAGATTACAGTTTTGGAAACCATGGCCAATTTGAGGAAGGTCACACATCTACTGTTATGGAGTTCAGATTTGAATTTTATACAAATACCAAGATCTTTCAATTAGTTCAGTGATTGGCTAAGCATGAGAATTTCTGAAAGGGCTAGTCAAAAACACCAAACAGTTGCAAGCTGACTAAACCAGACACACTTAACATATTATGTTGAAATTATTTATTTAGTTGTCAATAAAATTTCAGGCATTTATGATCAATTCTTTTTGGAAAAGATTATAGGGTCTATGGCAAAAATATCAGAGGAAGCTTAGATTTGCTTTCTCTTTTTGCGGGGGTATGTTGGACTATTTACAAATTGTGTTCACTGCTTACATATATCTGGCTTTGTCCTCAGGCATCACTCCTGGAATAGCTTAGGAAATCATATAAAGTAACAGGGATTGATTTGGAGCAAGACACATATGAAGCAAGTACCTTATTTTTGGACTCTCTGCTTCTGTTTCTCTTTTAAAACTGAAAACCTTCCTGCCATTTTATTTTATGTACCTCTCTTATTCTGAACTTATTTTAAAAAGGTAGTATGTGATATTTATTAGGTTAATTATTAATTTATAATATTAATTATGGTATTTAATTGTTAATTAATATTACTTACTAAATGATGTTGCCATTTGTCAATGTATGATGTACATAATCTTTGGTAACTGTATAACATTCACAGACACCATTGAGAAATGTTTTACTCAGACAAAGATATGGTGGGGAAAACAAATGAACTCTCAGAGCTAGACACAATCAAGTTTGCTTATAGACTATTATAAACTGATAAAGATATAGTCTGAGCCTGCTGGTGAGTCCTTGATATAAGTAAATTTCTTTACCATTAGAACTATCTTACTTTGGAGAATTACTACTATTTCATTTTAAAGAGATGAAAACTAAGGCAGAAAAAAAAATCAACCTAAGTTCATAGAAGTATTATTATTAAAATAGGTATAGTTTTTCTCCAATAATAAAAAAGTAGGGTATTTCTGGGAACTTTAAATAGCTTAAAATAAAGAGAGCAATTACTATTAATTTATATAGAACACTTTTAGAGTGTTCCCATATCTAAAGAAAATAATCTACCAAATCATACCAAATTGTATATAAAGCCTAAAATAACACTACTGTGTGAAAGGTGGAGTGATAATGATATGATTAATTCACAGCTTTTATAAAAATTCCTGGGAAGGAGTGTGAAGGTGCCAATTTCACCATTAGAAGGGCTTGATGCAAAATAAACCAGGTAGGGATTTGCTTTGTCTTTTATATAAAAGCAAAATCTTCTTGGCTTTTTTTTTTTTTTTTTGAGTTTACTGAGGGTAAAAATAAACAAATACTATAGTAGAGTCTTTGTAACTGTAAGAAGGCAGCAAAGAAATATTAAAAATTAGATATCTATATTTCTACTATGAATACTTAACTCCAAAAGTCAGATACTCATACATAATTAAGGTCTTTTGTATCAATTCATGATTCTGATTTTATTTAGACCACTGCCTTCTTTTTCTTTGCTTTCTTATTAATCTTTCTTGTTTGTCTCACTTTCTTTGACCTTTGGACAGAGTTTGAAGGTACCAATCCAATTGACTGTGTTGGCCTCTTTAACTTTATTCGGAGTTTTGGGTTCTCTTAGTGTTGGCTTATTCTTGGTTAGTTATTAGTTGAATGTCTTCTAACAGTAAACAAATAAGGAAAACCAAAATGAGCTATTTCATTGTCTTGGTAACAGCTATAATTTCAAATGCTAATAAGTGTTATTTCAAGTCAAACCCAGGCCAATTAACCCTGAATTCTTGACAAACAGGGAACTGAGGTTATTTATTTGAAGGGAAATGGTTCCCAAGTAGTGCTCAAGGGAGTGGGGTCTACTCTGAGCTAATGCAAGAACCCAAGATAGAGTGCTATTTATAACCTCTGATTCAGGTGTAACTTGGCCCTGCATAAGCCATAGATTCCAAATGACAATAGGGCCATACTGGCCAGACTGGCTAGATCCTTGCATTGAGGCTGCAGGGCACCATGACTAAGCAGAATAAAAGCAGAATAAAGCAGAAAAAAACCAATGTATGTTACAATCCTGTCAGAATTTCCTAATTGCTGTTTCTATATATTAGCTTTACTTTAGGTAAATTACTGGTAATGATAATTGGGGTGAGGAAGTCCCCCCAAATTGTATATAAATTGATTGCTTTTTCTTTGTTCGAGACTCCAAGTCTCTTTCTGACTTTTGGGCCTTTGGTGCTGAGCCTTAATAAATCTGTCCTTACACACTCCTCTCTGTGTCCTCTTTTTTGTGCAGTGAACAGCCACCTAACACAGACACTACCAAGTACACTTTGAAAGTGGTCTGAAAAAAAAAAAGTGATCTGGGAGCCTTCAAGGCTATAACCAGGCTATCCCTCCTACAGTGAGGAGAATGGACCCAAATGCTGCCTTGCATATGATTTCAACATTCTACTATCTCCCCACTTGGGACCTATGCATTTTTTAAAAAAAATATTTCAAGTGTTCACATATGCAGTCATAATTGTGAAATTCTAGATTATACCATCAGGATATGCAGAACAGATATAATGGCTTATAGTTAGATATGCTTGTTATCTTCTTCTTGAAGGTTGTACAGCTTCCTGGAGAGATATCCAGTTCCATGTTCAATACAATGTCTTTTTATTACAAAATAAAATAATTACTTGATATGATGTGTGCCATGAAAAATCTAACCTGTTTATAATTGGAAGTATCTGAGTACTTACCAAAAGAAGTAAACAGGCTTATTCTGTTGGATATTGCTTTTGAATTTCTTTCTTATTTTATATTTAATTTTGATGTTCATTATTCTTCTCCTGATTGCCATCTAATCAGACATCTTTCACCTGTGACTGATTTGTGCAGTGACACTGCAGAAAGTGTCATTTTAAAAGCTTGTGAGCCTCCAGACAAAACTAGCTTTTCGTAGCTATGTGATTGGTCATTATAAATTCATAACAGAAAGTTTTGCACACACAATTTCAACTAATTATTTTGAATTCTATTTTAAGTCATATTCAGCCTAAGGAGGTGAAACAATAAAAATTATAGAAGTGTTTCTTTGACAGCAAAGCAACACTATTTAAAATGCATTTATAAAGCATTTTCTAATTATTTATTATAGTGATTCTTTTAAGAGTATTCTTTTCTGTGAGAATTTAGATTCTGCAAATACAGGAATCATATCTCTCTTTACTTTCATGCTCCCAAATCCTCGAATATACTGAATTTATAAATTGTATATAAATGTATAAATATTTGAGCTAAGCTTTTAGAATAGAGAGAAAAATAAGAACTGTTTGGGCCAGAGAGATAGTATAAAGGTTTAGGTACTTATTGACAGTGAATAAATCAGGTTCCATTCTTTGTATAAATTTTGATTCTTCAAGCACTGTCAGGAGTGATTCCTGAGCACAAAGTCAAGAGTAAACACTGAGTGCCACCAGATATAGCACAATGACCTCTGTCTCCCATGATTTCTGTTATATAAGGATTTTATAGAATTCGGTAAAAAGTGAAACATTCAAGAAATTCCATCATCTTGCCAGAAGAAAAACAGCATGACTCCTCTACCAAGTTTGAAAAGAAAATGGCTGCCAAAACTTCTGAGATTGTCCAGTCTAGGCTCATACCACTGTGTCATTCTCAGAAACTGGAGGCAGATTCTTCTGCATGAACCACAGCAGCCCAGCACCACTCTCTACAGATATATACAGATATCACACTACACTCTCTAACAGATATAGCTTAGTCCTTCAAATGAACTCAAATAATATAAACAACTAAATCATCCCAAGGGAGAAAATATGTAGAGCTGAAAACTCTGAGACTATTTTCAGAATTGAGTCAAGTGCCCCTACTCCTATCCCACTGCTAGAAACCTCAGCAGCCCTCTCCCCAGCAGAAAAATGGCTAGCTCTTCTACCAAGCTCCATAAGAAAAACAATTGCCATCTCCACTGATACTTCCCAGATAATCTGGTCCATACTTACATTCCTGTGAAATTCTCAGAATGGATGGAACCCGATTCCTTTTCTGCATAAACCACTACAGCTTAGCATCACACCCTATCCCCTCAGACAGAAACAGCTCACCTCCCTGCTCCCTGCCTAAACCTGCCTAACTAAATTTATTTTAGATCAATAAATTCTGGACATCTCAAAATTTTACAGTTCGTCTCAGCCCATTAAAATAGGAGATCTCCCCCACAAGAATATCTCAAAAGACATAATGCGGATGCCTATATTTCCTCTGTATGTTGAATATCTCTATAATAATACCTCTTAGTGAGTTTATTCCCAAATGTAGAGGTTGCCTTCTCCATCACTTATTTTCTTTTAATAACTTTGTTCAAATTTATTTTTATTTATTTCTTCTATTTTTATTTTTTTTCTTTAACTTCACCTATTTTGGTTTTGCTTGGTACAAAAACCTACAAGAAAAAGTCTTACCTGGGAATAAAGCTAAAGTCAAAACCAGGGCACAGAGATTGTGTAGTCTGTCATTTTTACCCCCAAATGCACCAGCAATATAATATGACACTATTCCCTTTCACATAGACACTCTAAAAAAGGGGAAATCTTATGCACAGAAACAATCTCTTATCTACTAGGGATAAGAACCCATACATTTTATAATACAGGGGCGACTCTCACCCGAACATGTATCATGTGGACCCAATTAGACTCCATGTGATTGTACAATGACCATCCAACCCAGAACCCCAGGTCCCAAAGGTAGAACCGACATAGTTCCCTGCAACAGCACCAGGACCCAAACTACCCCCTGGGAAATTCTTAATACTGTTCTGGCACCAACTTGCAACAGTTTTGATATGACATCCTGACAACGAGGAAATGGCAACAACTTGATCTAAGAGCTGGTTGCTCTACCTCATCACTTAAAGGTAAGATGAAATCAGAAGACACATCGTCCTTTGCTCAGTGCAAAAACCAAGATTGCTAACTATAGAAGACTGACTTTGACTACCATGACTGGGCAGAACCTATCATGGGACCAATAAGAAAGATCCTAGCCTAGGATTTGTACAAACACAAAGATCTCTAATTCCAGAGGTCTGACTTTGACAACTCAGACTGAGCAGAACTTCTGGAACCAGAATGAAAGACTACATTTTATGCGTTGTCCTAGGATCTGAGCAAAAAACAAGACCAATAATTACAGAAAACTGATTACAATAACAATGATGGAACAGAACTTCTAGAAGAAAGACTCTATCCTAGCCTTTATCCTATGACTGAGCAAATACCAAGATCTCTAGCTGGTATTATCATACACAACTGAGCGGAAAGTTTCCTGGCTCCATATAAAGCACCATATAAAGACCTTGGGGTGTGAAAATGAGTGTGTATGGAGCCTTTAGTTGTTTCCAAGTTCAAGGGTAAAGAAAACTTGTATCGCTTAGGCCAAGGGAATTCTCTTTTTAATTTCCCCAATATTTACTATGCCTATGCAAAAAAAGGGGGGGCAGCACAAAATCTTGCCTCACCAGCCATCCTTCCTTTTTTTTTTGTTTTTTTTTCCTTACTTCTTTTATCTATTTTTTCTTTTTATTCTCTTTTCTCTTTTTTCTTTATTATTTTTATTTTCTTTTATTTTTTCATTCTCATGGTTATTATATGATGGTGGTTATTTTTAATAGCTGTCCAATAAATTCTTAGGCACTGATTTAGTAACACCAAAAAGAGGTATAGCAATTATTTCAATAGAATCTTGTTTATCTAATTTTTGATCATTCAATTTGCCTCTGTGTTGTAACAAACAATACAAAATATATTTTTGTGCCTACAAGAAGATAGGAAAGGGTGGTGGTTGAAAAACTGGGGACACTGATGAAGGGATGGTCACACTGGTGGTGAAATTGGTGTTTTAACATTTATTGACTATATGACTATATTATGAACAAGTTGGTAAGTCATTGTGTTTTAATATAAAATTATTAAATAAAACAAAATAATAAATTCCTGGTATAAGAGTTTTAATAAATGTAGATATGCAGAAGGAAATACCTTAGACAAGAATGTATAGTTGAACTCTAATTTCAGGGTATGTCCAGTCATAAAAGTTAAAGTTCTTGGATGTATTTGGCTTTATAGATCTGAATATGAGATAAAGCAAATAATTCTTTCAATTAAGCCATACACAACCCTGGGATTATTAAGTTGGAGCCTAAAAGAGCTTACTAAGAAACAAATTTATTGAGATTTTTTTTTTTTTTTTTTTTTTTTTTTTGGTTTTTGGGCCACACCCGGTGACGCTCAGGGGTTACTCCTGGCTATGCGCTCAGAAGTCGCTCCTGGCTTGGGGGACCATATGGGACGCCGGGGGATCGAACCGCGGTCCGTCTCCTAGGCTAGCGCAGGTAAGGCTTACCTTACCTCCAGCGCCACCGCCCGGCCCCGAGATTTTTTTTTTTTTTTTTTTTTTTTAACAAAGTCACTTTTGCTCTTTACTCCTATCTGATTAAGTATATTTACTCAGACACTATGATCTCCTTTCTTGGGATCCTGCCCTACCCCCACGTTTTTGTTTTTATTATTGTTATTTTTAGCCACACAGTTACTCAGCTGTTAGTCCTGGCTTTGAACTAGAAAATTCCTTGTGACAGTGCTTAGAGGACAATATGGGGTTTTGGGAATCTATACAGGTCAACTATACACAAGGAAGACACACTATTATGGTCAGTCTCCTCCTGTCTCCTTTTGATAGCAATAACCTGCTTCAAATAGGTTACTTTTTAATAATTGTTAATATCCTCTATCTCCTTCTTCATGTGCTATGCTCATTTAATGTAAGGTCATTTATACTTTTCTTCTATGAAGTTTTCTGTTGTAGTTAAGATGGTCTATTTATCTTACTGGCTCCATTTTTATTTTAGATTCTCATTTCCCAGTCTATTTATGGTTATTTATTTCTATTTTCTTCTTTCTATAAACTGAGGTACAACTGACATTATGGTTGCTCTGGGTATACAAGTAAGGATTCAATTTATTGATTACATAATAGTTAACTGCATAATATCACATTCTTTTTATTTTCACAATACAGATATATTTCTCCTTAGTTATGTTTATTTCTAGTTATTTACTTCTGTAAGCCTATTCATATATTATTTAATATTTTAATCACTGATTTACAAAGCTCTTCATAGTACAGTTGTTTCAGGCATTCAATATTTCAGCACCAATCCCACCATCATGTTGATTTTTCTGTCTACCATTGTCCCCAGTTTTCCCACCAATTACCCAAGTCTGCCCTTTTATAAGGTCTACAAATTTACTTTATGTTGCTTGTTCCAACAAAATGGCAAGTAGAATTATTACCAACTATATCATAATATTGTTTCATAATTTTTATTTCCATTCATTTTTATTTTGAGTATAGGTATTCTAACCTTTTTTATATTGATTTTACAGTGGACAACTTTATTGAATTCATTTGTTAAGACTTACAAGTTTTTGTATTGTACATTTAGAATTTTCCAATATATCATATAGAAAATATTGACACTTTAATATCTTCCTTTAAAATGTATATGCTTTTTAATTTAATTTTCTTGCCTAATATCTCTCATGAGGACTTCCAATACTACTTGAAATGAATACTGCAATTGATACAATCACCGTGTAAACAAGCTTGGACCTAGCTGGAAGGAAAGGGACCAGCCTCCCTTTCCAAGTAGGGCTAGTGCTGTCAGATTAAACTCATCTGGAAGGGTGGGGTAACAAACAGCAGATTAACATGACAGGCCAGGTGTAGCATAATGATTTTTTAAGAATTCTAAGTGTGTGCATAGAAAATAACTGGAAAAAATACAACAAAATCTTAACATGGACAAATTTCTATACATTTTTAAATTTTTTATTTTTTATTATGGTGTTTCTATTTTATTAATATACACGCCTGCTGTTATAAAAGAAAAATAAGTAAGTGGTAAAGAAATACCTGCCAAATTTTGAAAGGGAACTTCATGTTATCTTGGGTGTATAATGGAAAAAATAGTTATTACATTAACAAAAATAGGCCGAAATAGCCACTGAGAGCCAGAGCTTATTTCATTGCAACATGAAAAGAATGCAAAGAAGTTCCAAGCAGAAACTTAATGGAAAGTAATAGGGCATTTGATTAGTTTTTGCTTTTGTTTAAGGATATTATTTTGTTTCCTTTGGTAGGAGGAGAGGCAATGTTTTATTTACAACCTCGAAAAGAAAATAACCAAAGCTGGGAGATATTACAAAAGTTAGAGTATAAGTCTACTATGCCAGTTCCCAAGTCCCGGTTTTACCCCAATTCTATAACTGTACCACATGATCTCCCGAGTACTGTGGGTGTGAAGTAGAGGCCACCAGCACCACCAGGGTCTCCCAAATGTCCTCATTGTACAACTTTCTTTGTTGGCTTAAAATTGTCAGTGAGAGCCCAAACCTCTGCTTAGGAACCCATTGAAAGGAAATAAATAATTAACCAGTATATTGATAATATTTTTTACTAGTTCAAACCTAAATTGAGAGTAAATGTCACTATCAAGTATAAGTCCCAAAATATTTGGTTTTTGTAAAGACTATAATAATCTGAGAAATGAACACAGACATAGCATTTATAAGAACTTTGCTTTTTTTTTTTTCGGGCTCTTATTTATTATTATCACCACAGGCAGTAAATGACTCATGCCAGGAGCCGATTTTGTACACAGTGCTCTGCAACTCAGGGGCTTAGAGGCTGGGCGAAAGGCACAGAATGGGGCCACATCTGTTGCGGGCAGGGTACAGGTTTGAGGGTGCCAATGTCCTTGGCAGATTCGGCGACGAGCCTCTGCTGGCCCAACTCATGCTTTTCCTGAATTTCCAGGATCTATTTCTTATCGGTCATATCCCATTTCCTCCCAGACTCCATAATACAGACCCCAGCACCTCGGAGATCTAAAACATGAGCGCCCCTCCCATGGGTGCTCCTGCCTCATCCGAGAGCACTTATACGGGAGCACCCAGAAAACCACAGACTTCTTTCCAGGCACACACAGTTCAGGGCAGGGCAGACAGGAGCACTGAACATAGCTTGTGGGGTGCTGTGAGGCAGGAGGTCCATAACAGTGCCATGGACCACTGGGTGCTACTTGCAGACCCTGCTGCTTCCACTTGCCCGGGGCTGAAAATGGTCCCTGCATTTTAGAACCGGTTGAATGCTTCTTCCCTGCCCAGCCAATTCACAGCTGCTCTGCAGCTGGATACTGAAGTGCACAGGCAGAAACTCTGGGTTTGGGGGCGAGGCTAGCTTTGGGGCCTTGCTGCGATGCCCCTCTAGACACACTGCCAAAGGTGCCAGTGACAGCTGGGACAGAGCAGAAAAAGGACTGGCTTTCAGTGGCTTTCCTAGTGATCCATGGATGGGAAAGTTTCCGGGGGATGCTCAAGACTTCCTGGGAGCTCGTCCATGTTTCTTCCTCTTCTGGGTATGAGACTTTATGGTCCCAAGACGCATAGCAACTGGTCCCTTATCTTAACTCCATCCAGTTCAGACTGTCTTCTGGTACTTTTGCTTGAGGTTGCCTCTAGGTGGGGCCCAGGAGCCCTTCCTGGCTCTGTGCTCAAGAATGATTCCTGGTGGTGCTCAGGGAAAACACACATGGTGCCGAAATTTGAATCTGGGTCGTCTGGATGTAAGGCAAATACCTTAAGAGTTGTATTATTTCTAGCCCCTTTGTTTCTTTTTTTTCTTTTATTGTGTTTGTATGTGGGTGGGGGGGGGTCACACCTGGCGGTGCTCAAGGGTTACCCCTGGCTCTGCACACAGAATTGCTTTTGGCAGGCTGGGGGACCATGTGGGATGCTGGGAATCGAACCAGAGTCCCTCCTGTGTTGGCTGCATGTAAGGCAAACACCCTACAGCTGTGCTATTTCTCTGGCTCCTCCTTTCTTTTTCCTTTTTTTTTGGGGGGGGGGAGGAGATTGGGTTACACCCAGCAATTCTTGGGGGCGTGCTCAGAAAGTGACCCCCAGTACTGTTCAGGGGACTAAAAAAGTGTCAGGGACAAGACTAGGGTCGAGGGAGATCACAGAGGCCCCAGAAAGACAATAGCCCAAGCCCCTCCCTGCTCTCCCCAGGGGTCCTGTGTCTTGCATGGAAGGTTTGGGGTGGTGACAAATGAAATAGAATTAAGCTATACTTTGGTTCAACTGGATTTGACTTGGGTTCTGGTATGTTTTGCTTAACAGACCCTGTACAGGGTGTGTGTGGACATGACGCCCCTCAAATGACCGCCAGGGACCCTTAAAACGAGGCCAGGGGCCTGCTGGCTGCTAGTCTCAGATTCGGGCACATCAAGGGGAAAGGGGTGTTCCCTGGGAGTGGTATTGGGGGGAGACCCTCTTCCTCGCAGCTGTAGCATGGGAGAGGCCAGTCATTTTCGGGGTTGCTAGATATGCTGGGGTCTCTGGCAGGGGTGCTTGTCCATGGAGGCATGAGGCTTCTGGTAGGCGACTTGGGCGGCCTCAGGAGGGAAGTCCTTGTCACCCCGGGCCACGACTCCAGAGATCATGATGGTGGGTTTGACGAAGCTGGAAGTCTCCCACTCCTGGTCCTCCTTGTCCTTCTCCTCTTTGGCGTTTCCAGAGTGAGGGTGTTTCTGCACGAAATGCTTCCCACCGGCCTTCACGGCAAGCGGGTGTCCGGCTTTGGTCTCGTGTTTCCCCTCGGAGGGCAACGACATGGTGCACAGCGCTGAGCTTTCTTTCTCCAGAACTTTGTTTTTTGTTTTCTACCTATGGCATTATATGAATTATACCAATTTTACTTTAATTTGTTATAGTTGCTACACTCATTGAAGTTTTTCAGTGAGACATTACCCATGGAAAAACTATCTCTTGCTTCATTCAGAAAGCATCTAATTAGAATGAATAAAGTTACATCAATTTATATTTATACAGATACTTCCTATGTTTGAATTTGATTCAAACAGGAGACATAACATAGTTTATAGTTGATTTTTCCATCCTGAGTAAGTTTCAGAACTAAAGGACTGTTTAGGGAGTTGTAAGTCTCACTGAAAATGATGAGGAATGTTTTCTGTGTTGGAGTTGTGACGCTAATAATCAATCAGCTGCAGCCTTCCAATTTCATGTCTCTATTTTCCTCCTGGGCAGAGAGCAACAGGTGTCCTGAGTTTCACAAAACAGCTGCATCCAAGGCCATAAACCTCCCACTCTACTCTCTATGTAATTGCCCATCCCACAGAGCTCATCATTGGTATTTGAAAACCAGAGTATCTCTCTAATGCATCTTTTTTCTCATGAAGGATGACTTGGCAGAATAGGCTATTATGATGGACATATTATATTCAATAAGGTTGTCACCATCTGTTCCACCTTCCAATTAGAAATGTAAGTGGTAATCAAAAGGCATAATCATTAGATAACTCATAATATTTCCTGGGGTTTCCTTGCAGGTTTCAAAAGTATACCTGTATTGTAGATGAAGCATATTTTACATTACTGAGACTCAATTAGTGTTTTAGGGTCCAGTATTAACAGGAACATTATTCTATTCAAAATGCAGAGGTGTAAACAGCATCTTGACATATATTTTATAGCAGATTTCTTGCTCAGACTTGCAAAACTCACATACCAGAGATGCAGTGATTACACAATCACTCTTGGACTACCATTGTCTAGGGAGCATTGAAATGGTGTTGTACAAGTTGGTATGTTAACATAAATGTTTCCATATTTTATTAAGCAATACAGTATAAAAAGGGAGATGAAAATATTGGGAGATTTTTATTGAAGTGTATATATGTGTGTTTGTGAGAAAGAGATCATGGAGAAAGAAAAAAAGGGAAAAACATAGGAGTGGAGTTAATGCTGACTGTAGGGGCTGAAGAGAGCATAGTGGTAGGGTGTTAGCCTTGTATGCAGCTGATCTAGGACAGATGGTGGTTCGAATCCCGGCATCCCATATGATCCCCTGTGCCTGCCCAAAGTGATTTCTAGCACAGAACTAGGAATAACCCCTAAGCGCAGCCAGGTGTGAAACCTTCCCCCCCCCAAAGAAAATACTAACTCTAAAGAAAATTTAAAATGCCAAAATACAAAGACAACACAGACTTAAAATACTCAATTTAAAGTTAGGCCAGAGATCTGACTCTATCTTGCATATATGTGCAAGGTTCTGAGCTCATCTTTCGCTTATATGACTCTCCACTCAGAGTATTCTGACCTAATAACAATATTTTATAATCACTTAATTCAAAAAATGTAACTCCAGGAGAACATAGCCATCTAAATAACAAAAAATAATTGAAAATACAGCGCATTAGAAATTCTATTGCAAAAAATAAGGCTATATCCAAAATTCTAAGAGTGGGAAACAAATGTTTCCTTTTTAAGCAAATTAGATCTATATTCCTAGCTATGTATATTAATCCACATTTCCAGACAGTCCTTCTATGTAAACAATGTCTCAGCTTCACAGCTTCACCACTAATCTCAGAAGAGATGCAAGTCCAACCAAGCACTAAAACTCATTGACTCTGTTCTACATATATTTTGGAGCATATGGCCACATGTGCAGTAGTGCCACACCTCCAAATTCTGCAAGAATGACATTTCAGTAGTAGTATATCTAATTAGATAGGAAAGTAGTATAGACATAAGGTAAGTTCAATAAACAAAATTATTAATACAGAAGACTTAACTAGCAACAGGTTTCTTAACTCTCAGATAATGACTTTAATGACCTCATTGTGTTATAATTATTTTTATAATTTTTTACTAAAGCATTTTTGATCATTTTATTACCCATTTAATTATAACAAACAATATGAAATAAATTATTTTGTGCCTGCTGAAAGGGCAGGCTTGTTTTTGATGGGTGGGAAACCAGAAACCGTAGAGACAATGATGAAGGAAGGAAGGTTGCTTTAGTAGAGGGATTAATGTTAGAACACTGAATATGTCAAACAACTCTATTAATAACTGCATTGTAAAGCACAATATTTAAAAATGGATTTTGAAAACAAATTAATCCACATTCATAGATGAAGTGAAACTGCATACCAAGGTAGGAACATATCAAATACTGAGAAAAACTAATACAATATCTTTATTTAGCCTTAATAAATTATTGTGTTCTTCCCAAAGAGAAATTATCTATACAATGATTTGCATAATTGATTATTATTTTTATAATTCCATTGCACAGAGTAGGGCCTTATTCAATGTTAATGTTTTAAAACACTTTCTTCTCACATACATAAATAGACTTTGCTTTTCCAAATTATACAGTCGGTAAACCAAGGACCAAAAGCCATTACCCAAATTATTAGAACTCACACTTGAATAGCCAAACTTTTGTTACATTTAGCTACACAAAAAGAACATAATAGGAATGAATTTTTTCTTACCAGCTGATCACTCCAGACATGATAAACCTATTTAATATATCTATAGATTATTTAGAATTTTTCTATAAACACAATCCAATAGTATGCATTTCCTTTATGATTTTCTTCTTCAAAATATCTATTTTAAAGCTATCTGTTCTTTGAACATGTATCTCACTTGATTATCTATATGTATCTTTGCCTAATTATTTCCACTCTGAGTGGCCAGTATTCTTTCTTAAACACTTATTTCCCCTCTTTTTCTTTTACCTTTTTTTGTGGGGGAGGGACACCTGGTGGCACTCAGTTGTTACTCCTAACTCTGCTCAGAAATTACACCTGGCAGGCTTGGACATGAAATAGGATGCCAGGGATTGAAGCCAGGTTAGCCACATGCAAGACAAATGCCCTACCCACTGTGCTATCACTCTGGTCCCTCTAACAGCTTCCTAAGCAAGTTTTATTCAATAAAAAACTACCTTGAAAAATAATTGCTATCCTCACATAGTGTACATTTCTAAATACCCCGATACAAAGGCAAAGACCTAGATAGTAGTGGTAATAATTTCAAAATAATGTGTATATAGTCAATACCACTAAGTGTATAATTTAAGTGGTTGGAATTGAGAATTTAATGAGATAAATTTTTAATCTAACAACAAAATAAGTAAGAATTATTTTAAACTTTATTTAATTGGCCAAAAATATGACTCAATGAGTGATAGAGCAGGTGCCTCAGATGTGTAAAGGTTGAACTTTTGTTCTAACCACACACACACACACACACACACACACACACACACACACACACACACACACACAGTTACATAACAGGTGAGGTCTTTAAATAACAAAAATCTAGAGTCAACAAAATTATGTGGATTAAAAAAACTTAAGTAGCATTTTGGCTTCCTAATCAAGTTTATAGAGATATTTGCTCTTGTGAATTTACCTAAGTCCTCACAAGGCAAGGCCCATACACCACCACTGAGCTATGTCCCTGGCCCAAGTGAGCTATTCTGTAATAATTGTGTCTTTGGGGAAATTCTAAAGCTCTTATACAAATGAAGGAATATATAAAGCTTCTCCAAGTAAAATATCTATGGGAAAAGAACTTTGAAAAAATATAATTAAAATCTAAATCAAATTAGAAACTTATAAGAAGAGTAGAATCGAGATATTTCACCTCACAGCAAATATTCTTTGTCAATTGGGAAGTAATTAGTATTAAGTAATCTAAGTAATAAAGTGCAGAGTCATTTAAATTACTATTCTTTTCTCTTCTGAATAAACCACTCAAGAATACCTCTTGCAGTTATTAGCTGTCCTTTGCATCCCTACATGCAAGAGGAACTTTATCTTCTCACTTGATAATTGGTAGTATTAAATCTATTTTAGTGTCCCTCTACCTGTGAACGCATAGGGCCTATACTTCACTCTTTCTATGGACTATATTAGTTTATTATTTGCTATATTTGTTTTTTTTTCCCAAAAGGAAACTTACAGCACATTTATTTATCTCAGGTTAGTTTCCGACTATTGTCATAATAAAAAGAATTCCTTGTAAAGTTAAATTAGTCTTCAATAAACCTAAGGAACACATATAGATGTTCAATGGATAAGCTCATGATGACTTAGAATGAAGGGCTCAGTTCATGTTTCTCAGAGGAGCTTTTACTATATAATATATCGGGCTTCTGAGTTGGATCTGGTAGAAACAATATATTTGAGTTGGAGCAAAAGTTTAGTACTATAACTTGCCTTGCTCAAGGCCAACCCAGATTTGAACCCTGGTACTCCAGAGAGCCCCGTGATTGATTCCCGAGGGAAAAGCCAAGAGTAGTAGTCTTAGCACAGCTGGATATGGCCCCAAGAGAAAGAAAAGAAAAGAAAAGAAAAGAAAAGAAAAGAAAAGAAAAGAAAAGAAAAGAAAAAAGAAAAGAAAAGAAAAGAAGGAAAAGAAAGAAAAAAAGAAAAGAAAAGAAAAGAAATGGAAAGGAAAGAAAAGAAAGAACTTAAAAGGAAACTGAGCTAGTCAGGATTACAAACTTGGTTTCTGAGGAGTATTGGCAAGTTTAAGTAGATTTCAAAAAAGTCAGAGTTGGCTTAAAGGACCCCACAAATTCCAGTCAAGGACCCATTAAGGTATAATCCAAATGTTCTTCTTTCACAATTCTCTTGCAGTAGACACCAAAGAGGCAGTTTGGAAACACCCTGAAAGATCTGCTCTAGGAAAATGAGGTGCTTAAACTTCATTTTGTTTCAGAGTCACCTGCACCTACCTATTATGGGGAAATTTTATGGGGTGCACTCTATCTTGGAAGTTACATGGAAGCCACTGGGTGTGCCTCCTTTATTATTTTATTTTATTATTCATTTATTTTATTTTATTTTATTTTATTTTATTTTATTATTTTAGTTTATTTTTCTTTGGTCACACCTAGTGATGTTCAGGGCTTACTCCTGATTGCACTCCTGGTGACTTTGGGGGATGGTATTTTGCTCTGTTGCCTGCAAGGAAATCAGTGCAGCTTCCTTTTCCCTTTAATTTTTGGCATTCACAACACTTTTGGAGTTACCTGTTTCTGAATTTGGGATCTGTAATTTCTTTACAATGCCTCTCTCTGGAAAAATCCACTGTGTATCAGATTTTCTCTTCTTTTTCTCTCCTCTCTCAAATATTTTATTTTATTTTATTTTGTTTGTTTATTTTTGGGCCACACCCAGTGACGCTCAGGGGCTACTTCTGGCTATGCGCTGAGAAATCGCTCCTAGCTTGGGGGGATCACATGGGACACCAGGGGATTGAACCACCACGGCCTGTCCTAGGCTAGCGCAGGCAAAGCAAATGCTTTACTGCTTGAGCCACCACTCCGCCCCCCTCATATATTTTAAATAAAATTTCCATACATTACTACTTGTCTTATCTTCAATTTATATTCCACAGGAATAGACATGAGTCTGGGAAACTTGCAATCAGTTTAGAGATCAGTATTTTATTATCCAAACTCTGTTGTTTTTGTGGTTTTTTTGAGTCCTGGGTTTCCCAGGCAGTTCACTGACTAAACCGTTATGATGCTGAGCAAGAGGACAGTGATCCTTCACTACCTCTCATAACTATACACCCAGTCCTCTTTAGGGCTACACATCATCCTGTTGAAAACCTCTTCATAGTAGTTGTTACCAAGTGCCTGTAAGGATGAAAAATATGAGTTTCAAACACTTGCTTTAGGTCATTTACATAAATTCTGGAGACTGTATTTATATTTGTGTTTAATTACAATCTGCTGGAACCAGTGATAAAAGTGATAAAAGTATCCATTTCTTTCTAATATAGCTTGGCCTTATTAGTTAAAATATTTATCTATAGGGTTCTGAAGTGATAGCACTGTGGATAGGGTGTTTTTTTTGCTTATGGCTGAGCCCAGTCCAACTGTTGCACCAAATATGGTCCCCAGTAGTGTTCCTGAGCATAAAGCAAGGAGTAATCCCTGAGTACAGCAGGTTGTACTGTGGTCACAAAACTGACACTATCCAATTTTATGTATCAGAATTAATATACTGATAATTCATGTTATAAGACCTTAATAACACAGTGAGATAGCTAACACTGATATCTACAGATGAAAGCAAATCAATTTATGTATTCTATGTATTAGTATATAGTACAGGAGGAAGGAGTCAAACTCAACGTGTTGATTCTATTGCTGTAATTTATATCCATTAAACCAGTTTCACATATGAGTCAGTTGTTGTTATGTGTCAACATCAAGCAGTTTGGCTTCAGTAATCACACACTTGACCTTTGGCTTTACTGAAATGTGAATATTGTACATGGTATAATAAAACTAGAATTTTTTTCTAATTATATATTACAGATATTCCATATCAATTTGTTACTAATCGCTCTGTAATTCTATGCTGCAGCTCTATCGTTATATTGTTCCATGTTATTAAATTATATACCTCTATAAGATTGAGGTACATATTCTATGTTAACCACACTCATGCATTACAAATATATGAAAGGCCTTAGTATCAATTAACCAATAACTCTGGAAACAGATCTGAGTATTCTTTTTTTTTTTTTTAGTTCTTGGGCCACACCCGATGTTGCTCAGGGGTTACTCCTGGCTGTCTGCTCAGAAATAGCTCCTGGCAGGCATGGGGGACCAAGATTCGAACCAACCACCTTTGGTCCTGGATCGGCTGCTTGCAAGGCAAACACCGCTGTGCTATCTCTCCAGGCCCAGATCTGAGTATTCTTGAGGTCTGATTCCAAATCTGTACTGATGGTCATTAGGAAATGATTTAAGAGTCAAGAGTTTATCTGAGTGTTTATAGAACTCTTTATTAACAAAAGGCTGATAATTACTCTGCCATTTCTATAATAGTGGAGTTTGAGCTATGTTTTTTCGCCTGGAAAGAGAATGAAATGTTGTGAATTTTCAAATAGTGAAATATTTCTGTTAGTAAGGGAAATTCCCAGAACAAGACCGATGAAAACATGAAGAGGTCCATGAAATTAGGCCTTTGATATAGATAGTAGAGAGTTAATGGCACATAATATGTGCAGAGAATAAAGAATAGTGATCATTTGGGCAGACTTGAGTTTTAAAGATGAGATAGTGATTTGTATTTGGGAGCAGCGATTCTTCCAACTTTATTGTTCCCAATAACTGTTCTTTCTATGGCAAAGCCTAACAGATTTTTTTCAATGAGGACAGAGGAAGACAATTCTTTTTTATATCATGCTCCTCATAGGCACTGGTGATTTTCTGAAAGTTCATGTATTAAAGTTCATGTCTAAATATAACCATAAACTGAGATAAAATTATAGCTAATACTTTCAGTGTGTGGATGAGAATCACAGACCTTAGAAATATATTATTATATAGAGTATGGTTTAAATCTATATTTTATTTTGCATAAGGCCGTAGAATAAACCTCTTTCTTCTAGTGCTTAATGGGAGAACCCTAGATAATCCTGAGTTGGACATCCCTAATGACCCCATTACTATGAGCTCTTCTCACTCCACTGAGCATCAAATATACTGTAATTGACATAAAACTAAGAGTTTCTATAACTAATATATATTAAAAAGTAGTTAATAGTTAAAATTGATCTATAGACTTTAGAAACGATCTGAACATACATCTTGCCTCCTCGATTAAGTGAAGTGCCAGACAGATAGGAAAACTCACTTAGCAATAAGTTTCTTGGGAAGTACTGGAGAAATCATGATACAGACACAGTTGTATCTGTGTTATATTTAAATTGTAGTGTAGTTTATGGATTTTCTGGTGTGCTTAAGAGTAGACATGCCAGAATAACAATTGCAGGTCTAATGTTTTACGTGTTAAATAGCAAAGGTATATTAGAAGAGAGAAGAAAATTTCTACGTGAGAAGATTATTAGAAATAGAAAGGGTATAATGGCTGATGTGTAAAGGTAATATAGACATGAACTAATGGGTATATTTTTTTCTTACAATGAAGCAAAAATCTGTCTCCTTGTGACATGATAATTTTACATATTCTCTAGGAATTTTACTAGATTATTATATGAAAATATACAGCTTGGGAAACGCTTCTGACAACTTGTTAAGTTACAGTGTATAAGTGTATACCTTTGGTATAAGTTAACTTATCAGTTTTAGTGAGGACCTCAAAATAATTGCAGTCCTAGTGGCATAGAGCAGATAAGATCTGAATGTTAAGTAGTTATAGAGATGGAAAAAGGAGTGGGGTGGAGGGACAGGGACCTATGAAGGAGTCTCTCTTGTTTATTATGCAAGGATTTCTCTTTCATTTGCCCTATGATGGAGATAAAAAAAAAATAGGAGCCTGATAAGATTAACTGGCTCTATCCAGAAAAAGATAGATATCCTCAGGAAAAAGAAAGTTTTAAGAGGGACAAATAAAGTGATAAAAAATATGAAAGAGGACACTAAAATTCCAAGTTTTTTCCTTGCTAAGGAACTGCCAAAAATTTGAAAACCCAAGTAAAGGAAATTCTGATGTGCAATTTCTCTATTCCGCTTCACTGTCTTCTGAAGTTATTTTTGGGTAAGAGACAAAGAAAATAAACTCTAGTAGTGATTGGAATAAATTCTCCCTTTTATTCCATTGTATCTTGGATGAAGGACAGGTTCTCCAAGCAAGGTTTAGATGATCCAGAGGTTACTCTCAGCAATTCGCAGCCTCCTGGGTCAGACTGTATAAAGGTTCAATGCTTGGATCTACTGACTCAGCACCACTTTGGTTGACTCAGGACCACCAGGGTCAATTATGAAATTAACTTGGCTGTGTCTGGAGCTGTGAGCCAACATTGGAAATATTCTGGTCCCTGCCTTACTAGAGACTGACCATGAGCACATGCAGGAAAGGATGGAAACTCTGTCCCCTGTGCTACTTCATGGGCCCTTGACTTCTTTAATTTTCCCCTGCAGAGAATAAGTAGGTCTCAGTCTGAGGTGTGAAAGAAGTCCTGTGAAGGGAAGGCTGGCTCCTGTTCCCACATGTGTTTATTACTATATCATTTTGTCAGGAAAGCCTGATTTCCACACCCACCCATGTTCATCACACTAGCAGTATCATATATATGTACTCTGTTACCTTGAAATGTTTATATATATTATATAGTCCTTTCCTGTGTCACTTAACCTGCTAGATGCCACAGCCCTGAGTTTCCATTACAGATCACTCCCCTGCATCTGCATATAAAGGTCAATATCTTCTTCTACACATTTGTGATTTGGGATTTACAAAGTCTAACTATAATCTGAAGCCTGGTTTAGGGTTCAGTTTTTGGTGGGGACTCTGCTAGCCCAGCACAAATTCTAAATAAATTAACTTACTTTTTGTTTCTCTAAATGCATATCTGTCTCTTTCCCCAAGCAGGTAGCAGAGACCAGCACACAGAACATGTAGATCACATTTATCTCATTTGCAGTTTGCTTCATTTGTGAGGCGGCAGGATTTTTTGTGTCAATACTATTCAGGGACTCATGAAGACTTCATTGCAGATGGCCCAAGCCTTCATTGCAGCAACAGCATGTGAGTCAGGGGAAAATTCTTTATTTCAATTTCATCTTTCTTTATGTAAAATTCACCAACAACACATTGATTATTTCTACTTTATGCTTAATTTTAAAGGAACAGAGATAATGTGATTGTAATAATGTAAAGGTCCTGACTAAATAGAACTTGAAATGTCAACCTCTTTTTTATTGGCAATGACATAATTGATCAAATATTTGAGGATCAGTAGAGTATCATGTTTTATACATATTTGGAAAAAACTTCAAATGGTATTCAGTTTCTCTTTTGAAACAAATACTTATTGTATCTGCAAATTACCAAAGTTATCTCCAAAATCTTCATACAGAGTGTATGAAATAGTGTAAAATGTAAGGTAGTTGGACCCGGAGAGATAGCGCAGCGGCGTTTGCCTTGCAAGCAGCCGATCCAGGACCAAAGGTGGTTGGTTCGAATCCCGGTGTCCCATATGGTCCCCCGTGCCTGCCAGGAGCTATTTCTGAGCAGACAGCCAGGAGCAACCCCTGAGCACTGCAGGGTGTGGCCCCAAAAAACAAACAAACAAAAAAAAAAGTAAGGTATTTGCTTTACCTGAGACCAAATGCAGTTTGCTCCCCAGTATAACATGTGCTCCTCAAACACTACCAGACAACACTCCTGAGCACAGATACAGAAATAACAGCTAAACAATGCCAGGTGCTTATAAAGTCAAGATAGTTAAGGAAATATGGGTCTTTTAATCTAACTACTTTTCCCATAACTGTGAAAAAAAAAAGAAAACAAACTCTGTTACCAAGAAGTTATAAAAAGAAAAATATAAATAAACTATGCTTAATACCACAGACATTATTTGAATAAATGCTCTTGTGTTGCTTATACAATTCTGACCTAAGAACTTTTCACTTTCTCCTGTGCTGTTCTGAAATTAAACTTTCAGATTCTAACAACATATTATGTTCTGAAAATTGCATTTGATTATGTGTTCTAAATCCTATTAGACTGTAGTTTTGTAAGATATTAAGTCCTTTATCTATAGCCTCATATTAAAGATATTTATTTACTCATATTTAAAGCAGGTTATTTTTTTTAAATAACATTTTAACCTTGACAAGAAGCTTATATCAGGGATATAACCATTGCTGCAAATAAGCTAGATACCTTATCTTTTCAGATAAAATATTTAGTTGGGTTAATGTTCTTATTTTCTCATTATTAAAAGTGACTTATGAGACTCTCACAGAGATAGCACAGATATCTACTATAGAGATAATTCTCTGTTTAATTTTATAATACTTTATTCTCCCTTTTACCACACACATATATAAATTTTAGTACCCTTAGAAAATATACATGAATGAGCCAGAGGTGATGCAAGTGATAGGGCATTTGCCGTGCATGCACTAACCTAGGACGGACGGAGTTCAACCCCCATATGAGACATATGAGTGCATAGCCAGGAGCAACCCCTGAGCATCACCAGGTATGGCCCCAAAAGCAATTGACATATATATACACATAGATACATACATGAAACAATAGTCATGCCATGATTGTTGCAACAATAAACATTCAGAAGTCACTTGTTTTCAAAAGTAGTCATTTGGGGGGGGGCAAAGGGATTCTCCTAAGTTATTGTAATAAAATCTGTAACATCTATTGTAAGATTTAACAAAGCTGAAATCTGTTTTATTAAATGACTTCAGATAATATGCTTGATTCTAATTTTAGAAATGTTGTAAGAGGGCTGGATAGATTGTAAAAGGGTTTAGATCTTTGTGTAAGGTCCCACTAACTCTATTTCAATTTCCTGGCATCACATATAGTCCCCTCCAAGTACTTCCAGGAATCACTCTTGAGTACAGAACCAGAAATAGCAGCTCAAGAACTCCAGAAAATGCCTCGCATACCTCTTTCAAATATTTGAAAGTATGCTATATATTTAAAGCATTCATATACAAAATACCTAAATTAATGTAAAGACTACATAGCAGAATGTTGCTACAATATTCTCATTTTTGAAGGGGGTCATACCTGGCAATGCTCAGTAGTTCCTCCTGGCTCTACACTCAGAAATCACTCCCGGCAGCTCAGGGGACCATATGAGATGCTGGGGTTCGAACCACTACTGTTCTTCCGCATGCAAGGCAAACATCCTACCCCCATGCGATCTCTTCGGTCCCACAATATTCTCTTTGTATATACATATTTTACTGTTTTTTGTTTGTTTGTTTGTTTTGGGGTTCACACCTGGTGGTGCTTAGGAGTTACTCCTAGATTTGCACTCAGAAATCACTTCTGGCTTGGGGGTACCATAAGGGATTATGGGGATCAAACCACATCTATCCTGGGTTAGCCTCATGCAAGGCAAATGCCCTACCATTGTGCTACCACTCCAGCCCCTTACTGAAATATTTTAAGAAAAGACATATTGAGATAATAGATTAATACTCCTACTAAAGATTTCACTCACCTTCTGGAGCCCTGTTTTTCTTTTCTCTTATGCAATATTTCTTGACTATAAATGTTCTTAATTGAACTAATTTATGGCAATTATATTCTGTGGTTTTAGTATTACTCTTGGGTTAGATCAAGGTTAAGCCTTGTGTATTTTTAATGTTTGAAATTTATTTAGAAATTTATAGAGTGCCCTTATCCTTTCCTCTGATATCCTCTACTTACGTTTTCGTTAAATATCTGTGCTCTGAACAACATCACCTATGACACTTCTGTTTCATCAACATTACCCCAGAATGCTCATAAAGCCAAGGTCAAATAGAAGTGACTTCCATCTATTTTAAAATGGGGAATTCTTTAGGTAAATTGTTTACACTGAGAACCAAGAGAAAATAGAAGAAAAACCTTAGCTCTCATAAAATAGAAGGATCTGCCTTGCTAATGTTCTGCACTACTGAGGCTGCTTAGTCTCTAAACTATATTACAGCAGAGATGGCCCATTAGAGCAAACTGTCTATATCATCTTATAAACGACTCATCCAAATTGTCTAGTAATTTTTTTCTGTTTATTATTCTCACCTCATGTCACCATAGCTTCTCTGTTTCTGACCAATATGCAATGTAATGTTGTAATGGTGCCATAAACTGTAGGCACTATAATTTGCCAATGGATCTATATTTATATCAGTAATTTATTAATACTGCTTGTTTGAACCCTAGTGAACACAAAGCCAGGTCCAGAGCAATGTAAAATTAGGCTAATAATGACTTTTATTTTGGAAGATATCAGTCCTCATTTACAAAATTAATCTTCAATAAATTATGCTTAATTGTCATAGTTAATTATGATATACATAGTTATATGTATATATGTTATATTGTTGGGGTGAGGGGATCAGTCCCCTTTTCATGCAAATTTGCAAAGGGTGATTTATTTATCTGGTGCCAAGGTGACACCAGGGGTCAGTGCTCAGGGATGAACTCCAGAGCAAAGACCCCGACCAGTGGTCCTCAATCTTTTTAAACAGGGGCCAGTTTACTGTCCCTCAGATCATTGGCGAGCCGGACTATAGTAAAAACAAAAACTATGAACAAATTCCTCTGCAAACTGCATCTATCTTATTTTGAAGTGAAGAAGCAAAACTGGAACAAATACAATATGTGGCCCGCAGGCCATATTTTGAAGACCCCTACGAGTATTTTTATAGAGCACTTTTCCTAAGAGACAGCACATGTCATGGAAGTAGTATTCCATTTGTTACATATTACTTAGGTATACAGACAACTCAGTTAAAAGGAAGAGATATTTAGCAAACAAAGAAACAATCGTTAAAGCCTAACAGACCACCACTAAAAGTTACACAAAGAGACAATCGCTAAAGTTTAACAGACCACAACTAAAAGTTACATTTTGATCCTACAGAAAGATATATGTATATATACATATATATACATACATACATATATATATATGTATATATATATACATATATATATATATATATATGGTTTTTGGTCCACACCTGGCGTTGCTCAGGGGTTACTTCTGGTTGTCTGCTCAGAAATAGCTCCTGGCAGGCACGGGGACCATATGGGACACCGGGATTCGAACCAACCACCTTTGGTCCTGGATTGGCTGCTTGCAAGGCAAAGGCCGCTGTGCTATCTCTCCGGGCCCCTACAGAAAGATATTAAACTTAAGGTTACATTTCTTTACCTTAAAGGCTGGAGGTGGGGGTGGCCGCCTTACTTCACCTTACTAAAAGTTTTGCAAGAAAAGATAACAGAAAGCATGAGCAAATTGGGCGTTTACTGCCCTCCTTGAGTAGAGCCCAATTCTTATCTCTTTTGGCCAATGCTAGCCTATGGCTCTGAAGGTTACGAAACAGGACGTCTTGTAAGCTTAGGGAAACTTCAAACTTAAACTATATGCATTTATAAAAAGCAAAAACTTCTTGTCCCTTTCAATATGTATATGTATATACATAGTTGCATGTATATCCTATGTATACAAACCAGTATAATAAAAATGTTTTATTTTATTCAAGGTAAGCAAATTTATTTTGATCGAACATTATACTATGGACTAATGAAACATCAAGATAATTAAAAGATAGTCTTGTCTTTTCAAGAGCTTTCAATACTATTCTATGAACAGAACATTGACTGATTACTTACATGTGTTATTTTCTAAGAATTTATTCATAGTAGTTCAATCATATAAACAATCTTAAAACATGCATATGATGATCTCACTTCCATAGATGAAAAAGAGTTCCATTAATTAAAAATAAATATTTCCCAACTACTGGGCAGGCATATTTCACAGAGATCAAGAGCACATGGTTTGCATGCATAGGATCCCACTTTTACTAGAGAGTACCACATGTCTCCCCAGGATATCCATGTGCTATTCTCTCAGTCACTGCGGTGTTCTGCCAGGAATATATAGCCCAGGATGCCCCAGCTGTCTGTCAGATGTGGCCCTAGGAGTGCTGATTCACTGCGTGGCTGAACTGCCTGCCTGCTCTATATCACCAAAAGGCAGAAATAGCATCCTATTCTCTGGCCATCACACTGAATTACCAGTCCTTCTTGGTCAAGTATCACTAGAAGTGTCCCATGACCACCCTGATCACTGCAAAGCTAAATATTTCACCCAAAGCTTTAGTATTGAGCTAAGTGTTCCCGGCTTAAGGGACTTGTCTTTATTCCTTTCCTAGCATATCAGCAGAAAGGCAACTCCCAATAGTTCCAAGGGTCAGGTATTATAAATTAACAAATAAGCAAACTATAAACAAGCTGTTCAGTTCCCACAAATTGCCCTATAAATCTGATTGTCCCCCATAAATGCAAGCCAATGTTCTTGATGACTATAATCTAGCATACCGTATTTTCGGGCGTTTAAGATGATTGGGCTTATAAGACAACCCCCTAATTTTACAGTTAAAACATAGGTTTAGGCCTATATTTGCTGTATAAGACAGAATGTTCCTGTGCTGCAACTGTATCTTCCACAGTGAGCCAATCACAACAAGCAAAGGTTCAAAGGTTATATTGTAATAGACTTCCTCTCTGACTCTGGCCAGTCCGAGCAGGCTTTTCACAGTGTAGATTCAGGTCCAGATCATTGTCAAATTTGCATGCATAAAAAGCCTGCTTGGATTGGCTGAGTTAGAGAGGCGGTCTGAGCAGCCTGGCAGTGATTAGTGCAGGATCGAGTTGGAAAATTTGTTTTGTGGCAATATTCAGACAATTTTCGTTTAGCGGCATATTGAAACATTTTCGGGATATACTCAACGTATAAGATGACCCCCGATTTTCGCTTGACTTTGTTTTGTTTCAAAAGTCGTCTTATGCGCCGGAAAATATGGTAACTATTAAGTAGGTTATTTTGCTTTTGTAATTTGCTTTGCTGATCATTTACCCTTTGCTCATGTGGTCTTTTACCATTATACCAATAGTCAGACTAGGATGTGCTTTTTGCCTTTATAAACTCATCCCTGAATAAATGTCCTTGGTGCCTCGAGTTCTATGGGACTCTAATTTACTCTTACACTGGTCTCCCATGTACTATATTAAAGACTCCAAATCAGCCTCTCTGAGTTGTGCTCATCTGTCATGAAACTCTCTAATAATAGTAATTGTCTAAGATTCCAACTTTTCTAGAAATCTAAGGAAGATATGTGCTATGGGGTAGCATAGAGAGACTCGAAGTTCAGCAAGAGTTTAAAATTTTGAGTTTTATTAGTTGGTGACTGCATTGTGTCTCAGACCCAAATAATGCAGCCCTGATTATAGTTTTTCTAAGTCTTTAAAGAATGCACATTCTCCTAGAGCAGGTGTGCTCAAGCAGATAAGCAGGATACAATGTTACCATAGTGGAGAACATGACTACAATTGCAAGGTTATTTTAGCTGCTAATAATCAGAAAAGAGCCCTGTCTTCAGTTGTAATAAGTTAGTTTCAATGTCAATAGATATAAAAGAGTCTCTGCTGTGACCTTGGAGCTTGGTTTATTACTTAACCCAGAGGTTACTGAGCAACTCCCTTGGATTTGTTAATCTCTGGTCAAAAGCACAGACACGTGTAGAATTTTCTATTGAGTTTTAAAAGCATATTTAGTGGTGGTATGGGCACAAGATATGGGCACAGTGTGTTAAGCATTCCAGCACAAGGTATCTTAGAAGGTCACAAGAGGGAGGTACTAGGGTATAGCAGATGGCCCTTGAGGATTAGAAAGGGATGACTGCATGTGTTTCCAAATGCTGGTTTCATGCAGTGTACATGCAGTCAGTGAAGGAGTAACTACCATTTGGAAAACATGATTTAAAGTTAAGCATTGGAGAACAATATGGGCATTGTGAGAATTACTAATCCAAGAACACATAGGATAGAGCATAGGTATAGGATAAGAGTGAGATTGAGATTAATGCTACTTGGCCTGTTAATGCCTTGCTCAGAGTTATAGTAAAAGAGACCAGATTCCCTCTCCCCCTAGCCCTTGTACCTGTGTTACCAATGAAACAAGGTCTTCTCCTTGCCATACCACAGGGGTCTCAAACTCAATTTACCTGGGGGCCGGAGGAAGCAAAGTCGGGGTGAGGCAGGGCCGAATAAGGGATTTCGCTTACCAAATATTCGCAATAAAAAGTCGCATTAGTAAGAAAAAAATTGCATTAAACATTTCCATACCTCGAACGGAACTGCTCGGGTTATGCGAATATTTAATGCGATTTTTTTTCTTACTAATGCAATTTTTATTGCGATTATTCAGTAAGCAAATAATCGCGAATACAGTGATATTTGAAGGCCGAACAGGCTACAAAATGTTGTACGGAGGGCCGCAAATGGCCTGCGGACCGTGAGTTTGAGACCCCCTGCCATACCAGGACCCTCCCAAGGGCTGCCTGGAGGGTACAGGTCATATCTTTACAAACTACTAGGATGTGGGCTAGGGTGAATGAAGTCAAAGGGGCTTTGGGATAGTTAAGGAATTGCGCCTTTTTCTGTTTTCACTCTTGAATGCTTTTGAATTGTAACAGTTGTGTGAACCAATGAAATGTTTGAAGTTTGAAATCTTATTATCATATGGGTTTCTAAGGCTATGGGTCCGCTGTTGAATCTGCTGCTTCAGGAGACGGTGGACCCCAGAGCAAAGGAGGAATAAACCTCACACCGCTGATTACATTCTCTGAAAGTTATTGGTCTTTATTTGAGAGGGTTGGCTTTCTCAGACCCATTAATTGACCCTTTTAACCAGAGATTATGAAAACCAAGACAGACAAGAACTGTTAGGGTATGAAGATCCTACCTACAAAAACATAGCACAGTGATCTTGTCCACAAACTTGGAAATTAAAGAAAGCCAGGACAAGATGGCCGGAAATCACTGAAAAACAGTTTGGGAAAGACTCAGGAACAAGATTTCAGACCAGGAATGTGGACATTGAACAGAATGACAGAGGAATAAGACCTAGTCAACATATAGTGGAGATGATTAGATCCTATGGGACAAGACTTAGGTAGTTGTACATGGGACTGGCAGAAATGGGACCTTATGAATGATGTTGTATGTTGGTAAAGGAGAGGCCTGTACTATGGGGGAAGGAAGCAGACTCACTTGCTTAAACTGTACAATAAACTAACTTATTTTATGCATATCTTTCATACAATTCTTAAGAACACACTAGCCCAGGGAAAAACACATCTGTAAAAACTCCATCACCTCTGCAAATTCTACTTATATACCAGTGCATTATTTGGATTTTCTTTCAATAACCACTTTTTAGGTGAAACAATACTCAATATATTTTCAGTCAAGTAACGCCTTAATAATGTGGACTGAGAGTAAGTTATTTTTCTTTGCAAAGCTGCCCAAAGGCAGGAATGTCATTGAGATGCAAAAATTTGAGACCCTTTGAGATGCAGAAATCATAGTCCCTGGGCTTTGACTAAAACCCTAAAAGGAGAGGCTAAAACAACAGAAACCAAGACTTATAAGAATCTGAAAAGAATCTATCAACCTTTCTAAGCTCTAGCCTTTGAGAAAACCCTAGCAACATGCTGTGGCATTCAAGCAGTTTGGGGTCTAAAACTAACTTTCAAAGTCAAGTCAAGCATATTCCCCATCTTGGAGGATGCCTGAATCTCAGTTTCTCTATTTAGGATGTACAATCCACTCTGTCCCTTCCAAAAAATAGCATCTCTCAGAGCATCATGTTCCTTTCTTTCTTTCCCCCATATTTTCCAACTAAACTTAGCTATTCACTATTGATCTTCATGAACTAGTTTGCTTCATGGATAGACAAGAAATCATATTTACAGAGAAAAAATAGACTTTAAATTTCTGTAGAGTACAATTTATCACTCCAACTTGAGGCCCAAGAAATCCAGTGATGGGACAAGTTCCTGTGCTATGAAGATAAGGTGGAACTTAGGTGCAGTCTGTTGGCTGCAGTCTGTTGGTGGGGTTCTCTCCTCTTCCTAAAATAGTACTTCCCTTACTCCTCACTTCATCTAAGTCAGGCAGTTCGTTACGGAAGGGACCCCCATGGCAATGAGTTATTAGCTGCAATAAATATTTTGGGGACATATTAAAACCAAGAGATGAAATTTGAAAATTTTAAATCTAGTCACTAACACTGAAGCTACTTTATCCTTACTTATTTGTAGACGCAGCAATGAAAGCCTGAATAGAGAAGCTCCGGAAGAAAGGAAGGGCAAGAATACCATCAATTGCTCCCAACCCTTCCCCTTAGCAAACACCATATAGAAGGTGGGTCTTATCTCTTACTCAGGTAGAAATTCTCACATGAGAAGCTTGGGAGAAAATCTTTATAAAGCAGTTTGGGACAGAGAAGATGCATTGATGTGTGTTGCCTGCCCATGCACACATGTCACCCACACACATATTTTGTCTGCATGCACATATTGACCACATCTCCCTTCCTGAGATGTGTACTTTGTTACTTTTATGTTGGATTATGTACTAGAGTGTGCTCTTTGCCTTTGTAGAAGACCACATTCTTTCTTGGTAATGTTATTCTCCTCTCTCTCTCTCTCTCTCTCTCTCTCTCTCTCTCTCTCTCTCTCTCTCTCTCACTCTCTCTCTCTCTCTCTCTCTCTCTCCATCATTAGTCTGTCAGTTCCATGGGCTGCTATCTTTCTCCTTCCCACTTGACATAAGTCACTCTGGGAACTCTCACTGCTATGTAATCTCTTTTTCTTTTTTGCTTAACCAGTGATGGAAATAAACTATAATATTTGTTATAAATAATACTCAAGTAGAATACAGTCTTAAAACTAATGTAGTAAGTTTCAGCTTGTCCTTACCTGAAATACTCTATGCACTATTCATTTAAATTCTTAAGGTATTTCACTTGAAATAAAAAAAAAACAGGCATTTTTAACCATTAAAAACAAACTCTTATTTAATTTATTAGAAAATATTCAAATGCATTTGGAATAAATTTTCCTGTATTGAGGGAGAATATTATAGAGATCATATCACTGCTTCTAAGATTTCTTTCTAGCCCTCTTTTTGGTATTTAAACTGAATGAAATATTCTTCCTTAAAACTTAGTAAATATATACATATATTATCTATCATATAACAATATTGATAAATGTCATTTTTTTTTCTCCTGGATATTTTTACAGGGTCTAAATTGAATCTGTATAGTGCTTTAGCTGGATTGTCATTTTTGAGGAATTTTAAGTCTTTTAATTCATGAACAGGGATGAGTGTCCATGGTCTTCTGTCTCTTTGTATTTCAGTAATGTGTTACATTTTTGTATATATTTTAATTATATTAAAATACAATATAATATATTATAATTCTCTGTATATTATAATATATTGTAACTCCACCCTGGATTTAGGTGTAGCTACCTGAGACCCACCCATTTCTGGGAAGGGTCTTGGGAACCAGATATTATGTGTGACCTTACCTGCAAGACCCCGCCCATTCCTGGGAGGGGTCTTGGTAAAGGTAGATAAGCCTTTGAGCCAGGGGATTAGGGACTTCTGCCCTGCTGGGCTCTCTGGCTTTTGGGTCTTTGCATGGAGGTCAAAGGAAGATGGCTGAAAGGAGTTAAGATGCAGGGCCAAGAATAACTAGTGCTTAAAAGGTTATGAGTAGGCCACACACATGTGGTGGATAGGGTATGAATAAAGCTGATGCTTCCTGATGCCTGCCTGCCTGTGAGTGAGTTCAATACCCGTCACTTTCTTGAACCCCAGACCCGCTGGTAGATGGCAGTTGGGGAATGAAGCCACGTGGCCGGGGCCTAAGGACAAAGGCCTCCATCCTTCACCATCCATCTCCATCCAGCTCCATCCTTAATTATTTGATTCAACAATATATGAATATAGTATAATATTTTACAAATATGTAATATTCATATATATGTTATATATATTTTTGTATAAGCAATTCACCTTTTTGTTAAGTTAATTCCCAGATACTTGATTTTCTGAGGCATTATTATGAATTAGAGAACTTTGTGAGTCTACTAATGCTTTGTCAATCTTGCTTATTCTTTCAAAAGATAAACTCTTGTTTTATTTGTTATTTGGATTTTCATTTTAGTTTCCATTTCATTTGTTTATTTTATTATTTATTTAAGCATGCTGTAGGTTCCTTTTGTTGTTCTTTTTCAAGATGTTTAAACTGTCCAGTTAGGTTATTTATTTGGTTCTTTTCTTGCTTCCTAATAAATGTTTTTACTCTATGATCTTTCTACTTAACACTATCTTTGCTGTGTCCCATGCTTTCTGGTAATCAATATCTTCATTCTTTGTTTTTAGGATTCCCTGCAATCTCTTTTATTTTCCTTTTGACACATTAGTTGTTCAGTTTCCCTTTGACACACTAATTTGTTCAGTAATTAATAAATTATTTAATTTCCAAGTAGTTTTTCTTCCATTTTAGTTTATGATTAATATTTACTTTCAAGGCTTCATTATCTGAGAGGACAGTTGATGCACTTTCTACTCTCTTGTTTTATATGTTTTATTACCAGCTATCTGTCTTTCTTGGAGAGTGTCCCATATACAAAATGTGTAGTCTATTTCTACGAGTTAAAGAACCCTATAAATGTTTGCTAGACCCAGATCTCCCATTTTTTCCCTTCAAGGTCAGTGTTTTTTTTTTTTTTTTTTTGTGGTTTTTGGGTCACACCCGGCAGTGCTCAGGGGATATTCCTGGCTCCAGGCTCAGAAATTGCTCCTGGCAGGCACGGGGGACCATATGGGGCGCCGGGATTCGAACCGATGACCTCCTGCATGAAAGGCAAATGCCTTACCTCCATGCTATCTCTCCGGCCCCAAGGTCAGTGTTTCTTAGTTGAACTTTTGTCTATATTATCTATTCTGTAGCAATAGAGACATATTAAAAGCCTCCTTCAACTATTGTGTTATTGCCAATGTCTTCTTTATGTCTTCTAGTAATTGTTTTAAATATTTTGATTAATTATTGGAAGCTATGTGTTTAAGAGTGTAATTTCTTCTTGGTATATGGAACTGTTGATTATTAAGTAATGATATTTCCTGTCCCATATGGCTTTTAAAAATTCAAAGTCTATGCTGATATAAGTATAGTGTAGTCTATGTTAATATGAGTATATAAGTTTGATGTAAGTATAAAAGTCCTGGTCTTGGGGCCGGCGAGGTGGCGCTAGAGATAAGGTGTCTGCCTTGCAAGCACTAGCCAAGGAAAGATCTTGACCGCGGTTCGATCCCCCGGTGTCCCATATGGTCCCCCCAAGCCAGGGGCAATTTCTGAGCGCTTAGCCAGGAGTAACCCCTGAGCATCAAATGGGTGTGGCCCGAAAAACAAAAACAAAAAAACAAAAACAAAAAAAAAAGTCCTGGTCTATTTTTAAGGAAATTTTTTTCTGCAATATTGTTTTTCAGTCTTTGACTTTGATTTGTGTCTACGCTAATTGTTCAGGTGTGTGTCTTGTAAGCACCTTAGGGAGCTGGGTTCAGTTTTCTGCTCTATTTTATCTCTTTGTCTCAAAATTGGTGAGTTCAGACTATTGACATAGACTGAGATTATAGACATAAATGATTTTATTACCATTATTTTGTAGAAGCTCTGAGTGAGTGTGATGTTTGTCTTATTTTTTAAAGAGATTTCTGTAGTAATTCTTACAAAACTGATTTAGAGACTATGAAATTCCTAAATTTATGCTTGTTCAAGAAACTGCATTTTCCTTTAGATATGAATGTAACCTTGTTGGTAAAAAATTACTAGTGGAATATTTATTTAATTCAAAATTTTTGCTATATTTTATCATTTTCTTTAGTTAGATAGAGTCCTGAAGATATATATCTTTTGAAATGTATGTATTTTTATTTGTATGTGTATTCATTTATTGATGTAGCTATTTTCAATTTTGTCCATGGCTTTGTCACTTTGATTACAATGTGCCTGGGAATTTTTCTATTTGGATCTATTTTGGCTGGGTACCTTAGAGCCTCTTGAATCAAGTTGTATGTTCTCAGACTTGAGAAAATTTTCAGTTTAATTTCTTTAACTACTGGTCTTTCATCAGTACACTTTAGCAATTCTTTAAAAATGGATGTAGCTATTTTAGAATATATTGCCCTTTAGTATAATATTTCATCAATTGTTGAGCATAGGAATATAGGGGAGGTTTATAAAATTTTAGAGGCATTTTAACTGAGTTTAAACTCCTGCTCAGTTATTAGCAAGATGTGTAATTTGAGATAAATAACTTCAACTCTTTAATACTCAACTTCTTCTACCTGACAGTGTGAGCATTCAGATTTCCAAAGATAATGTCAATCTAAATAAATACTTAGAATAGCCCCAACTATAAAGTTGTTTACAATATCTTTCTTTTCATTATTCTTTGCTTTACTTAACTTTTTCAGTATAATTATAGTATTTCAGTTTTAAGACTATTCAACGACATGAAACCCTTGAATTCCCTCAAACTAACCCACTGGCAAAGAACATATAAATTCCAATGTGTTGTTTGCATACTCAGAATCTAAAAGTTATCTGGTTTCACAAAGTCCTGGGGATAGCCTCAAGAAATGTTTGGAGAAGAGAAAATTTTCTGGGGCTAGCTATTCTTCATATAATCAAAGGAGATTTCTGTGTGTGATATGGGCAGAGAGAAAGCAAGGAATATAAAGTTCAAGCAGTTTCTATGATCTACTAAAACAGAACCAGCAGCTTATCTGAGAACATATACCTTTAAAAGATCATATATTAGGTTAGCCAAGTAGAATGATTTTGTTGATCTCTACTAATCTAGCTCTGGGTTGTAAATGAAGGGGATTAGGTTTGGAAAGATACAGCAAGTTTTCATTTTTTAATAAGATGTGGGACAATGTGAAAAAACAACTCCTATAAAGTGCTATCAAAACTAACATCAAAAACAGTAATCCTGCCAAGCAATGCAGAGATAAAATATATAAATGTATATTTTATACCTGAAGATGGCTTATTTATGATAGGCACATAAAATTATTTATCACATTCATTAACAAGGAAATACAAGTAAAAAAATTAACTAATACCAAAAAGAATGGCATATACTAAAGAGACTGAAAACAACCAGTTTTAACAAGGAAGTGGTGAAAAGAAAATCCTTTTTCACTTTGGTGGGAATGTTGTCTAGTGTCTAGTTCAAACTCTACAAAAAAGTGTATAGAGATTCCTAAAAAAAAGTCGACTAAAACTACATAATTTGGTGATTCTACTTCTTTACAACCCTCAAAACATTAATTTGATGCATATATGTACATCATTGTTCAGCATAGTACTAAGTACTATAAACAGGATATTGGGAAACAAATATCTAGAACTGGAGCAACAGCACCATGGGTAAGGTGCTTGCTTTGCATGTGGTCAATGCAGGGATACCTAGATTCTCATATGGTAACCCAAACCTTGCGAGAATGATCCCCAAGTGCAGATCTAGGAGTAAACCATGAGAACCACTAAGAATGGTTCTCCCAAAACAACAAACAAAACTAACCCAAATGTCCAATGCTAAATGAATATAGAATGACATTTTTTACAAATGTCATTTAAAAGGAACTTATATATAAAGGAACACTATACAATCTTAAGATGAAATTTTGAAGTACATTGCGATGTAGATGAAATTAGAGAGTATCATGTTGAACAAAGTAAAGAAGGACAAGAACAAATATCAGAGGATCTCACTCATCAGAAATATATATATATATTTATATATAAAGATAAAAATTATATATAAAATATAAATTATATATAAATATAAATATTCATATATAAATATAAAAGTAGAGAATAAAGAGCATTTAAAATGACATATTCTTTATTACAAATCTCATATTACTAAGAAATGAAGGGGAGGTGATGAGAAAGAAAAGAACTCAGATGTTTCATGGGAAATTAATGAAGCGTCTTGGGTACTTTCATATGAGTGGTTGTAATAACTGTACATTAATACCATAAAAAAGAACACTATTATAATCATGTTAGCTAAACTAGAATAAAATAAAATAACTTAATTAAATAGCCAAAATTAATTTAAAAAAATTGCATTCTTAAATTATCCTGCTCAAATTATTATCTAATCGTTTCTACAACCTAAAGTGTTCCCGTATCACAGATAATCCAAAATTTCCCACTTGATATAAAGAAACATTGTGGAAGAAGAATACCCCAAGACAATAAATGAAGGCCTGGAGAACTAATTCTAATAGAATGTTTGCTACGATGTGAGGAGGATGCTTAGGTTAGAGAAGGGATCTTTATGATAATGATAGTGGGAAGTGATCACTCTAAACAAGAACTGTGTGCTTAAAGTAGGTAAAGTAATATGCATCATACCCTTTCACTAAAAGTATTGAAAAAAGGGAGTACCAAAAAGAAAAATAAAGGAAGAAAAGAAAAAAAAATGTGTCATTTAGACAGCTTGGGCAGTGGGAGGGAACCTGGGGACCTCGATGAAAGGAAGTAGACACTGGTAAAGAGATGGGTGCCTGAAAATTGTACACTAAAACAATCGCGAGTAACTTTATGTCTCACCATAATTCAATAAATTAAAAAAATTTATTAAAAATGGCAAAAGAGGGGCCGGAGAGATAGCATGGAGGTAAGGCGTTTGCCTTTCATGCAGAAGGTCGTTGGTTCGAATCCCAGCATCCCACATGGTCTCCCGGGCCTGTCAGGAGCGATTTCTGAGCATCGAGCCAGGAGTAATCCCTGAGCACTGCAGGGTGTGACCCAAAAATGCAAAAAAAAAAAAAAAAAAAAAGGCAAAAGACTTTGAACTTGAACAAATACTCAATGAAGTTATATAAACATACTATAAACACATGAAAAGATGCTTAACATCTAATCATATGGGAGATATACTAGAAACTATAATGTAAATAGAAACTAATAAATATTAGCTGTAATTTTTATCCTACTAGAACTAAAATAAATATTGATAATAAAAAGAAAAATTTCTCAATTTAAGTCCATCATTTATCTGCCTTTCTGCATACCTCAACATAGTTCTTCATTCTTTTCTGGATTCAATTAATGAAAAACTATTTTACTTCTGATAAATTATTACCTTTTCAGGTCCCAGACAGTTTTATATTGAAATATGCCTTTTTGATTTTGAAAGTGCTAATATTTTTGCTTTTGCTTGGGAGATGTTTTCACTTATTTGTGTTTACTTTTTTTTTTTTACTTTTTTTTTTTACTTTTTTTTATTTCTTTAGGCAGCTAAAGTATTACCTTTTTTTTTATTCTCTTTTTTCTTAAATTATCTTTATTTAAACACTGTGATTACAAATATAATTGTAGTTGTATGATTACAGTCATGTAAAGAACACCCCCCTTCACCAGTGCAGGATTCCCACCAACAATTTCCCCTCATTCTCTTAACCAATTATTCAACACAGATAAAAAATTTATGTGTGTGACTGGAAGAGTGGCGCAGGGTGTCTGCCTTGAACACGCTAGCCTAGGATGGACCACAGTTTGATTCCCTCCCTCCCCTCGGTGTCCTATATGGTCCCCCAAACCAGGAACAATTTTTAAGTGCATAGCTAGAAGTAACTCCTGAGAGTCACCGGGTGTGGCCCAACCCCACCCCAAATTTATGTGTTGTTTGCTTTCTAATTTTTGATGTAGATTTTTTAGAAAATAATGATCAAGTATATCCATATTATATATGTTAAATGTATGTAATCAATGACAATTACATACTATATACAATAAAAAGCAAAAAAAATACTACTACTGTTTAAAATAATTTTATGTGCTAGCATTTAATCTGCAATAAATTAATGTTTTATTTGGATTCAAAATTAATACCTATATTGGTAACAATATAATTTTATGATGCAGATTATTGACATAAATATAACCATTAGCTACCTCAATTTTTTGTATTGGGAAACACTAGCAACATGCAGCTCAGCTTAAAGAATGTAAAGAAACAGGAACACATGGCATTAATTGCTTCTTATGGCATCAACAGCTAATGTGTTCAGATTCAACCATCACTCATTTCTGGAAAAAAAGCACCATAGAAGGCAGAACAGCAATTGTAGATATGTAGTAAGAAAGAGCTAGGAACTAAACTGAATGGACTGGTTGGATATGACAAAATCTGAGTATTTTCTGACATTTAATATCATTATTGGTTGAGGGAAGTCAGGAGAAATCACATTATGATTTTATAATACCTGCTAAGGAGATTTCAATTACTTCCCACAAACAGTTTTCCGGTAGCTTTTATACTCAAGAATATTTTCAAACATTCTTAATTCGATTTTACAAGGTTTTATGAATTCTCAATAATTTTAATCTCCTAATTGTCATGTATTCACAAGTAAATGCAAGATCTAAGTTTGTGACTTTTCAAGAGAGATCTGAAAAGGTTTCTAATTATGGCTCTCTCAATATCACTGGAAGTGGTAGAGTAGATTGTATTTGGTCAATGAAAATTGGTCTTTGCATGTCAGAAAAATCTTTCTATGACAGAAAAAAGACAAAAAATCTTATTTCAACTAGATTAATAAAAATATTTATTATATACTTGTACAATTTAAAGAATGCAATAGCAGAAAGCCTGGAATGCAAATCAAGGGAATAAAAAATTATAAATTAAAAGCGGGAGTAATAAATTTCATTTTTCTTTGGCCTTGTGATCTCTCTACTTTATTCTTCTGAAACAAATCCTTTTCTTTCTGTATATACTAATTTTTTATACCTATTTTTAAATTTTTAATTGAACAAAGACCGAGACCAGTGACCCCAATTCACATTGTGGATTAACAAGACATCTAAACCATTGCCAAATCTCAAAGGAAAAAAATATGGTTTATTTTTATCAGGGTAGACTGCTCAGATTTTGCAAATAGGTTGTAATGTGTAGCATTCAGAACTTAATATAATAAAAATAGATGTGCATGATATTTCTAAAAAATAAAATTTAATTGAGTGTCCTGTGTTCTATGTAATCAATTCTTTATCTTTAGAATGTTGTAGATAGTGTGGTAGGGCAAATGGGAAAAAAAATGTGGGCTTGCATTTCAGCTGATTATGACAGAAAATTCTCAAGAGGGAGAAGCAAGCTTAATATGTACTGAATTAATGTAAAAGCATCTAAGATAATCAATGATAGAAAACTTTGTTTCTTATGGAAAGGGGATGATTATAGAAATTATGTTCACTGAATATAACATTTGTTCATATGGTAAGAAATAACAAGAAATAACAAATTGTTAAACTAAGTTAATTCTGTAATTGGAAATATAAATATAAATGAAGATACAGATAGATAGAGTCTAACAATTTACAAGCTGGATTGAAAGAAACCATCATTAGTGTGGTTGACTATGACTTCATTCCAGAAATATTACCTAGAAGCCTAAGTAACTACAATTTCAATGTACATATTATTTCTTTAAATTTAAATAAACATTCTGAGAGGTAACATTATCATTATATATGGAAATTGAGTATGTTCAAAGAGTTCTATCTACGGCAAAAAGAAAGGAACAGAAAGAATATGAAGTCAAGGCTGCCTGAAGCCAGTGTTTCCACAATTCTGTATTTTTTCTGCACATTGTTGTTTTACACAGACACATCAGCATTATTTCAGCTGCCACTAAGGATTGCAATAGTTCCTCTGTTGGGAACTTAAATCAGCAGCTGCATTTTTATGTGATGAAAGACCTAGAAACCACTTCCATATGGAGCACAAGTAAGAGTGTTTGGCTTCTGCCCAATATTTTCTCCAGAAATGCTTTCCAATATTCCCATCTGTGTTCTAATCCTAAATGAGCTTAGTACTGGTTGAGGTATCGTCTATGCTGTTGAGAATAACAACTGATGCATACTCTATGCATATTCATGAGTGGAATTATAGCAATGCATGAATGCTCTACATTAGTGCCTGATAAACAACATCCACTTCCTCTTTTTGGGGGAGTTGTTGTATAAAATAAAGGAAGGTGGATTTAGAAAGCTCAACCACTAATCAAAGATAATTACACCATTGCTGTTCCAAACATTTATCTGAGTTCCTGTTAGGCAAGCAGAAGCGCTTTTAACTTGCTGTCTTAAGAAAAGCTTTATAAAAAGTGTAACAAGTCTGATAGTGGAATCTTTGTAATCAAAGATGCTCTATTTGAATTGAAAATATAGAAAAAATTTAAATTCAAAATTGGTAAATATTTTCTTTTAAAATGTTAAATAAATAATTAACAAATAAATGAGCTAAGTAAATGTTTTAAAATAAAGGCAATATCCTGTAAATATAGACATATTTGAGTAAAATGAGAGCAAGCTTGTGAAGCTTCCATGAAAGATTTCTTTGAGAACAAATCATATATTTAAAAGCTAATTTTTTTCACTACAACATTGTCAGAAGAAAAATGATAAATTCAATTATGGTCTTTAATTGTGTCATGACCTGAGTTAATATAGATCATAAAACTAGTCATAACTTTCAACAATAATAGTTATTAATATTGTTGAGTACTGTCAGGGTATTGAAGGATGATACAATGATGATCAATATATCAACTACTCCTTTCCCACATGAATTTTCTGTTATATTTATATATTTAATAGAAAAATCAAACAATATATGTAATAAAAATGTTGAAGTCTGAATAGTAAGAAAAATATGGAGAATTAGCTGAAAGAATAAAGAGTATTCTAGTAATAATACTATATGCCAAAAGAGAATCACCTGCTTAGAAAATGAAAAAAAGACTGTACACATCTAGTTCAGAAAGTGAGAAGTTTGTAGAAAGGTAGTTGCTAGATCACACAAATCTTTATAGATAAACTTATAGACTTATTGTGTTTTATTCCAATAGTTAAAAATAATTTGATAAATATGTATGTATGTATGTATGTATGTATGTATGTATTTATTTATTTATTTATATTTAGGTTTTAGGGCCACACCTAGAAGTACTCAAGGGTTACTCCTGGCTCTGTGCTCAGAAATTGTTCCTGGCAGGCTCAAAAGATATGGGATGCCGTGAATCAAACCTGACTCATTCCTGGGTTGGCCACATGCAAGGCCCTACCATGTGTTATCTCTCAGGCACCAGAGAAATCTGGTTTGGATGTTAGAGGTCATATTAATAGGAAAAAGTATAGCGATATTTTAAAGATCATCCTGGATACAAAATGGGCAGAGGAAGTAATATGACCATATAGACACTTCTTAGTATTCTACTGACATAGTCTTTTTTAGGAGCTCTTATTCTTTGGGTTCAAAATTAAGAAAAAAGTATATGAATGGATAGTTAAGATGCACAATTGAGTGAAAATGGTAACAAATGAGATTTGAAAGCTAAGAAAAGAGGGAATCAAGGCATTATTTCTAAGTCTGTAACTTGCAGAAACAGATGAAGTATAGAGCAAAAACAGGCTGAGGAGAGTAGGTGGGAGGGAAGAGGACAAGGTGAGAGGGAACCTGGAGACATTGGGGAAGAAAATGTGCTCTGGTAAAGGTAAAAGTCATACATTGTAACTCAACCATTAAAAACTTTATTTTGAAAAAAAAAGAAAACTATATTATGAACAAGCTTGTTACCATGATATTTAAATGAAAAAAAGAAAAAAGAGAGAAAATAGAAAACACCTATCAAAAATTTGCACTCTCATTTTATAACATAATATTACTGCAAATCCAATGCTTGTAACTACTTTATGACAGCAGAGCATGGGGAAATAATATGTCTTATATGTTAAAGAGGTTATAAAGATAAATGATTTCTTTATTGCATCTTCATCACACAATGAATAATAAACAAAATATGCTAGATATGCTAGATGTGAAGTCATTAAAAGCAGGATAAATACCCAAATTACTCTGGATTGTAACATGAAGAAATAATTATTGTTGCATCAAATTAATGTATACGTAAAATAACTCTTACTACTATAATTTAATAATACAAATTAACTTATTATTCACAAATATAAACAATGCTGGGAGGCAAATTTTATAGAGCATGGAGTTAAATAGAAGAATTAAATAGAAGAATATAATTTGGAATATACATATATATATATGAGGCATCTTGACAAAGCAAAAGAAAAAAGACTACACATTCAAACTTCAGTTTCCATCTATAATCAACATGAGGGAAAATATGCAGCAAAATTAACAACAGCAAAGAAGTTAATAAAGCAGTTTCTGATTCAGGCTTACTTGTTGGAATAGCAGACAAGGACTATAACATTATTCCAAATAAATGTTAAGAATTTATGGACAGGGACCAGCGAGGTAGCACTAGAGGTAAGGTGTCTGCCTTGCAAATGCTAGCCAAAGAAGGACTGCGGTTCGATCCCCCGGCGTCCCATATGGTCACCCCAAGCCAGGGGCAATTTCTGAGCACTTAGGAGTAACCCCTGAGCATCAAATGGGTGTGGCCCGAAAAACTAAAAAAAAATTATGGACAAAGTTACAATGCATATATAGTTATTCCAGTGATTATATATAAATATGATAACTACTGGTGCAAATATTCATATGATAACTACTGAGAAAGCCAGTGATGCTGGCATGACTGAGAGACATAACTGTTCAAACCTGAGTTCCTTATTCTGGTACTCAGTGTTTGGCAGTACTAAAGATCCAATAAAGGATTATATCTGGGGGGCACAGTGCTGTCAAATGTCAAAATCAGGACCTTACATGTGCAAGGCATGCACTCTATCATTTTAAGCCCCTATATCTATAAAATTTGAAATAAAATAATATAAAAGCATAGTGTACAATTAAATATCAGATTGAATATCCATTAAGTAAAAGAAGTGTTATAAACTAAAAAACAGAACCATTATATATGTTGATTATAAAAGACAGAGATAAGGAAAAGAATCACATCCAAGTGATTTACAGCATTGAGCCATTGAAAATATATAGTTGGAAAAATATTTGCAGAAGATGAAAAGATAGGGTAGAAAAGTATTTGCAGGAAAAAAAGTGTTTATAATATTATATAGACAATTATACAGTGTACCCTTTGCTCTTCTTTGAAGAGCAGAGTATTTTTATTTTCTATCTTAAAACTGCCCAATCAATTAATTTAAATATTCAGTCTATAAAGTTTAAAAAGTAATAGAAGAAATAATTCAAATAAATAATGAAATAGAGAAATTCCAAAGGTAGATGATGAATGTATGGAAATAGCTATATTGGCTGTTAAATACGTATGTGTATTTTTTAACCTTTCAAGTCATTTGCATATATTACTTTAAGAATAACAAAACTTGAGTTATGTGAATTAAAATGTATGAAAGCAAAATTTTATGAAATTCATTTTTTAAAATTGATTTACCAATATATATTCATGGAATAAATCTACTAACTACATAGTGAAACAAAATAATCTTCACCCTGCAGTTATACATTGAAATGAATTTATGTACAATTTGATGATGAGAAACAAGTAGCATGAAGCATAAATTGGAGCCTTGGGCTTTAATAGAGGGGTGAAAATTAAATATGCTTATAAATAAAAATATAAAAAAATACCAAATTGAACTAAAATATTAGGCAGCCACAAAATGAAAGATGCAAGAATAAAGTAATTCTTGTTTCTTTATTTTACTGGACATGGGAATATTGATAGTTTATATACCTCCAATATAATATGGATATTACATATAATTTTATATATATCCAATTTAATTAATTTTTGTACCCGTTAAGGGATTTGTGTATGTGAGAAAGTTTCTATTGCTAGAATCAAGCAAAAGTCTTGTCTTCATAGATATTATCATTCATACAGTATTTTTCAAGTATACATGAAATATTTAAAATTTGCCACAGCTTAGAACCTAATAATTATTTAAGATCATTTGAAAAAATTAATATCACATGAATAAGTAGATGTGATAAAATGCTATTCATATAAAATTAATTTATAAAGACAAATATATCACGTTTAGGAGTAAAATAAATAAAATGCCACACATACTTCTAATAACTAATTAGCTTTAATTTGTAATGAAAATTATAAAAATAAAAACTAATTGTATCTTGTTGAGATAACTACAATGTAATTTTAGAGAATTACAAAGCATGCAAAACTAAAGGATAGAACCAAATCATTAAAAAAAAAAAACAAAAAAGATAAGCATAAAATTTTTAAACTCTTGCTTTGCATGTAGCCAACATTGGTTTAGTCTCCAAACACCTTGTATGGTCCCCTGAGTTTTTCTAGGAGTGAACCTTATGTGCTTCTGGGTGTGTGCCCCAAACATATATAAATATATAGAGATATAGATATATGGATATTGACTGAATTTTGGTTTTTGAGGAGTGAGGCCATACCTGACAGCATTAAGAACTTACTTCAGTGTTCTTCAACTACTCTGCTGCTGCACAGTAGTGTGCCGTGAAATACTATCTGCTATGCCATGGGAAAAATTCCAATTCCATCCATAACATGCAACTTTGGCTCACAAATAGACCAATCATTAGAATCTAATCATGATTGGTCTATTTGTGGGCTAAAGCTGCATGTTACAGACTAAAAATGGCTCCAATGTCACTGTTACAGTGAAAGAAAGAGACAGCAGTAGATCGCTAAGCACCCATGGATCTGGGCTCTGGAGGATTATCGTGGACTCAGCACAGAAGAGCGCTGACTGATGCATCTAGATGGAGACATGCGCAAGAGAGTGCTGAATGTGATGGACAACAACTATCTGGAGGAGACACACACAGTCAAGTACTGAGTGACAGTAGACAGGAGCAGATACTGCAGTGATGAACAACTTTTTGAAAAGGAAAGAACTGGACTCTGAACAAAATTCGGAGCCAGAGAGCCCAACTATGAATGGGAATCATAAGAAAGCAAAGATGGTTAGCTCAAGCAAATTCTCTGGCACAGGCAATGTAGCGAAAGCTATATTTCATTTGGATTTACTTTCACTGGAGATGCAAAGAAACCAACTCCACTGTGCATGGTGTGTGGTGAAAAGCTATCTAACAGTGCTATGATTCCAAGTAAACTTAAGTGCCATCTCCAAAAGAAACACCCTTTGCTTCAAAATAAAAATATAAACCTTTTTGTTCGCCAATGTGAAAACAGGGAAAAACAGGCAACCTTCTTGGGAAAAACCACAAAGGTAAATGAAAGAGCTCTTAAAGCTCGGCATCAAGTTGCTGAACTTATAACTAGGTCAAAAAAGTTGCACACTGTGGCAGAGACATTAGTACTTTCCGCTTGCAAAGTTATTGTAGAGGAGATGCTCGGATGAGAGGATGTAGAGGAGATGCAGGTAAGGAAATAGCCAAAGTCTTTCTCCCAGACAACAAAATTTTCAGACGTATTCATGACATGTCTGCAGACATCGGAAGTGTGGTTTTGGAAAATATCCCTATCAGTGAGAAATTTGCATTGCAACATAATGAGTCTACTGATATCAGTGGACACGCTTAACTCTTGGCCAATGTGAGTTTTGTGGATGGTAATGCAATTAGAGAAAACTTTTTTTTTTTTCAAGGCATTGTCAGAAAAAAAACATCAGGAGAAGAAATTTTTCTGGTCACATCAGAATACCTTGAACAAGGAGGACTTAATTGGGAAAACTGCACAAGTGCCTGCACCAATGAGCTGCACCACGGTTGGGCACAGCAAAGGCTTTGTAAGCAGAGTGACAGATAGAAAACCAGATGTTATTGTTGCATGTTGCTTTAAACACCGTGAGGCCCTCGTAGCCAAGACTTTACTAGCAGACCTAGATTCTGTGTTGGATGATGTTGTGCGCATGGTAAACTTTGTGAAGTCACGACCTGTGAAAAGTTGCATGCTTGCAGCTTTGCGTGAGGAGATGGGAGCGAAGCATAAAACCTTGCTGTTTCATACAGAGGTCCTGTGGTTGTCACGTGACAAGGTCTTAGTTCGTGTGTATGAGCTGCAAGAGGAACTTAAAGTGTTTCTAACAAATGAGAGGTCAGATTACACAAAGTTGCTTGCAAGGGATGAGTGGTGTGCAAGGCTGGCATACCTAGCAGATCTTTTTCATCTGAATGAACTGAACACACGAATGCAACTCAGAAATGAAAACCTGCTTACAAGTACAGATAAAATAAATGGATTCCGTTCAAAGGTGCAACTCTGGCATCAACACACGGAAAGTGGCAGTCTTGAAATGTTCACACTCACCAAACTCACAGTGCTGCACTGCATGAGATAATAGTTAAACATTTAAAAACTCCTGAGAAGTTGTCACTTTATTTCTCTTCAGTCTCCACTGAATGCCTTGACTGGTTTAGGAACCCTTATAACTCAGCATCAGTTGGTGGAAAGGACATGACTGTACGGGAGCAGGAGCAACTAACTGAACTGAGAAAAAAATCATGGTTTCAAGTTAAGATTTCATGATTGTCTTTGGACAGTTTTTGGTTGGATACTGCCAAGGAGTTCCCCATTCTGGCAAACAAAGCTATTTTGATATTGCTCCGATTTTCTACTACATATCTGTGTAAGATGACCTTTTCAAGTCTGATTGCTATAAAAACTAGACAGAGAGACTGAGAGCTGTTGACTAAGAGCTACATGTGTGTCTTTCTTCGATTCCTGCCATAATATCAGTTTTGTGTTCAGCCAAACAGGCCCAGGTTTCGCACTGAGTAAGTGGAACAGAAATATGGACAATTATAAAAAGCTTTTTTATTTCATAATAACATATAATAAAGTATATATAATATATAATAAAGTAATTATAAAATAAATTTTTGTGTTTATTTGATTCCTATTTAAGAGAATTATTTTATATATAGTCAATATAGGTACAGAGTTAAATTTTTTTTTTTTTTTTTTTTTTTTTTTTTTGGTTTTTGGGCCACACCCGGCGGTGCTCAGGGTTACTCCTGGCTATCTGCTCAGAAATAGCTCCTGGCAGGCACGGGGGACCATATGGGACACCGGGATTCGAACCAACCACCTTTGGTCCTGGATCGGCTGCTTGCAAGGCAAACACCGCTGTGCTATCTCTCCGGGCCCTTTTTTAGCATTTTCTAATGGTGGTTTCCTTGTGATTTTTTTCATGAAAAAAAGTGTGCCTTTGCGCAAAAAATGGTTGAAAAACACTGCCTTAGATTATTCATCTTTGTGCAAACATCAGAGTAGATAAACAAGCTATCTGCCTAAATAAATGATATAGCCTATAATAATAAATACTTAAGAGATCCATTGATACTTAAAGGACCACTAAGTGCCAATTGACTGCAATAGCTATTATTATTGATGCCCACCTAGGTTATTTTCTATACCTATGGTCTAACTTTAAATTATTCCAGCTACATTGGAGAAGCTCTTTGTGAAAGTAGAGATTTCTCTTTAGCACACACAAAGAAGGGAAGTGCATCAAAAGAGAACATGGGCTTCTCCTGAGAGTATAAAGCAAGCAAAGATACATAGAGACAAGCAGCAAGATAAATATTAAAGGGAAAGGACAGTCTTGAAATTCAAGTAATATTAATTTCTCTTTATATATATGTCTATATATCTATGTATATATAGTTTATTTGTATATATAGTATATTTTTCTAGCCTACTCTCTAAATTTCAAGGTCCTTGAAAAACAAAAGTTAATTCTGTTGAAATAGTTTGTTTTTGGAGCCATGGTTTATTAGCTGCATAAGAAATTCCCCCTTGTTTTTGTTTTGTTTTGGTTTTGAGACATATCCAGTGGTGCTCAGAGGTTACATCTATCTCTGTACTTAGAAATAACTCTTGGTGATGTTTGGAGAGCCAGATGGGATGCTAGGGATCAAACTAATTTGGCCATGTGCAAAGCAAGCACCATACCTACTGTATTATATTTCTAGCCTGAAATTTATTATGTTTTAAATAAAATACATAATGAACTCACAAGTGCTCAGTTATGGTACATTTGCATCTTTTTAGGTGTATACTATAGAACATTTTTAATTCTTTGTCTTTAACATTATTGATTTTATGTTACTACATAAAAATACTACAATTTTCTGTCTTAAAACAGTAAAGTTATTTTCTCAGATCCTGTGGCTCAGAAGTCTGATGTAATGTCTCTTACTTGGCCTAGTTCCTGAGTAGTTAAATTTGAATTCAATCAATACTGTTAAGAATAACTAAGAGAAAAATATTTCAATTACTTGAGTAATTACTCTCTTCCAAGTTCTATGCTGACCATTTTATATACATCATAACATTTCAATAGGATTCAAATTCAATCCCAAGAAATCAGAGATATGGTATGGAGTTAGGCACTTTTGCATGGCTAACTCTAATGTAATTGCAAATGCTGTTCATGATCTCTTGAACACTCCAGAAGTGATCACAGAGCACAGAGTCAGAAGTATCACTCTAAGTATTACTCCGTGAGCTCACCTCCCAAAAACCCAAACCAAATCTAACAAACTTAATTCTGTGATCTCTGAAACCAAACTTTGTTGCTATCTTTATTATCTTATGATTTTTTTCAACTTCTTTTCTATCAAGAGACCTATTACACCCCTTTTTACAATTTCTCAGACTTTCTTTTTCATTAATATCTCTATTTAAACACCTTGATTACAAATATGATCGTAGTTGGGTTTCAGTCATGCACAGAACACCCCCCTTCACCAGTGCAACATTCCCATTACTAATGTCCCAAATTTCCCTACTCCCCACTCCACTTTCAAGTAAGTATTCAGGTTAACTTAGTAAATTAAAAGGTGGTTGCATTGCTTTATATTCAATTGACTTATTTACTCATGAACAATGCTGGTAAATTGATTAATTATAAGGTTCTATCTCTAGTTGGACTGGAGAGATGGCTCCAATACAAAAACTAAAAAAAAAAAAATACAAAAAATCTCCCCAAAATTCAATTACTAGTAAGTATTATGAGTAGAAGTTAAATTTTTCTACTTAATTTCAATATTGCATGCCATCTTCTTAATACTATTAATTTGTAATCTGAAATTTACTGGATTCTGTTTTACCCATCCTTAGCATTTCCCTAAGTGTTAAACATGGTGCTCCATAGAAAATGAGCAATCAAAAAGTAAATGTTGATTAGAACTTAGGAGACTTGTACTTCATAGAAAAATTTTTTTTTTTTTTTTTGGTTTTTGGGCCATACCCTGTGAGGCTCAGGGGTTACTCCTGGCTATACGCTCAGAAGTTGCTCCTGGCTTCTTGGGGGACCATATGGGATGCCGGGGGATCGAACCGCGGTCCGTCCTAGGTTAGCGCAGGCAAGGCAGGCACCTTACCTCCAGCGCCACCGCCCGGCCTATAGAAATTTATCTTAAAAAGAAAGGAATCTGGAATGCTTACATAATTTATTTTCATAGTCTGTCTTAAGTTGGAGAATTCATTCCAACAAAGATGATGTGTAATACATTTATTAAGTAGATGATTGGCATAGATTTTTAGAAATATCATGAAAACCTCCATTTACAAAACTTTGAACTTTGTCAAAAATTCACAATGTCTTCAATAGGAACTTGACTTTTATTATTCAAATTATAACTGTATCTTCCTACAATATTTTTCTGTTGTTAAGCATAAAACAATCACCCTAAAATAAAAGCTTTAGCATAAATTCTTGTGTTAAAAGAAATTCATCCAACTACAGGATTTACTTCACCTAGCTTCTGTAACTTTTTTAGAGAATGGCTTTGAAATTCTTCCTACTTAGCTAAGTAGGCATATTTGGGTGCGGTGAGCTGTTTATAGAAGCCATTTCAATTATGCAAGAGTATAAACTACTTTAGAATTACATTGTAAACAGCATTTTTCGTCTGTATTGCAATTATATGTTGAATGCAGAATCAAATCAGAGTATAAAAATCCCAAAGACTGCTGGCAGGAAAATAAAAGAGGTCTGATTCTCTAAACAAGGGGCAGTTCCCAGCAGCTGGCTTGGCTTCCCATCAACCACTCAGTTAAATTCTTGCTACACAGCAAATTGCAGAGACATTAACTGTGAGTGGCCTATGTATGGAAAAACCCTTACATTGCATATGTTCATGAGTCAGTCTTTTCTTCACTCTTTTTTTAATTTTAACAACTTTATTACATACATGATTGTGTTTGGGTTTCAGTCATGTAAAGAACACCACCCATCACCAGTGCAACATTCCCACCACCAATGTCCCAAATCTCCCTCCTCCCCACCCAACCCCTGCCTGTACTCTAGACAGGCTTTCTATTTCCCTCGTACATTCTCATTATTAGGGTAGTTCATAATGTAGTTATTTCTATAACTAAACTCATCCCTGTTTGTGGTGAGCTTCATGAGGTGAGCTGTAACTTCCAGCTCTTTTCTCTTTTGTGTCTGAAAGTTTTTCATTTTTATTAAAATCCATAGATGAGTGAGACCATTCTGTGTCTTTCTCTCTCTGACTTATTTCACTCAGCATAATAAATTCCATGTACATCCATGTATAGGAAAATTTCATGACTTCATCTCTCCTGACAGCTGCATAATATTCCATTGTGTATATGTACCACAGTTTCTTTAGCCATTCATCTGTTGAAGGGTCACTCTTACATTTAACCTTAAAGAACAAAAGTGGGGCAGAGGAGGCAGCAGCAATGTTATGGCTAAAATCATGTGTGTCAGATTAGCATAGAATGAAGGTGAATGGGCATGGCCCACACACACCTGAACTATGGAAAGAACCACAATTGTCTTTAACATTACCAGGATCCAAGCCTCTACCAGAGAAGACCTACCACTGCTTTGGCATTGACTTTCTCCAAAAAGTACTCCCAACACCCAGGCGACTCAGCAACAGTCTGCATGCAGGGCAGAACGCTCTGCATTTAATGATATGCTGAAACTAGAGGATGCTCCACATCAGCCTGACATCGACGAAAGAAATGCACAGAATCCAGAGTCTTTAAATATAAAAGTCTGATACCTACTATAGCTAAAGTGTGAAAAAGTTTCACCGGGACCTTGAGAATGACTGGAGTTGGATAGACTGGTATGCTTGGAACCCAGACCCTGTCTTATGCCAATAAATTTCTGGGGTGAGGCCTTCTTGTAATTAGACCAGGGTTTTTTTTTCCATTTTCTCCATTTTTCTGGACCTCTGCAAACATTGGCGATTGCCACTATCACACCTTTAGTATGTATTTTTACTCTTATCCTTTAAGGAAAAAAATACAACTTACTGAACTTAAAAACAAATAACTGTAGTAGAATGCCTGTCTCGAATACAGGCAGGGTATGGGAAGGGGGGAGGGGGTAATGTTGCACTGGTGAAGGGGGGTGTTCTGGTTATGACTGTAACCCAAATATGATCATGTTACTTAAATAAAATATATTTAATTAAAAATTGCCAAAAAAAAAAGAATGAAGGTATATAATTCAGCCACATAAATGAGTACAGACAAATGACTTCACATCTTAGCTTTCTTATCTGCCCAAGAGGAACGATATCAACGAGTACTCTCTAAAGCAGGGGTCTTCAAACTACGGCCCACGGGCCACATATGTGGCCCGCAGAGGAGTCTGATCTGACCCACCAGCAGTGAGCGCTGTTTGGTTGCCAAGATACCTGCCAGCATATACACTCAGTGTCACGGTTTCTCAGGGATGACGTCAACTGCCTCCGCCCACGTCATGTTGTGTGCTGGGAGGGTGGGCGTGAGGGCGGTGTTGAGAGGGACACTGATGCACCCTTGCACCTGGCGCTTGGCACGTGCATTGCTGAAGATGTCACTGGAGGGTGCCGGATGCTGCATGGCGAGGACTACCACATGTGGGTGACTATATGATGTAAAAAGGTGCCTGCTCCACCCCCAGGCAACGTGATGTCTGTGTGCTGTGCCTGCCTGTCAGTGAGGTTTTCCTCCACTCCCTCCACTGCCAAAGTTCAGTCAAAAGTTCCATAGAAATAAATTTTTGCCAGATGGGGGTTCTGCCCGATTGGGCTGTGGGTGACTCATATGAAAATTCCCCTTTGAGGGTGGTGAGGCGTTCAGTGCTGAAATCAAAGTTAGGGGGTGGGCAGTGGTTGGGAGGTTAGGGGTTTGGTGCTGAATTGCACATGTGGAAAATTAGGGGTTCAATGCTGAAGCATTTTAAAGGGGTTACATTAAAATTTTATATGCATTTTGAAATTCCTTTTCAGTGTTCATATGCTGATTCCTAACATATCAATTTGGGGATTATATAGGGAGATATAACTGAACTATCAGTGACTGAGCTGGTCTGCTTAGAAAATCCTGCAAGGGGTAAGTGTTCACATCAGGAACTAATGGGGGTTCATACACTGTGTGTATATATACACACATATTTGTATTTCAGTAATATTAGTTTGGAATCCCTAGGAAACAATGATGTCAAGAAAAAGAAAAATTGACAGCGAGTGTAGGATATTCAAAGAACAGTGGACTTATGATTACTTTTTTTATGCAGTACAAAGATATGTCTGATATGCCAGAATATAGTTGCTGCGTTCAAAGAATACAATTTGCGAATCCACTATCAAAGTCAACCTAAAGATAAACATGATTGTTTGATTGGAGAAGTGAGAAAAGATAAAATATTACAACTGAAACATACACTGATGACTCAGCAAAATACTTTTGTAAAGCAGAAGCAGTTAAATACTTCCTCACTGCGGGCAAGTTTTCAAGTTGCCAAGCTAATAGTGCACAATGGCAAACCATTTGTGGAGGGAGAATTTGTTAAAGAATGCCTTATTTCTGTTGCCAAAGAGATGTGTCCAGAGAAGGCCGATTTATTTAGTACAGTGAGCCTTTCAGGAGTTACAATGACACGAAGGATTGAAAAAATGGGAGAAAATTTGCTGCATCATTTGCAAAACTCTGCAAAGAAACTTTGCTATTTTTCCTTGGCCCTTGATGAAAGCAATGATGTTCGTGATTCTGCCCAATTTCTCATTTATATGCGTGGGACAAATGAGTATTTTGAAGTCACAGGAAGAGCTTGCTGCACTGCAAAGTATCAAAGGTACAACCACAGGAGTGGATATATTTGAAAAGGTTTGCCAAACTGTGAATGGTTTGGAGCTGGACTGGGTTAAACTAGTCAGTGTAACAACTGATGGTGCTCCTAGCATGGGTGGGGTCTAAGAGAGGAGTAATTGCTCACATTACACAAGAGATGGACAAACATAACCATCCTCATCCAATTGCCATACACTGCCTCATCCACCAACAAGCGCTGTGTTGTAAATCACCGAAATGGGACTCTGTTATGAGAATTGTGGTATCTTGTGTTAATTACATTAGAACGCATGCACTAAACCACAGACAATTCCAGGAATTTCTATCTGAGGTAAATGTTGCCCATGAAGATGTTCTGTACCACACAGAAGTCCATTTGCTGAGTAGAGGGAGAGTTTTGAAACATTTCTGACTTACTTCTGCAGATTACAGCTTTTCTACTTTCAAAAAACCAAGAAGTACCAGAGCTCAATGATGCAGAATGGAAATGGCACCTTGCCTTTCTGACAGATATAACAGAGCTACTCAACAGTTTCAATCTGCAACTTCAAGGCAAGGGGAAGCTCATCTTGTGATATGGCATCGCATGTGAAAGCATTTGAAGTAAAATTAGGCCTTCTCATCAAACAAGTACAGGAGGAAAACATCAGTCATCTCCCAACAACTCAAAACCTGTCAGCGGACAAACTATTGGTTGCATTCCCAAAGGAAACATGTCTGGCTTCACTAGAATTGTTGCAAAAGGAGTTTCAATTTAGATTCAAAGAGCTTCATCTCCATGAACAGGACATAGTTTTATTGTAACACATTTTCTGTTCAGATTAAAAATGTCCTTACAATTTACCAAATGGAACTGGCTGAACTGCAGAATTGTGACTCTCTGAAAGATGCATTTAAGTCAAGTAACCTTTTGAATTTCTATGCATCTCTCTCCTCTGAGACATATCCAAATATCTGGAACCATGCACTCAAAATGGTAACCATCCTTGGTAGCACTTATGCCTGTGAACAGACTTTTTCAAGAATGAAACATCTGAAATCTCCAACCAGATCAAGATTAACTGATGCCCACTTGCATCACTTGTTACAGATGGCAGTGACAAATATGGAACCGGACATTGACCATCTCATTAGCCAAAAGCAGGCCCACAGTTCCCATTGAAATACTGGTGCATGATCTGTTTATTTATAAATGGTTTTCATTTTATTTATATAAGATATGTGCAGTGTGAGTAGGAATTAGTAGTTCATATAGTCCAGCCCTCCAGCTCTCTAAGGGACCGTAATCTGGCCCCCACTTTAAAAAGTATGAAGACTCCTTCTCTAAAGATTAGGATAGGTGCAAAGAAATCTTATATGTGAAAGGATCATTTGATCTCAGCTAAAAAGCATAATTCTTCAGAAAATATATACTACTCTTAAAAAAGGCTTCTGTTAGTTAACACCTTATTTTATTCCTTTACAAAGACTTCCACTCTTTGCCCCCCTTCCCTTCACACAAGGATTTTGAAATTAAAAACCCACTTTGACTGTATTAGCTTCATTCAGATACTTTTGTCTATTATTGGACCACCACCATTACCCCTGCAAGGGGTGGATTAAAGGAAATAAAAGTTGTTGGTTTTGGTAGGCTCTCTCTCTCCATAAGTTTAAATGTTGGGACTGGAAAGATAGCACAGCAGTAGGGTGTTTGCCTTGCACACAGCCAGCCGACCCAGGATGGATGATGGTTTGATTCCAGTTATCACATATGGTCCCCCAAACCTGCCCGGAGTGATTACCACAGAGCCAGAAATAACCAGAGTGCCACCGTGTGTCCCAAAAATAAAAAATAAAGTTTGAAAACTCCCCAAACCACACGCATTTCTCCCTCTCAAGCCTGGTCTGGTTTATTTCCTTCGGCGACCCCTGCTCTAGAATATTTTTTTTTTATGTGTTGAATTATAGCGTGGAGCCTCACAAATTTTCAAATGGTAGAATGAGGAGCTGCATGGAAGTCTCCAGAGAAATTTCTTGGGGGGGGGGTGGGGGATGGCACAACCAACAGTGCTTAGTGTTTACTCCTTGCTCTGTGCTCAGAAATTATTCCTGGCTCTGAGGACCGCATGGGATGCTGGAGATCGAACCTGTGTCTGTCCTGGGTCAGCTATATGCAAGGCAAGCGCCCTACTGATGTACTACTACTCCAGCACATCCAAAGAAATTTATATAATTGGTGTATGGATAATTTTGGAAGACAACAGAAAAGACAAAGTTTTTAGTATCAACACAAGATCATAGAATGTCAGGCTTGTCATCAGAAGAGATTCACGCAGAAGTCTTTCTGTTTATATCTGTCTAGAGAAACAGTCCCCAAAAAAGAAATGCCCAGTACTTCATAAAAGTATTGTATATCAGAGTATACATAACAGAAAAGGCTAACTGGCTCCTACTTTTCCAGAACAGTAAACTCCCTGCTAATTGTGGAAACACATGGCTAAGGTGAGCAGTACAATATTTTTTATATAATAAACCCTAAATGAAAATGATATTTCTGTTTCTGGAATTCATGAAGTAAATTGACAGCAACTTTAGATGGTGTCAAAATGATAATTAACTGGTTGTCACACGTTGCTTTCTTATCTGGCTCATGTTTGCGTGGAATAACCCTAATGTTTGGACATTAGAGAATATGTCAACTTCTGTTCCTTTGACAAATGCATAAATATGTTTATGTTTGAATGAATATATGCTCATGTACCATATAGTTCATTTCAAAGTATTTCCCAAATTTGAAGTTATATGTTTGTTTTTTTTAATACCTTCATTTTCATCTATTTGCTTCAAATTCTAACTTAATGCAATAATTTGTGTTTCAAAACTCTTGTTAAAGATCGTTTTTTTTAATATAATTTTTATTTTGATCATAGTGTCTTACATATTGTTGACAATAACATTTTAGGTACATATTTACATAAAATCAGGGGGGATTCCCATCACCAAATTTTCCACCCTACCCCTCCGTTTTTGTCCAACCTCTCATTTCCTCTTCCCTCACCCCCAGGGCAGCTAGAATATGTGGTCCCCTCTGTATCCAACCTCCTACTTAGTAGTCTTGCACCTGTTTGGTCTCGATGCCTCCCTTATCTCCCCCTCTAACTGTAGGCAGGACTAGCTAGTTCAAGTTGCGTGGTTTTGCCTGAAGAAGAGAAGATAAATAAACTGGGGTAAGAGTCTAATACTCCCAAAATGGGCGGAATCCTTCTAGAGGCTCTCATCATCGATTTGGGAGATGAAGGAGAGAAAGAAGGTGAAACACTCCACCAGTACCAAAAAAAGTGTCAATTATCCGGTGAGGACTCCAGCTATATCGATAAGCACCACAAAAAACAGACGAAAAACAAAGCTAAAAACAAACAAACAAACAAACAAATAAACCAAAAACATGCCATGGTCTTGAAATAAGAAACATGGCATAGCACATAACGAAAGAAAAGAAAAGAAAAGAAAAAAATAAGTATAATTGGGGACAACGATTTCAATAATCACACCCAAACAGAGAAATCGACCAAAATAGATAGGTAAATAAAAATAATAATAACAATAATAAATGAAGGTAAAAAAAAATATATATATGTATATATATAAAATAACCAAGGTATTGTGCTTTTTGTATTTTTGTTTTTTCCCCTCCTGCCCTGGCACAGTAAATATTGGGGTCATTCGAAAAGGAATTCACTTGGCCTAGGAAATATGGGGTTTCTCCGTCCTTGGAGTATACTGTCATGGGATCAGCTCTAGACTTTGCTCAGGATCATTTATTTTCCCAGTGGTGTTTTTTTTTTGGTGTGTGGAAGACTTCTGTTCTGTCCAGGGTGATACACTCAGAGTTCTGTGTTTAGAGGTCTCAGTATCTGCACAGATCCTGAGGTGGGACTTATGATGAAGTCAGTCTTTGTGTTCTAGAGGTTCTGTTACCTCAGTTTCGTTTTAATCCATCTTCTGTGGTTGGTGACCTTGGTCTTTGCACTGAACCTAGGATGGCGCCTAGGATAACGTCTTTCTTTGTGCTTCCAGAAGCCCCATTCTGTTGCAGTTGTCTCTGTCAGACCTTTGGGACTGGGGATCATGCTTATTGTGCAAGTCATAGTTCAAACCCTAAACTAGGGCTTTTTTATTGGTCCCAAGATGTATACTGTCTGGTCGTGGTTCTAGTAGCCAGTCATCTTTAAGTCACGATCTTGGTTTTGGACCTACCAAAGGGTGTCGAGTCTTCTGGTTTTGTCTTGTCGTTAGCTGGTAAGGTAGGCTAATCTGCTCTAAGGTCAAGTTGTTCACATTTTCCTCGTTGTCAGGATATCATGGTAGAGCTGGCCCTTGTTGTTGACCCTGCAGTATTAAGGCTGTCCCGGATGGAGTTTGTTTCCTGCAGCTGTTGTGAAGAGCTGTGCCGATTCTATGTCTGGGATCCAGGGTTCAAGGCTGGATGAATGGTATCTAATCATCTGAGATCTAAGTGATTCCACATGACATATTTTCAAGGTAGGAGATATCCCTGTATTGTAAACAACTATGAGTTCCTATCTCTAGTAGATAAGAGCTCTTTTTTTATAAGTAAGATTTCCCCTTTATTTAGTGCTCTTTGCAGGGGGAAGTGGAGCTTCATTGTATTGTCGGTATAGTTGGGGGTGGACAGAGGGGATAACAGACACAGGTCAGATACCCAAAAATGATAAAAAAAATAAATAAAAAAATAATAATAATAAAATAGAATAAAATAGAATAAATAAAAATGTATGTGCTCGCAAATGTATATATAGGACCAACATTTAAATAAATAAATAAATAAATTTAAGGGGAAAAAAAAACAAACGAAAATGACTTAGCTAAGTTCTTAAAGGACCAAGATGGTGCAAAAAACTACCTTACATTTGGGGGAGAGCAGGTAACGAGGTGGTGTATTACAGGTCTTATGTCTATGTTGGAAGTACAGTTTTTCCCATTGTCTTTTGGGTTTTTCTTGTGATGTGTGGGTTCCCAGGCATCTTCCTATCCCACCCGCTGACCTTCTTCAGGTTGGTAACAATTTGCGGCAGGGATGTCTTGGAAGAGTTCTTGCATTGGGGATACTTTTGGACCTAGGTCCGGTTTCAAGAAACAGTCCACGTTAGGGGGAGTTGGTAGGGAGGGCCTCGCAGCATGAGCCCACAGGGGAGTTGGCTATCTTTTCTTGCCCGGGACAAGGTGTGGGTTTGACTGGGTGTCCATTCTCTTGGATGCTGGGTACTGGTTCGTTGGGGTAGGAGGTCGATCTTGTTGCCTAATAGATTAAGGACTGAGGGTGAAGTGTTTTAATATAGAGGGAGGTCTGGATGGGATTGAGGGGTGGAGGGATAGTTGGATTTCCAGAGGGGGGAAAGGGTAAGGTGTACGGAAGGGGTAGGGAGGGAGAAAAGAGAAAAATACATTAGAAAGAAAGGGAGAAAAGAAAGGATAGAAAGTAAAAAAAAGAATAGAAAAGAAAAAAATAGCTAAGGAAGTGGTGAGAAGAGAGGAGAGAATAGCAAGGGAATGCTAGTTTGCTTGAATGTGTTCAGTGAATAGAACATGTAGCTTGGGTCTGTATGTCGCTGTTACTGCTTCGGTGGTCTGACTGATCACGTGCTTGAAACCCTAAAAGAGGTAAACCTAGAGATAAAGTGTATGTTAAAGAGTTTTCTCGGGGCCATCTCGTAGTGCAAACTGGGCATGGTATCTCGTGTGGTATCCCGAGCTGCCAACTTAGCTTGTCCGCCCTTTGTATCCAAGAACGCCTGTGGACAGAAAAGCTGAGAGGTTATTTTAAATATAGTAAGATAGGGGCATTAATACGTAGTTTTATGGGATGTTTCCATTGGAATCAGTGGTTTGCCATGGTATTCTTTACCTGTGTTCCTGTATACGATCTCTACAGGATTATTATGGGCCATTATTGTAGAAGGTTGATTACGTACCTGTTCTCTCTATGCTGCTGTTCTGGTGTTGCTTCTTTCTTTGTGGTATAATGTGTAGTCGAGAGTTTGTGTTGTTCCTTTTTCATGTGTTTTGGGCACTGTTCCCAGGTATATGTTGACTATTACAGTGATTGGAGTTTCTACCCTGTTAGACCCTGTTATTTGATTGTTAAGTATTAGTTGTGATTGAGATGTATGTTCTATGTGCTTCAGAATAGTGCTACCATTCTGTGTTTATCTTTTGTCTTCTGACTTACTTCGTTTAACATAACATGATCTAAGTCCATCCACGTTGCTGCAAAATCTGTGATTGTATCATTTCTGACTGCCATGTAATATTCCATTGTGTATAGATACCACATCTTAATGATCCATTCATCTGTTGTTGGACATCGCGGTTGGTTCCAAGATTTGGCTATTATACTAAGTGCTGCGATAAATAGTGGGGTGCACACGTATTTTGGAATGAATGTTCTTCCAACTTGGGGGTATATACCTAGGAGTGCAATTGCTGGGTCAAAAGGGAGCTCAATTCTGAGTTTTTTGAGTACTCTCCAGACTGTTCTCCATAGATGTTGGACTAGGGGGCATTCCCACCAGCAGTGGATGAGAGTTCCCTTCATACCGCATCCGCGCCAACAAAGATTGTTCTCAGTTTTTTTGATGTGAGCCATCCTCACTGGTGTTAGGTGGTATCTCATTGTTGTCTTGATTTGGATCTCTCTGATGATGAGTGAAGGTGAGCATGTTTTCATGTGTTTGTTAGCCATCTTTCTGTCTTCTTCAGAGAAGTGTCTATTCATTTCTTCTCCCCATTTTTTTTATGGCTTTATTTGGTTTTGAGGGGGTCAGTTTTCTGAGTGCTTTGTAAGTTCTAGATATCAGCCCTTTATCTGATATGTCTAGTGAAAAGATTTTTTCCCATTCTGTTAACTGTCTTCTTGCATTAAGTAAGGTTTCTTTCGCCATGCAGAAGATTTTTAGTTTGATGTAGTCCCATTTGTTTATGTTTGCTGCTAAGGTTCTTGCCATTGGTGCTCCATTCTCGAAGACCTTTTTGATATATAGGTCTTCGAGTGTTCTCCCTATTTTATTCTCGATAAACTTTATAGATTCGGGTCTGATTTCAAGGTCTTTGATCCATTTTGAGTTGACTTTTGTATAAGGAGTGAGGTATGGGTTGATTTTCACTTTCGTGCATGTGGTTTTCCAGTTGTGCCAACACCATTTGTTGAATAGGCTTTCTTTGTTCCATTTCAGATTCTTGTCTCTTTTATCAAATATTAGTTGGCTGTATATCTGGGGGTTTATGTCTGGGAATTCTGTCCTGACCCACTGGTCTGAGGTCCTGTCTCTGTTCCAGTACCATGCTGTTTTGATTACTATGGCTTTATAGTATAGTTTCAAGTTGGGTAAGGAGATTCCACCCAGCTTCTTGTTTTTCAGTATGTGTTTGGCTATCCTGGGTCTTTTGTGGTTCCAGATGAATTTTGTGAATGATTGTTCTAATTCTTTAAAGAATTGTGTCTGGATTTGGATAGGGATTGCATTAAATCTATATAGGAGTTTGGGTAGGATAGTCATTTTGATTATGTTAATTCTACCTATCCATGAGCATGGGATGTTCTTCCATTTCTTTAGATCGTCTTCAATTTCTTTCTGGAGTGTTTTGAAGTTTCCCTGGTATAGGTCTTTCATTTCTCTTGTAAGGTTGATTCCTAGATACCTGATATTTTTTGATACTATCTTAAATGGAATTGTATTTTTAATCTCTCTCTCCTCAACTTCATTTTTTTTTTTTTTTTTTTTTGGTTTTTTTTGGGCCACACCCATTTGACGCTCAGGGGTTACTCCTGGCTATGCGCTCAGAAGTCGCTCCTGGCTTGGGGGACCATATGGGACGCCGGGGGATCGAACCGCGGTCCGTCTCCTAGGCTAGCGCAGGTAAGGCAGGCACCTTACCTCCAGCGCCACCGCCCGGCCCCTCAACTTCATTTTTTGTATATAGAAACGCTACTGTCTTTTGTGTATTGACTTTGTATCCAGCCACTTTGCTGTATTGGCTGATAGTTTCTAGGAGTTTTACTGTGGACTCTTTAGGGTTTTTGATGTATATCATCATATCGTCGGCAAATAGAGATAGTTTGTGTTCCTCTTTCCCTATTTGAATTCCTTTGATTCCCTTCTCTTGTCGGATTGCTATTGCTAGGACTTCTAAGGTTATATTGAATAAGAGTGGAGAGAGTGGACAGCCTTGTCTAGTTCCTGACCTTAGTGGGAATGCTTCTAGTTTCTCGCCATTAAGTATAATGTTGGCTGTAGGCTTTTCATATATAGCTGTAACTATCTTGAGGAAAGTTCCTTCTAACCCTATTTTGCTGAGTGTCTTTAACATGAAAGGATGTTGGATTTTGTCAAACGCCTTCTCTGCATCGATTGATATGATCATGTGGTTTTTGTCTTTCATGTTGTTGATGTGATGTATCAAATTGATTGATTTGCGTATGTTGAACCAACCTTGCATTCCTGGTATGAATCCCACTTGGTCGTGATGTATGATCTTTTTGATGAAGTGTTGGATTCGGTTTGCTAAGATTTTGTTAAGTATCTTTGCATCTATGTTCATTAGTGAGATTGGTCTGTAGTTTTCTTTCTTGGTGGTGTCTTTGCCATCTTTGGGAATGAGTGTGATATTAGCCTCATAAAAGGAGTTGGGGAGGATTCCTGTTTTTTCTATGGTTTGGAAAAGCCTATGGAACAGTGGTAGTAAGTCTTCTTGAAATGTTTGATAGAATTCCCCTGTAAATCCATCTGGGCCTGGGCTTTTGTTCTTAGGGAGTTTTTTAATTACATCTTCAATTTCCTCTGTTTAGGCTTTCTAGATCTTCCTTTTCCAGTCTTGGAAGAGGGTGTTTGTCTAAGAATCTGTCGATTTCTACTGGGTTTTCTAGCCTAGTTGAGTATAGTTGTTCATAGTATGATCTCATGATATGTTGTATTTCTTGGGGTTCTGTTGTAATCTCTCCCCTTTCATTAGTGATCCTATTGATTTGGGTGTTTTCCCTCTTTTTTTGGTCAGTTTTGCCAATGGTTTGTCTATCTTGTTTATTTTTTCGAAAAACCAACTCCTGGTCTCATTGATTTTTTTGTATTGTTTTCTTAGTTTCGATGTTGTTTATTTCTGCTCTGGTTTTTATTATTTCTTGCCTTCTGGTTGTGTTAATGAGTTCTAAAAGTCAAAGCTAAAGGTATGTACATGATTGAATCTAAAGGTGCACTGTGGAGAAATTAGAAAGTTTATCAACTCTCTAAATTAGAAATTAGAAATTAAGGAATGCTATCAAGAAAGACATTCCAGGCCAGAGTGGATAGGACAGTGGGTCAAGATGTTTCCTTACATGCAGCCATTCTGAGTTCAATACACAGAAACCCACATGGTACCCTGAATCTGCCAGGAGTGACTTCTGAGTATAGAGCAAACAGCAATCCTTAAACACTGCTGCCAGTTTTGCACAAAACTAAAACTATATTAATTTATATAAATATTTTATTAAGCTATTCTTTTGAATTAAGTACATTTGTTATGATTAACACAAGTTGATTTCAAGACACAGGTTTCACTACAACTCCTCTGAACATTTAAAATTTCTACTTTTATCCCTATTTTTACATTTATATGTTTAATAGCAATTTATTTGCCTATATTCCTTCTAAACTACTTTTGAAAGTTTTTGACAGAGTTATAAATAAATAAACACATTAAATAGGATAAAAGATTCCAAATCTGAAATACTTGGATAGCATACTTATAAAGCTACATAATATTCAGTTAGCTTTTATGTACTCATATATATATGAGTATAGATATATATGTAGATATATATATATATATTTATACCCACCAAAGTTTAAATGAAGGGTAGATAATAGCACAGTGGGTAGGGCACTTTTCTTGCATGTAATAAAATCAACACCTCATATTGTCCCTTTATCCTTGCTCAAAGAGATATCTGAGTATACACACACACACACTCAAAGTCTAAATAAATTGTGTACTTCAGAAAAAAATATTTGAAAGAATTTATTATAACACCATGATTTACCATTGCTAATAATAGTCATTTCAGGCATTAACTGTTCAAACACTATTCCCACCACCAGTGTGACTTCCTTTAATCAGTGTCCCTAATTTCAAATCCACTACCCTAGACTGCCATCTTGAAGATACAATCAACTTTACTTTTTTTTTTACTGTTTTGTACTTTACTATTTTGCTATTGTTTATTATAAAGGCAAATTATCAAACTTTAGCTCAACAATGATCAATTTGAAGTAATTGTCATCACAATTCATGGCATTACAATAGTCACTGTCTAAGAATTTACTAGGCTGTGTTGAGTGCTAGTTGAGCCTTCTGTGTTACCTTTTAGGCTCACTGAACCAGGTAACTTACTTTGTAATCTATGTAATCACAGATTTCCTGTTATTCTTCAGGGCTGACTCTAATATAAAATGCTGAGGAAACAAATTGAAATAAATTTGGTGGCTTTGCAGATAGTTAAAGTTAAGTCAGGGAGCTGGACTTTTTCTAAGGGAATAGGGCATGGTCCTGGGTTGTTGTGGCTCATGCAGAAAGGGGAATTTACATCCCACCCCTTATTTTAAGAATGCCTCAAAGGACTCAGTTTGGATGAAACTACCTGGAAAATATTGGTAACAATTATTTTCTTTTGGAACTTGGTCAAGTAGCAGAGCCATTTTTCTGCTAGGAAGATGGCAGCTGTGGGTAGAAGCTGCTGATTTTTTCAGTAGTGGGGTGAGTGTGGGGGGCTTGCACCAATCCCATTATAAAAAGAGTACCAGAGTTTTCAAACCTTGTAGTCCAGTCTGGAAATAACATTCTATTACTTACTATAACACTTTATTTTTCATGTTTCTCAAGACTCAGATAAAGGAAACCAATATGCTTTTAAAAAGGTTCTATATTTTTACCACTAGGTATATAGTCAAAATAAACAAACAGATGAGCTAAATAAAATAAAAATAAACCTTTACACCATATGACCATTCTGTAGCTGCCAGAGGGGAATGAGTAACAAAGTAGGAAAATCAAGTAACTGTATTAATGAGAATGGAAACAAATTTTCAGTGATTAATGCAACACAGATGTAATCATAAACAAGTGTTTATTTATTATATGACATTAGAAACTTACATAATAACTTAAATGCAATTTAAATAAAATTTTTGTATGATTAGAATATTTGTAGCATTAAACATGGGAGGAAAAAAGCAACACCTTATAATAAAGCAGATATTTGTCAGAAGGAGGCTGTTTTGAGATCTGTGGTGTCTTTGTTTCCTCAATAGCTACTGATACTGACTCATGTGGATCTTAACTCTTATGTCTTATGATCTAAACACATCAAAACATTGACAACAAGTTGTTATGATAATTAGTTTCTTTGAGTTTCACTTTCAAAGTTATTAAAGTAAGGCAAAATGTTGCTTCATAGAATGATTATAAGACAAAGGAGAACATGGGGCTGGCAAGGTGGCGCTAGAGGTAATGCTAGCCAAGGAAGGACCACGGTTCGATCCCCAGGTGTCCCATATGGTTCCCCTAAGCCAGGGGCGATTTCTGAGCGCTTAGCCAGAAGTAACCACTGAGCATCAAACGGGTGTGGTTCAAAAAACAGAGAAAAAAAATAAGACAAAGGAGAACAAATTAAAGACACGATTTTGTACATTGTAAAGAAAGAATAAAATCTAGGGCCTGGAGAGATAGCACAGCAGCATTTGCCTTGCAAGCAGCCGATCCAGGACCAAAGGTGGTTGGTTCAAATCCCGGTGTCCCATATGGTCCCCTGTGCCTGCCAGGAGCTATTTCTGAGCAGATAGCCAGGAGTCACCCCTGAGCACCGCCGGGTGTGGCCCCCCCCAAAAAAAAAGGAATAAAATCTAATATTTATTAAATACGTACTATAAACCAGACATTAATAAGAATTTCACATATATTAACTTAATAAGTTCTTATTAGAACTCAGAGTAATTCATATATTATTATAGCAATCCTTCGTTTCATTGAGTATTGCACATGGCTTTTGTGGTTTTCTTAGCTTCTAAGTTATGTCCCATATAGTCAATTATTTTTTTTTCAAACTACTGATTACAGTTGCTTTTACTTTTTTTTAAAATAAATGCCTTAAAAGAAAATGTATCATAGTTGATAAAACTGATCATAATACATTTGTTTCAGGATGACAGGAAGCGAAGTTATCAAAATATAAAGAAAATAGGAGATCTAAAATAAAAAATAAAGAATTGGAAAAAGAAAAGGAGAGTTTATTAGCAGTTATATTCATGACAATTATTGTATCATCAATAAAGTCATTAATACAATAGCAGAAGCTTTAATACACTCTTTTTTTCCCCAGGTAGTAGATGGACTAGAAGAAAAGAAAGATATGTGTAGTTGTTGTTTGCATAGGCACAGAAAAATATGAGAGAAATTGGAAGGAGAAACCTTTGGCCTAAAAACAGGGAAACCTTACTCCTGAAGTGTTTTGACATGAGACCAACTCCAGGCTCCAGGCCTACTAGGTTGTCTGACCACTTCGACTTTCGCTGTGGTCCCAGAAACAGTTCTTCACCATCACAGTTGTTGCTGTTGGGTTTCTGTAGTTATAGATCCTGGTTTCTGTACAAGTCCTATGTTGAAGGTTGCGTGGTGTAGAGCGTCTTCTAGTTTCATCTCACCATTAGGTAGCATTGCAGAGAATCCTGCCTTAAAAGCAGACTATTACTGTTCCTAGATTGTCATGGTGTCATAATTACCATCTTTGAAGTAAGTCAATGATGGTAGTGGAGCCTTCTTTGTTAAGAGTTCTTATTCCCGGGCCCGGAGAGATAGCATAGCGGTGTTTGCCTTGCAAGTAGCCGATCCAGAACCTAAGGTGGTTGGTTCGAATTCTGGTGTCCCATATGGTTCCCTGTGCCTGCCAGGAGCTATTTCTGAGCAGACAGCCAGGAATAACCCCTGAGCAACGCTGGGTGTGGCCCAAAAACCAAATAAAAAAAAAAAAAAAGAGTTCTTATTCCCAACGAAGCTTAGTTCCTGGAGTTGTTGCGGGGGGTTGTTTCAGTTCTACATCTGGGATCCGGGATTTGAGAATGAACTAACTCTGTCTAATCTCGTGGAGACTGAGTTGTATCCACATGACATATGTCCAGGATGGGAGGCACCCTTGTATAAAAAGTGTGAGTTCTTATCCTTAGAAGATAAGATATTGTGTCTGAGTCCATGATTTCCCCTTATTTACTGTGCCTATACAAAAACATACGATGTCCTTTTGTATTGCTGGTGCTATTCCGGGTAAGGATGACAGGCTACACATATAGTATCTGTGGTGTGGTCTGAGCTTTTGTCCCAGGCAAGACGTTTTCTTAAATTTTGTACTAAGCAGCAAAACTGGTGAGGGTAGAGAAAATATGAATATATATATATATATAGAATATATAGATAAAATTGAGATATAAAAAAAGAAAGGAAATTGAGAAGAAAAGGAAAATAAGGTATTTGAAGAAAGAAAGTAATGGGGGAGGCTATCTGTATGTTTAGGAATACATATCTTAAGATACATTATTATAAAGGTATTAAGCTTACGTAGGCAATATAGGCCTCCCAATTAGACCATGGGAATTTCTTTTCTTCCCCAATACTTACTGTGCCTATACAAAAAAATGGTGAGGTAACACCAAGCCCTGCCACTGCACCACATTTTCTGGTTTTGTTTTGCTTTATTTTTTTGTTTGTTTTTAAATATTATTTCACTTCTCTTTTTTCTTCCACTTTTTTTTCTTTTTTACTTTTGTGGATATTATTCAGTGATTGTTTTTCTTTCTATTTTAGTAGTTGATACCAAGTTTTTTCTTCTCTTTTCCTTAACCTTTTCATCTCCAACAGAATAGCATAACTTGAATCATTCAGCCTCATAAATTGAGGGGGGAAAAGAATGATACCAGGACCAGTCATATGAACATGTAGTGTAAACAAAAAATGACCAGACTGGAACACCAAGCAGAATAGATACCCAACCTATAACAAGCTGTAAGGTGGAGACCAGTTACACTAGGATTCTGGGGGGTAAAGGAGGGGTACGTGGGCGACAAGCTGGAAACAGGACAACATTCATGGTGGGAAAGCCCTTCATTCATTGTCACTATGTACTGTAAATAATTCTGTGTAATGAACTTCAGTCACAATTAAAAAAAAAGTAAAAAAAAAAAAGAGTTCTTATTCCTGGTGTAGGAAACCATGTTTGTTTCCACAGATGGTGTCCATGGTTCAGGGGTGAATGATCAATCTCAGATCAACTGAAGTCTAAGCAAAGTCACTATACCAGGAGTTTAGGGTGTAAGGTCCCACTACAGTTTCAAATGTTGTGCTCCCATCACTATTAGATAAGAACTTGTTTGTATAAATAATCTTTTCCCATTTTAATGTGCTTATGCAAAAAAGAAAGAATGACAAAAAGTATTAATGGTGCATAGAGGAGTTGAGGTATCAAGACCAACAATCCCCATAACCTTTTTATACATGGCCTCTAGATAAACACTACTCAAATTTGTCTACTCAAATTCTGTGCTAAACAGGTCCAGAGGATGGGGGAAATTGTCGCTACATGAGAAGATATATGGTCACGGCTATGCTTATTGAAGGAATGTAACTAAAGAGACATTCAAAGGAGATTTGATTTGTCCTTTCTTAAGTCTTTTGAAATAAGCGAGGAAGGTGTAAAATTCGGAGCCCAGCTTCAACCTATGAGTTGGGTTTGGAGTCTAGGGAAGATGGCTCTCCACAGTCCCAATGTATCAGGGAATATCCTCAAGCATGGGGCTTCTTGGCCACTGAATCTGGTAGCAAGCAAAGGTCCACGGTAGAAGGAGTTGAAGGAAGAGGGGCTTCGAGAGTAAATCAATAGTAGCTGAGTGTTGGTTTTTCTCATGTAGGGAATCGATCTCTTCACTTTGGGGACTGGTTGACATCTGGGGTGGGGAAGATATTTTGCTTTGTGAGGAGTTAAGCACATGAATGTTATCTTGCGAGTCTTGGGCATTCTGTTTCCTTTCCTGGGAACAATCTAAAATTATGAGTATTGTGGTTTCATGGTAAACTAAGTACAGTAGTATTACGCACCCACGTTTTGGGAAATGAGGACTGATGAGAAAAAAAACCAGTGCAAGAAGATCTGCTGCGCTGCCTGGTTTATGGCCAAGGGAGGGGCTACTTGTTCCCTTCCCCCAGGTACCTTGCTGTGAAGGCCTTGCTTGGGGGTACCATATCCCCGTTCTAGGGTTCTGTACAAGGGTCCTGTTGACCAGCTCCCACCCCACAGAGACATCCCAGTTACCAGTTGCGAGCTGAACGGTGAGAATTCCTGGTATCTGGAGTCTACAGAGTAGGTCACCTGCCTAGCCCAGTTTATCCCATACAGACAATTCTTACACCATTTTTACTGTTACTATCATTTAATCTGTCTGGCATTATTGCATAATGCTCCTTTGAAAGCTGATCTTCATCATTTCTTGGTAGATACAGTTTTGGATCATTCCACAAAGCATAGGATCCTGTGCCATATGTGGTTGTTGAAAAGATCAATTGACAAATAAGAGTTAAAACAAATTTAACTTTTCATAACATAATCTTGTATTACTAAATCAGAAATAGTGAGAAAACAGAGAGCCAGAGTCTCTCTTTACTGGTCTCTCAAATGACTTCTTTGTCTTCATAGTCTCTCCAGAGTCACCTTGTAAATAGTACATTTACACCTTGAAATAAATAGTAAATAGTACATTAATAGTACATGAAATAAATGTAAATAGAACATTTCACCTTGTAAAATAGTACATTAGCTGTGTGTACTGTGTTACTTATCTAGTTTTTTCCTAGTTCTGCTTCAAATGCTGTGGCTAATGAGGCAATTCTATTTCCATTTTTTTAGACTTCTCCCAGCTTGTTTTCCTTTATTCTTAATATGTGGGCATTTGAATTTATCCATATCAATGTCATATTCTGGTTCAATGACAAAAACTACTATGAATAAATAAAAATATGTCAATATTTATGTTAGTTTCTTTGACCTGTTTTGTAGAAAGGTACATTTTATGTAAAATAAAATAAATACTTGGAACTTGCACTGCTTGATGATTTTTAATCAATTACATTTCATGCTTTATTATCACTCAAGCAAAGATATAGAGCATATTCCTTACTCCAGAAATTTTTCCCATTGACTTGATGCCTCTCATCAACATGAGACTAGAACCTTCCGTTTTCAATCATGCTACATTAATTTTTCCAGTTCTTAAACTTTACATATAAAGGATCACATTGCCTTAAACAAGAAGTTTCCTCAGAATAATATTCTAAATATTAATCTATGTTAAACTTCTGTATTAATAACCCATTTATTTTAATGTTTAAGATTTCCATTTGTTTTTAACCTTTAATTTAAAAGTTTAGTTTAGAACTTCATTTATTTCTATAACATTGCAATTTATAATGTCAATCTACATAAAATTTTGCATCTCTGTATATATGTACACACCAACAGAATGATTCTAATATAGAGCTTACTGGTATACACCTAATTGGATAATTATTATATTTTTAACTTTTAGGTCATTCCCAGCAGTCCTAGGGGGCTATTCCCAGTATATGCTGGGAATTAATTTATTTGGGGTTACCTCCATGGTGCCATAAATTGAACATGGGCATCCCCATATGCAGAGTATGACTTAGCATATTGAGCTGTCTCTCTGCTAACATAAGTAGCCTAATGAAACAATTAACAAATTGATACAGTGAAGAAATATTTCAAGTTTAATACTTCAAGATAAATGGTTCCCATGAAGTTATGTGAAGGAAACTCATATGAAGTGCACTTCATTTTTTCTTTTTGGGTCACAAATTATGGTGCTCAGGCTTACTCCTGGTTCTGTGCTCAGGGATTATACTTGGCAGTACTTGATGGACCAAATGGAGTCTGAGGATTTGAGCCAGTATTACAAGGTGCAAGGCCTTAGTCACTTACTCAAGGCCTCCCTAATTACATAGTTTTGTTTTCTGGACCACTCTGGTGGTATCCAGGGCTTACTCCTGGAACTGTGCTCTAAAATCACTCCTGGTGGGGCTTAAGGGTCTATATAGGTTCTGGGAATCCAATTTTACATATGTAAAGCAAATGTCTTAGCCACTGTATTATTGCCCAGACACCCAAAAACATTTTGGTGATCACACTGCAGCAGTGCTCAAAACTTCTCCCAGCTCTGCACTCATTTATTTCTTCTAGTAATAATCAAAAGGCTTTATGTGGTACTGGGGATTGAACCCCAATTGGTTTTATGCAAGACATGCACCCTATCCACTGTAAAATTGCTCTGGTCTTCAAATATGCATTTTTAAGTCACCAAACAATTTTAAGTCTGAGACATAAGGAAAGGCAGATATTTTTCTTAGGGAAGACATATAAAAATCAATGACAGAAATTTAGGATTCTCTTTCAATAATTCATTAAGTATTATCTTCTAAATGTATAATTATGAAATCTTTGACAAAATTTGAATCTGACGGGGAAGTGTCACTTGAAATGAGACAAGCTTCCTATTTTTTAGAGGTGCAGCTTATACATGTGTATGATTTTAAATTTTGGAAAAATAGGCCCTGGTACAAGCATTTATAATGATTCAGTAAAATATTCTCCTGACTACCCCAAAATAGAAAATACTTACACAACCATGATTTAGTAATGTTCTTTACTGGTAATTGGCAGATTGGATGAGAAAAGGATTCACATGTCCAAATATCTAATCCAGGTTAGGTGTAAGGAAAAGTCTGATCATGTAGGGGATGAAAGCTTGGAAAAGACAGAATGACTAACAGATGAATGAGGGAAACAAGGGCTGTATAAAATAGAACTAGAGAGTTAGAGATATTTAAAACAGGGGATTATAGTAAACTCTGAGGCATAAAATCTTATGGCTTTGTAGGTGGAAGATGGCCCAAGGCTGACAAACTTCAGGATAGAACTGACTGAAATAGGATGTATTTAATGATCAGTGAAATAAGTTAGATAAGAAACGGTGATCTGGGAGTATTAAATAAATAAATGCACAGATAGAATTTTAAAAACCCTTCAAGAAGATAGAAATTAGAATTTAAAGAACCCTTCAAGAAGATAGAAATACCTAAGTTAAAAATATATATTAAGTTACAAAATATAGAAAAGAGAAAAGAGTAAAAGTAAAGAATAGAGAAACATGTCAGCATGTATCTGAAAGCAAGAGCTTATTTTCAAAAGAGAAATAAAGTATGTGTGTTTTTGTGTGTGCATGTGTGTATGTTTTCCTAGAAGCAAAATTAAAGTAGATGACATATGTATCTACTCAGTATAAACAATATCTTCTGAAACAGGTGAAAGAGAAAAAATTGCAGAGAGGAAATCAAATGCCCTATGATTAGAACAAAAGAGAAAGTAGGCTTTTTATCAGTTTATTCTGTAGGGGTTTGCAGAGGATATATCAGAAACAGAGAAGAGAGAAGGGAAGAGTGGGAAGTAAATTAGAGAAGTTTAAGTGCAGAGGAACCCAAGGAATATAACAGAGAAATATAAACAATGACTATTATTACCTAACATTATTACATATAAGCCTATGAGCTTAGATTTAATTGACCTGGTTTAGATCCTTGTTATATTGAGGCAACTAGTCATGTGTGTCTGGCAAAATTGCTACACTCTCTAAAGTCTGTTTACTTTTCTCTCAAATAGGAAGGACTGAATGTGATAATACAGTTATAACCTTCCTACCATGTGTCAGTATTTGATTAGATTATAAATATAAGTGGGGTTAAGTTCCAGAATACTAAGATATTCAGGTGCGTAAAACAGCAGAATTAGCTGGGCTAATGTCTCAAACTTACAAATAGTTGCCTATTTTAGAGTGTGGATAAAGTTCTTCCTGGGTAAAATGTAAGAAGTCAGAGAAAAATTTGTTATATAAGCATTTTGCTTATTTCAGTAACTGCTATGTAAAAGAAAATTTCTATGTGGTCATTGTATGCCATATTAGAGAGTGTATAGGAAAGCATAAGAACAGAGAATAGATGGCTTGGTTTTAACATGTAGGACATCAAAGATGACCATGCAGATGCTTATTGAAACTTAGTCACTTATAGGTGATGGACGAAGAGAATACTAACAACATTACAAGATGTTCAGTCCCAAAAAGCATTGAATGCTGCTCTGCTGCAAACAAGAATTCAAAATGTGCTGGGGTGGAGGTCGGAAGAAGTCACATATGACACTGAACATATGATGACACTAAAGAGATAGTAACAAGGAGTCAAAAATAATTAGCAACTAGTTTCAGATTAGAAAAAGTGATGAAATTGGATAGAAAAGGGATTATATATTGGATACTTTATAGGAAGAATGTTCCTTAAGAAAGAAGCATGAGATGACAGGTAGAAAAAAAATTCAATATAGCAGATACAATATTCTCTGTAGATGATGTTATAACCATTCAAAGAAAACTAGAGAAAGGAATTTAATTTTTGAAATTATTCTTTCTGTAATATTTGGACACAAATTGTATAATTCTTAACTATTCACTAACTTGATTTATTTCAAATTATTAACACTATCCATTTGTTGTTTCCATTGCCTCGTTTGAAATAAGCAGATTAATGGCAAAAACAGTCAGCCACGTGTCTGCAATGCTGGTGAGAGTAGATGATTGTTGGATAGTGGTAGAACAGGAATTGAATTTTAGCATTCAGAATGCCAGTCTATAGATATATCCAGAATATAAAGTAAACACTCAGCAGTTTCTGAGTGTCCTAAGATTTCTAATGTGGTATATATGTGTATATAATCTCAGTGGAGATAAGTGGATTGGAAAATGGAAGCTAGAGAAAAGCAACTAGAAACAAAGCCAGTTATATAAAGTGTCCAGAATAAATCACATTGGCACCTTCAATCTCATTTGGCAGGGGTCTTTTGCAGAGAAGACAAACAAACATGAATATGCAAGCTTTGAAGTCACCTGAGCAGCCAGCCATAAGTGAATGTACAGACTGCCCATTATACCATAGAATATAACACCCCTCTTGGTTCTCATAAAGTAATTTAAATTGACAGAGATATTGAAAAGAGTTAACAAGCACTTCAAAATTCAACGAGCACATTAAGAATAAAGATTGGGATATTTCACATAGCCAATCAGTGGGTATCCATAAAGACATGATAGTTTTATACTCTATTATTGCCCATGTTGCCTTTTATTTCTAGATGACCCTAAACAGTTTTTAGTCTATACTTTACTGGGCACATTTTGCTGTTCAATTATATTCTAAGACTCAAGTTTATTTTTCCCAGGGGACTATTCTGATCATTGTGGTTAAGTCTTCCACAGGAAAAGACAGATTGGAAATGAAAATCAAAGTTGTATTCTCCAATAAGGAATATTTGTGTCTGCTGATATAGATTTTTGTTAAAGATACTTTTGACTTTTTAGTTCCATCATATAACAGAATCATAAAAAAGTTCATTTATATGCTTTTTATTTTTTAAATAATTTTTATTTTAATTATAGTGGCTTACATATCTTTCACAGTAATATTCCAGGTACATATTTACATTGAATCAAGGGAATTCCCACCACCGAATTGTCCTCCCACAACTGCTCCCATCCTGCCTCCCATATCCTCCACTCTCCCCCACAGGGGCTGCTAGAATGTGTGTTCCCTTCTGTGTCTTGTTTATTATTTAGTGGTCTTATAACTATTTGGTCTTGATGCCTCCATTACTGCCCCCTCTAATTGGGAGGCGGGACTAGAAAGTTCATGTTATGTGGTTTTGTTTGAGGAAGAGAAAGGTAATATAATGGGGTAAAAATCGACTACGCCCACTATGAGCAGTCATTCTAGAGGCTCTCATCCTTGGTTTGAGGGATGAAGGGGAAAAGAAGGTGAAACACCATAACAGTTCAAAAAGAGGAAGAAGAAAGAAAATAAATATATAATTAAAAAAAATGGACAACTACTTCAATATCTACCCCAAAACAAAGAAATCGACAAAAACTAGATAAAAAATAATAAAAAATAAAAAAATAAAATAAAAATGAAGGATTATTTAGTGTTTTTTGTCTCCCCCCCCCACCCCCTGCATAGGCACAGTAAATATTGGAGTCATCCGAAACGGAAATCTCCTTGGCCTAAGAGATACAGGGTTTCTCTACCCTTGGAATATATTGTCATGGGATTATCTATAGACTCCTTTCACATTCATTTACTCTCTCCTTGGTGTTTTTGTGCCATATGGAAGACTTCTGCTCTGATCTGGATGATAAAGACAGACCTCTAAATGTAGAGGTCTCAGTCTGTGTACAGGTCAAGGAGTGGAACTTATGATGAAGACTTTCTTTGTGATTTTAGAAGTTCTGTTTCCTCGATGTCATTTTAATCTGTCTTCTGTGGTTAGTGGTCTTGACCCTTGTGCTGAAATTCGGATGGAGCCTGGGATATCGTCTTTCGTTATGTTTCCAGAAGACCCGTTCAGTTGCCATTGCCTCAGTAGGGCTCTGGAATTGGAGGACGTAGACCAAACCCTAGACTAGGGCTTTTTTGTTGGTCCCAGAATACATACTGCCCGGTCATGGTTCTATCAGCTGGTCATCTGTAGATCACGTTCTTGGCTTTTGCACAGCCCATACTGTGGTAAGTCTTCTGATTTTGTTTTATCATTAGTTGGTAAGGTAGGATAACCTGTTCTTATGTCCATTTGTTCCCCATTTCCTCGTTGTCAGGATATCATATTAGAACTGGTGCATGTTGGAGATCGAGTAGTATTCAGGATGTCCCAGATGGGCTTTGGTTCCTGTAGCTTTTGTGAAGAACTGTGTCGATTCTATGCCTGGGGTTCAGAATTCAAGTCTGGACGGTCGGTGTATAATCTTCTGGCATCTAAGATGGATCCACATGACATATTTTCAAGGTGAGAGATTCCCCTGTATTGTAAATAAGTATGAGTTCTTATCCTAGTAGATAAGGGTTTGTTTATATATGTGTGCCTTTTTTAGTGTGCCTTTGCAGGAAGAAATGGTGCTTCATTATATTGCCGGTGCATTTGGGGGTAAAAAAAAACAGAGAAACAAGTCACACACCAAAAAAAACATAAAAATAGAAATAAAAAATATATTTGCTCACATATGTATAGTAAAAATGATTTTAAGTAAAATGAAATAAAAAATAAAGAGGTAGTGTTATACAGGTCTTATACTTATGATGGAAGTATAGGTTTTCCCATTGCCTTTTGAGATTTTCTTGTGGGGTGTGGGTTTCCAGGCATCTTTTCATTGCACACCCTGCCCTTCCTGAGATTGGTAAAATATTTGAGGGGGGGGTCTTGTGTAAAGTTCTTGCATTGGGAGTCCTTTTAGGGCTAAGTCCGGTATCCAGCAATAGTCCACGTTAGGATAAGTTGGGAGGGAGAGTCACACAGCATGAGTCAGGAGGGGTGTTGGTTGTCTTTTCCTGCTGAGGACGAGGTGTGGGTTTGAGTGGATACCAGTGCTGGGTACTGGTTAGTTGGGGTAGGAGGTCAGTCTTGATGCCTAATAGATTAAGAACTAAGAGTGAAGAGTTTTAATAAATTGGAAAATCTGGATGGGATTGAGGGGTGAAGGGGTAGTCGGATTCCTGGAAGGGGGGTAGGGAGAGTATTTGGAAGGGGCAGAAAGGAAGAAAGGGGAAAATAAGATTAAATAGGGGGGAAAAAGAAAGAGGGAGTAGTGAGAAGAGAGCTGAAAAGAGCGGGGCATGTCATTTTGCTTGAATATGTTCAATGAGTAGGTCCCGTAGTGTAAGTCTGCAGGTTACTGTTGCTGCTTCGGTGGTCTGGCTGGTCAAATGCTTCAGGTCCTAAAAGAAGGTATGCCCTAGAGATAAAGGGTGTGTTAAAAAGTTTTGTGCAGATAATTTTGTAACACAACCTGGGTATAATATCTCATGTGGCTTAGCTCTGAGATGCCATCTTAGTTTGTCCATCCTTTGTATCCAAGAATGCCTGTGGACAGAAAAACTGAGAGGTTACTTTAAATATATTAAGCTTAAGGCATTAACACCTATTATTTTGAAATACTTCGGTTGTAGTCAGTGATTTCCCGTGGTATTTTTTACCTGTAAACTTGTATAAGATCCCTAAGAGATTATTATGAGCCTTTGTAGTAACAGGCTGATTACATATCTCTTCACTCCACGCTGCTGTTTCTGCAGTTGCTGGATTCTTTATGGTTTGATGTGTGATCAAGAGTTTATGATGTTTCTCTTTCATGTGTTTTGGGCACTTCTGCTCAGTATATGTGTGGTATTACAGTTTGGAGTTTCTACCCTGATAAGTTCTGTTATTTGATCTTTGAATATTAGTTGTATATATGGTATAGTTTCTAGGTGCTTCAGAATAGTGCTAACATTCTGTGTTTATCTTTCATCTTTATTTTTTTTTTGGTTTTTGGGCCACACCCGGTAACGCTCAGGGGTTACTCCTGGCTATGCGCTCAGAAGTCGCTCCTGGCTTGGGGGACCATATGGGACGCCGGGGGATCGAACCACGGTCCGTCCTAGGCTAGCGCAGGTAAGGCAGGCACCTTACCTCCAGCGCCACCGCCTGGCCCCTATCTTTCATCTTCTGACTTACTTCATTTAACATAATATGTTCTAGGTCCATCCATGTTGCTGCAAAGTCTGTGATTAAATAATTTCTTACTGCCATGTAGTATTCCATTGTGTATAGATACCACATCTTAATGATCCACTCATCTGTTGTTGGGCATTGAGGTTGGTTCCAAGACTTGGCTATTATACTGAGTGCTGCGATAAATAGTGGGGTGCACACATATTTTGGGATGAATGTCCTTCCGGCTGGGGGTAGATACCCAGGAGAACAATTGCTAGTCAAATAGCAGCTCAATTCTGAGTTCATTGAGCACTCTCCAGACTGTTCTCCATAGGTGTTGGACTAGGGGGCATTCCCACCAGCAGTGGATGAGAGTGCCTTTCATACCACTACCCCGCCAACAGAGATTGTTTCTATTATGTTTGATGTGAGCCATCCTCACTAGTGTAAGGTGGTACCTCATTGTTGTCTTGATTTGGATTTCCCTAATGATGAGTGAAAATGAACATGTTTTCATGTATTTTGATCTTCTTCAGTGAAGTGTCTTTTCATTTCATCTCCCCATTTTTCTATGGCTTTATTTGGTTTTGTAAAGCTCATCTTTCTGAGTGCTTTGTATATTCTGGATATCAGCCCTTTATCAGAAATGTTGAGTGCAAAGATATTTTCCCATTCAGTTAACTGTCTTCTTGTGTTGAGTATGGTTTCTTTTGCCATGCAGAAGCTTTTTTGTTTGTTGTAGTCCCATTTGTTTATGTTTGATGCTAAAGTTCTTGCCATTGGCAATCTATCATCAAAGACTTTTTCGAGTGTTCTGCCTATTTTTTCTCAATAAACTTTATGGTTTTGGGTCTGATTTCAAGGTCTTTGATCCATTTTGAGTTGACTTTTATATATGGGGTGACGTATGGGTCAATTTTCAATTTCTTACAGGTGGTTTTCCAGTTGTACCAACACCATTTGTTGAAAAAACATTTTTTGTCTCATTTCAAGTTGTTGGCTCTTTTGCAAATATTAGTTGACTATATGTCTGGAAATTCTGTTCTAACCCACTGGTCTGAGGCTTTGTCTTTGTACCAGTACCATGCCGTTTTGATCACTATGGCTGTATAGTATAGCTTCAGGTTATAGCGAGATGCCACCCAACTTCTTGTTTTTTAGTATGTATTTGACTATCCTGGGTCTTTTGTGGTTCCAGATGAATTTTATGATTGATTGTTCTAAGTCTTTAAAGAATTATGTCTGAATTTGGATGGGGATTGCATTAAATCTATATAGAAGTTTGGGTTGGATGGTCATTTTGACTATATTGATTCTAATTACCCAGGAGCATAGGATGTTCTTCCATTTCCTTAGATCCTCTTCAATTTCTTCTGAAGTGTTTTGAAGTTTCCCTGGTATAAGTCCTTCACTTCCCTTGTAAGGTTGATCCCTAGGTATTTAATGTTTTTTGTTACTATTTTAAATGAAATTGAATTCTTAATCTCTCTCTCCTCTACTTCATTATTTGTGTAGAGAAATGCTACTGTCTTTTGTGTATTCACTTTGTAGCCAGCCATATTGCTGTATTGGTTAATTATTTCTAGAAGTTTTACTGTGGACTCTTTAGGGTTTTCTATGTATATGATTATATCATCTGCAAAGAGGGATAATTTGAGTTCCTCTTTCCTAATTTGGATTCCTTTGATTCCCTTCACTTGTCAGATTGCTATTGCAAGGACTTTTAAGATTATATTGAATAAGAGTGGAGAGAGTGGACAGCCTTGCCTAGTTCCTGACCTTAGTGGAAATGCTTTCAGTTTTTCACGATTGAGGATAATGTTGGCTGTGGGCTTTTTATAGATAGCTGTAACTACCTTGAGAAAGGTTCCTTCTAACCCTATTTTGTTGAGTGTTTTCAACATGAATGGGTGTTGAATTTTGTCAAACGCCTTCTCTGCATTGATTGATATGATCATGTGGTTTTTGTTTTTCTTGTTGTTGATGTAGTGCATAATGTTGATTGATTTATGTATGTTGAACCAACCTTTCATTCCTGGGATGAAACCCACTTGGTCATGGTGTATAATCTTTCTGATGTAGTGCGGGATTTGGTTTGCTAAAATTTTGTTGAGAATTTTTGCATCCATGTTCACTAGGGAGATTGGTCTGTAGTTTTCTTTCTTCATGCTGTCCTTGCTGTCTTTGGGAATGAGTGTGATATTAGCCTCATAAAAGGAGTTGGGGAGGGTTTCTGTCTTTTCTATGGTTTGGAAGAGCTTGTGGATCAATGATAGTAAGTCTTCTCGGAATGTTTGATAGAATTTACTTTTAAAACCATCTGGACCTGGACTTTTTTTCTTAGGGAGTACTTAATTATATCTTCAGTTTCCTCCAAAGTGATTGGCCTGTTTAGATTTTCTAGATCTTCAGATTCCAGTCTTGGTAGCTGGTATTTTTCCAAGAATCTGTCGATTTCTGCTGGGTTCTCTAGCCTGAGTATAGTTGTTCATAATATGACCTCATGATATGTTGTATTTTTTAGGGTCCTATTGTAATCTCTCCCTTTTCATTTGTGATCCTATTAATTTGGGTGAATTCCCCCCCCCTTTTTTTTATTTTGGTGAGTCTTGCCAGTGGTTTGTTTATCTTGTTTATTTTTTTTTAAAAAAACCAACTTCTGGACTCATTAATTTTTTGTATTGTTTTCTTGTTTTCTATGTTGTTTATTTCTGTTCTGGTTTTTATTATTTCTTGACTTCTCGTTGTGGTTGGATTTCTTTGCTGCAGTTGTTCCAGTTCCTTAAGGTGATCCTTTAAATTGTTGATTTTGTTATTTTCCTCTTTTCTGACATAAGCCTGTATTGCTTTGAGTTCCCCCCTAATTACTGCTTTCGCTGTGTCCCACAAGTTTTGACAAGTTGTCTCTTCATTATCGTTTGTCTCAAGAAACTTTTTATTTCTTCCTTGAGTTGCTCATTGATCCAACTGTTGTTGAGTAGCATGTTGTTTAATCTCCAGGTGTTTGATTTTTTCCATTATTCCTTCTTACAATCAATTTTGACCTGTTGCATAGTGATCTGA